>NC_072437.2:43167500-43767500 GCF_028878055.3 Symphalangus syndactylus
GTTAACTCATTTTTGACAAAGGTACCAAGAACATACATTGGAGAAGGACACTTTCATCCAGTAAATGGTACTGGGACAACTAGATATCTATATGCAGAAGAATGAAACTATATTTCCATCTTTCACCATATATAAAAATCAATTCAAAATAATTAAAGACTTAAACCCAAGACCTGAAATTACTAAACTACTGGAAGAAAACATTGGGGAAACACTCCTGGACTTTGGTCTAGGCAAATATATCTTGAGTAATACCTCAAAAGCAGAGGTGATCAAAGTAAAAATAGACAAATGGGATCATATCAAGCAAAAAATTTTCTCCACACCAAAGGAAACCATCAACAAAGTGAAGAGAAAACTCACAGAATGGGATAAAATATTCAGCTGAAAAAGGATTAATAAGATTAATATTCAGAATATATAAGAAGCTCAAATAACTTAATAGGAGAAAAAATAATAATCTGATTAAAAATTCTGCCAAAGAACTGCATAGACATTTCTCAGAAGAAGACATACAGATGGCCAGAAGGCATATGAAAAAAGGCATAGCATCAGTAATTACCAGATAAATGCAATTTAAAACTACAGTGAGATTTGTCCTCCAATTAAAATGGCTTTTATCCAAAAGACAGGCAATAACAAATGCTAGCTCAAATGTGGAGAAAGGGTAACACTTGTACACTGTTGATGGGAATATAAACTCGTACAGCCACCACGGAGAACAATATGGAAGGTCTGCAAAAAATGAAAAGTAGAACAACCCTATTGTATTAGTTCATTCTCACATTGCTATAAGAACTTCCTGAGACTGGGTAATTTATAAAGGAAAGAGGTTTAATTTACTCACAGTTTTGCATGGCTGGTGAGGACTCAGGAAACTTACAGTCATGGCAGAAGGTGATGGGGAGGGAAGCACCTTCTTCACAAGGAGGTGGGAGAGGGAATGACCACAGGAGGAACTACCAAACACTCATAAAACCATCAGATTTCGTGAGTACTCACTCACTATTATGAGAACAGCATGAGGGAAACTGCCCCCATGACTCAATTACTTCCCCCCAGTCTCTCCCTTGACACATGGGGACTATGGGGATTATGGGGATTATAACTCAAGATGAGATTTGGGTATGGTCACAAAGTCTAACTATATCACCTATCATCCAGCAATCCTACTACTAGACGTTTATCCAAAAGAAAGGAAATCAGTATGTCAAAGCAATATCTGAACGCTCATGTTTATTGCAGCACTATTCGCAATAGCCAAGAAATCAAAGCAACCTAAGTGTCCATCAACAGATGAATGGTTAAAGAAAATGAGATAGATACATAAAATAGAATATTATTCAGCAATGAAAAGAATGAAATCCTGTTATTTGCAACACCATAGATGGAACTGAAGGACATTATGTTAAGTGAAATAAGCCAGGCACAGAAAGACAAATAGTGCATGTTCTCACTAAAATGTGGGAGCTAAAAAATAAAATTGAACTCATTTATATAGAGAGTAGAATGATGGTTACCAGAGACTGGGAAGGGTAGTGGGGAGGGAGGGATAAAGAGGGGATGGTTAAAAAGTAGAAATATACAATTAGATAGAAGGAATAAGATATAATATTTGGTAGCAAAATAGGACAACTATAGTTAACAATAATTTATAGTATATTTCAAAATAACTAAAACAATAGATTTAGAATGTTTCTGACAAAAAGAAATGATAAATGTTTGAGGTGATGGATATGTTAATTACCCTGATTTGATCATTGCACATTGTATGCTTGTATCAAAATATCATATGTACCCCCAAAATATGTAAAACTATTCTGTATCCATAATAATTAAAAATAGTTTTTTAAAAAGGAGAATTGTCAATATTTGAGACTCTTAAAAATTAAATTTTAACAATTCCTAATCAAAAGTCATTTTCTACCAAACTTCAACACCTGTTGAAATATTTGGTTTTAGATGGTATGTTGAAAATATGGTAAATTTAGTCTATTATCCAACAAGTCATAAGACATATATTGAAAAGTGAACTAATACATATACAGATATATTTGAAAACAATAAGGGGAATGTTTGCTTAGGAATTAACAGATTAATATGTACCTAAAAAAGGAAAGCAGATATGAAGAACTAGCAATGAGCTAAGAGTATAACCATAGGCAAAGGCCTTCCCCAAACAGGCATATACCAAAATCTGAGAAGTTTAAAAGAGATATTTATCACAAAAGGTGAAAGTGTAATAAAGTATCAGTTAATCTTTCAGGACGGCCAACACTGTGAGAGAGTGATAAAAATCCCCCAAAATGAAAGAATGAACATACACAGCAGGGTATTAATAGAACAATTAGAAGAAACTTCAGAGAAGTATGCTTCATATAGTCAGAGAGATAAAGAAGTAAATCATTTTCATAAAACAAGATGAATTAATCACGAAAAAATAGGGATATATATGTATATCTATAAATATATAAAATTACTGAAATAATATTCAATAAATAAACAATAAAATATTTCAACTTTAAATGAAGTCATGAGACAAAAACAATGGAAGGTGAAATATTAAAGAAAAATAAAAATACATGTAAGAGATTACTGAAAGGTCCAAACCTTAAAATTTCAGAGGACAGAATGTAAAGAAGGAAAAGGAAATATTTAAGTCAATAATGGCCAAGAATTTCCCAGAACTAAAGAAATACACGTGTTGTAAGGTTTGTAGCAAAAAATTTACACTACTTGTATGAGAACGCTCCAGAAGAAAACTAAGCTTAAAATGGTAAGCATTGAGAAGAAGCAAACACAAATTCTCTTCAGGGAACTAAACTTCAAATATAGGGCTTAAAGAATTCTCATAGTAAAATTCCAAGGAATATGATACCAATATAAAAATCACAGAACATTTTAAGAAACAAATCACTATCAGTAAGTCAACAAGGCAAGAAACCACTGAATCAGATCTGGAAAAATATGTCAATATTAAAATAATCAGATTCAAAACATAAAATAAGCAAACAACATGTTTCAAAATTAAGAAGTGAAATGAAAACATGAAGAGATTATCAAAAATACTAAGGCAGTTTTAAAAACATATGAATGGAACATAAGAAGTTGAAAAAACTGTGATTTTACTTAGAAGTTCAATAGATGACATCAAATTAGACACCATTAAAGAAAGAATAAGAGAACTGGGTGATAGACCTGAAGGAATTACCCTGAAGTCATTAAAGAGAGCTAAAGATATGGAAATGAGAAAAATAGCTAAGAGGCATGGAAGACAGAGTAAGGTCTTGCATCTGCTTAGTTTCAGAAGGAGAGGAAAGATAAAGAATGAGGCAGAACTTTGGGAAACAGTTTGCAAGTTCCACAAAATGTTAAACATAGATTTATTATATCACCCAGCAATTACATTCCTAGGTATCTATCCAAGAGAAATGAAAACATGTGCATACACAAATATTCTTACAGGCATTATTTATAATAGCCAAATAGACAACCCAAACGTCCATCCATGAACGGGCCAATTAATAAGCAAAATATGGTATATGCATATAATGAAATTTCATTTGGCAATGAAGTGCTGACATATACTACAACAAGGATGCACCTTGTAAATATTATAGTAACTGAAAGAAGCCAGTCACAAAGGTCCATATATGGCATGATACCATTTATATGAAATTTCAGAATAGGCAAATCTGTGGAAAGAGAAAGTAGATTTCAAGTTGTCAGGGTATGAAGAAGAATATTGTGGGGAGAAGGCATAAAGATAGTGGAGAGTGACTGCTCGTAGGTACAAAGTTTTGTTGTGTGTTTAAAAAAAAGTTCTAGGGTACATGTGCACAACCTGCAGGTTTGTTACATATGTATACATGTGCCATGTTGGTGTGCCACACCCATTAACTCATCATTTACATTAGGTATTTCTCCTGATGTTATCCCTTCCCCGTCCTGCCACCCCATGACAGGTCCCGGTGTGTGATGTTCCCCACCCTGTGTCCAAGTGTTCTCATTGTTCAGTTCCCACCTATGAGTGAGAACATGTGGTGTTTGGTTTTCTGTCTTTACAATAGTTTGCTGAGAATGATGGTTTCAAGCTTCATCCATGTCCCTACAAAGGACATGAACTCATCCATTTTATGGCTGCATAGTATTCCATGGTGTAAATGTTCCACATTTTCTTAATCCAGTCTATCACTGATGGACATTTGGGTTGGTTCCAAGTCTTTGCTATTGTGAATAGTGCCGCAATAAACATACATGTGCATGTGTATTTATAGCAGCATGATTTATAATCCTTTGGGTATATATCCAGTAATGGGATGGCTGGGTCAAATGGTATTTCTAGTTCTAGATCCTTGAGGAATTTCCACACTGTCTTCCACAATGGTTGAACTAGTTTACACTCCCACCAACAGTGTAAAAGCATTCCTATTTCTCCACATCCTCTCCAGCACCTGTTGTTTCCTGACTTTTTAATGATCGCCATTCTAACTGGTGTGAGATGGTATCTCATTGCAGTTTTGATTTGCATTTCTCTGATGTCAAGTGATGATGAGCATTTTTTCATGTGTCTTTTGGCTGCATAAATGTCTTCTTTTCAGAAGTGTCTGTTCATATCCTTCACCCACTTTTTGATGGGGTTGTTTGATTTTTTCCTGTAAATTTGTTCAAGTTCTTTGTAGATTCTGGATATTAGCCCTTTGGCACATGTACCCTAGAACTTAAAGTATAATTTAAAAAAAATTAAAAAATAAAAATAAATGAAGAAGCCTTTAGCTTTCTTTTTTAAAAAAATAAAATAAAATAAAATAAAATTTTAAAAAGTTCTAAAATGAGGCCAGGCATGGTGCCTGACATCTGTAATCCCAGCACTTTGGGAGACCAAGGCAGGTGGACCACTTGAGGTCAGGAGTTCAAGACCAGCCTGGCCAACATGGTGAAACCCTCTCTCTACTAAAAATACAAAAATTAGCTGGTTGCGATGGCATGTGCCTGTGGTCCCAGCTACTAGGGAGGCGCTGAGGCAGGAGAATCTCTTGAACCCAGGAGGCAGAGGTTGCAGTGAGCTGAGATCACACCACTGCATTCCAGCCTAGGTGACAGAGTGAGACAGTCTAAAACAAACAAACAAAAAGTTCTAAAATGAGATTATACTTATGATTGCAGAATTATTAAAATGTGCAAGTCTGTTAAAAACCATTGAATTTATGTACCATAAAGCCTACTGTAAATGGGTGGACTTTATGATATATAAATTATATCTCAATGAATAGGTAAAAAGAAAAGTAACAGAACATAAAAAATAATGGAGTAGAAGCAATAATTTAAAATACTAATAATTGGGAATTTTTCAAAACTAATAAAAGACATCAATCCTTAGGTTCAAAAATTTGAATGAATCTCAAGCAGGATAAATACACCAAAGGATTATAAATCATGCTGCTATAAAGACACATGCACACGTATGTTCATTGCGGCACTATTCACAATAGCAAAGACTTGGAACCAACCCAAATATCCATCAATGATAGACTGGATTAAGAAAATGTGGCACATATACACCATGGAATACTATGTAGCCATAAAAAAGGATGAGTTCATGTCCTTTGTAGGGACATGGATGAAGCTGGAAACCATCATCCTCAGCAAACTATCGCAAGGACAAAAAACCAAACACCGCATGTTCTCACTCATAGGTGGGAATTGAACAATGAGAACACTTGGACACAGGAAGGGGAACATCACACACTGGGGCCTGTCGTGGGGTGGGAGGAAGGGGGAGGGATAGCATTAGGAGATATACCTAATGTAAATGAGGAGTTAATGGGTGTGGCACACCAACATGGCACATTTATACATATGTAACAAACCTGCAGGTTGTGCACATGTACCCTAGAACTTAAAGTGTAATAAAAAAAAAGAAAAAGAAAAAAAAAGAAAGGCAAAAAAAATCCACATTTAAACAAATCAAAATGAATAGCAAAACAACAATGTTTCTAAATTTGATTGAACTTCTGTTTCCTCATGATTAGGTTAAAATGGGCATTCTGAGGGGAATATCACACTTGATCTTAGCCAAAAGGCCGAGAAGCGATCTGAGGGGAATATCACAGAAGTGACCTGGTGCTCTTCTCCCTGTTTTTCATCAGTTGACACACAATGTTGACTTGTCCCGTCACTAGTGATGTTGATTTTGATCACTTGAGTAGAGTGGGCTTTGCCTAGTTTCTCCATTGAAAAGGTTACTATTTTTCCCTTGATGAGAAGTATTTTTTGAGGAGCTAATCTGAGACTATGTGAATATCTCATTCTTCATGCATTCTTACCCACTAGTTTTAGCCCAGTGGAAACTTTTTTTTTTTGTTTGCTTGTTTGTTTGAGACAGAGTTTGCTCTGTTGCCCAGGCTGGAGTGCAGTGGCACAAACTCAGCTCACTGCAACCTCCACCTCCCAGGTTCAAATGATTCTCCTCCCTCAGCCTCCTGAGTAGCTGGGATTACAGGCACGTGCCACTACGCCCAGCTAATTTTTTGTATTTTTAGTAGAGACGAGGTTTCACTATGGTAGCCAGGATGGTCTGGATCTCCTGACCTCATGATCCACCCGCCTTGGACTCCCAAAGTGTTGGGATTACAGGTGTGAGCCACCACGCTCAGCCCGATGGAAATATTTTTATTCCATTGTTCCTTCCATAACTTTTGGTGATATTTTACTATAATAAAGAGTTTTTTTCTCCTAATTTGTTTTTTCTTTTATTTGTCTATTTACATTTGTGTAGAATCATGTGCTATTTTACTTAATGAGATAATCTATTATCATTATTAATTTTGACACTCAAATTGTTTCATATTTGTCCAGTGGAAGCCATTACAAGCTTTTGACATCTCACCATAATTCTTTTATTGCTTCTTTACTTTATGTCACAACATAATACTACGGTTAACTTTATACATTTTCTGCCTGGCTCCAGAATCAGGCATTTCTCCAAGAATCCCCAGCTCTCTTTATTGAAGAACGGTATGTATAAAATAAGATCTGGCTACCAGGTATCCTCATTGCCACTGGGGTTTTATTATTCCCAGGTTTCCCAGGTCCATTCAGTAGTTACAGCCAGGAAACATTTTTCTGTGTACAGATACACACACACACATACACACACACATACACAAGAATGAAAGCATAACTATACATTTACATCTATATCTATTTCTATGCCTATTTCTCTGTATTGAAAACCATCAGCTCATAGCACTGCCTCCAATGTCAATCCAACACCATAGGGTTCATTGTGTTTTTCTCCTTTTTCACATTGGTAACTCCCTTCTCCGAGAATGAGAAACCTGGCTTCTATTATCCTCAATATTTTCTCCATACCCATAATTGTAACCAATCTCCTCACTGAAGCAGAGCTGTAATTTTGCTTATTCATCTTCCTGAAACTGCCACCACCTTGCTTGGCTGGCTTTCTCTTGTAGGCTGCAGCTTCTGAGCCTGACTGGAAGCTGCCCTCCTTAGATCTTTCCCTGCGTTGGTCCCAGTCTTTGTCCACTGCCTTTCTCACTCAGGCCAAATGACTTTCTTTTTAAGTTTTGTTTTGTTTTGTTTTTTGTTTTTTGTGTTTGTGTGTGTGTGTGTTTTTTGTTTTGTTTGTTTGTTTGTTTTGAGATAGGATCTTGGTCTGTTACCCAGGCTGGAATGCAGTGGTGCTATCACAGCTCACAGCAGAGCAGCCTCAAACTCCTGGGCTTAAGTGATCCTCCCTCCTTAGCCTCCTGCGTAGCTGGACCTACAGGTGTCTGCCTGCACACCTGATTAATTTTGTTTGTTTGTTTGTTTTTGTAAAGACAGGGTCTTACTGCGCAACCCAGGCTGGTCTTGAACTCCTGGGCTCAATGATCTTCCCTCGTTGGCTTCCCAAAGTGCCGGAATTACAGGCCTGTGCCACTGTGCCCTGCCCACTTTTCTGTTTTAATAGAGTAACATTTGAATATTCATAGATATTTAAGGAAAAAGGTAAAGCAGTATGAGCGACTGAAAGCACAACTATGCCAACTTAATTTGGTTCTTAAAGTTTCAACTGTAATTGTAATATACTTCTAGATAAAAACTGTCAACCAGCTCTTCCAACACAGAGAATGGTAAAGTTATAGTAAATCCCGTCACACTGGAAATGTGTCAAATACTCACTGTTTAGGTGCACTGTGCATTGCATCTTGATTTTTCCTCATCAGAAAAAGGGCTTATCTGTAATTCACAATTAGTGTCAGCTACCCGATGATTTAAAAAGTGTGAAATATTGCGTGTCAGGTTGCTCCTTAAATTTTTTAAAAATGATGTAATATTCTTTAAAGCAATATTATAGACATGAAGCATTTAGGAAATTTTATAATGAATTTGATTAAATATGACAGATACAATGTAGATATTTTACAGAATATTACAGGTAACAGCATCAAAGCATCAGAATTTAATCAGAATTGTGAAGCAAATTTAAGCTTCTTTTTCAGATGCTTTAAAATTCCTATAAAACTTTTTGTCTTATGATAAAATATTTAGCTACAGTATACAAAAGATACTAGATACATAGCCAGGTATCAATGTAGAGAAACTCTTATTTTATTTATTTTTAAAATTTTTTATTTTTGCTTTTTGTGAGTACGTAGTAGTTGTATGTAATCATGAGTTACATAAGGTATTTTTATACAGGCATGCAATGCATAATAGTTGCTTCAGGGTAAATGGAATATCCATCACCTCAAGCATTTATCGTTTGTGTTTCAAACAATTCAATTATACTTTTAATTAATTAATTATTTAGAGACAGAATTTTGCTCTGTCACCCAGGCTGGAATGCAGTGGTACAATCTTGGCTCACTGCAACCTTCACTTCCTGGATTCAAGAGATTCTCTAGCCTCAGCCTCCTAAGTAGCTGGGATTAGAGGTGTGCGTCACTACGCCAGGCTAATTTTTGTATTTTTAGTAGAGACGGGGTTTCGCCACATTGGCCAAGCTGGACTCAAACTCCTGGCCTTAAGTGATCTGCCCACCTCGGCCTCCCAAAAGTGCTGGGACTGCAGGCATGAGCTACCACACCTGGCCTACTTTTAGTTATTTTAAAGTGTACAATTTATTTTTTACTATAGTCACCCTGTTGTGCTAACAAATACTAGGTCATTCATTCTTTCTATATATATATTTTTTGTACCCATTAACCATCCTCAATTCCTCCTAACCCTCTCCTAACCTTCCCAGCCTCTGGTAGCCATCCTTCTGCTCTCTATCTCCATTAGTTCAATTGTTTTAATTTTTCTTTTTCTTTTTTTTTTGAGACAGAGTCTTGCTCTGTCTCCCAGGCTAGATGAGTACAGTGGCGCGATCTCAGCTCACTGCAAGCTCCGCCGCCCAGGTTCACACCATTCTCCTGCCTCAGCCTCCTGACTAGCTGGGACTACAGGTGCCTGCCACCACGCCTGGCTAATTTTTTGTATTTTTAGTAGAGACAGGGTTTCACCGTGCTAACCAGGATGGTCTCGATCTCCCGACGTCGTGAACCACCCGCCTCGGTCTCCCAAAGTAAATTGTTTTAATTTTTAGCTCCCATAGATAAGTGAGAACATGGGATGTTTGTCTTTCTGTGCCTGGCTTATTTCACTTAACATAATGACCTCCAGTTCCAGCCATGTTGTTGCAAATGACAGGATCTCATTCTTTTTTTTTAATGACTGAATAGTACTCCATTGTGTATATGGATCACATATTCTTTATCCATTTATCTGTTGATATGGGAAAACCTTATTTTGTAAAACAAAATTTCCTTCTGATCCGTTTTTTCCCTGCATCCTAGGTGTCTGAGGGCAGATTCCTTTTGAGAGGCCTTAAATTGCAAGAGAAAGCAGTATTTTTCTCAGGGGCTTGTATTCTGGTTCAATTTCAGTCAGCAAGCTGCTTCCAGAGTCCACATCCAGATCCTGCTCAAGAATAGTTGTCCAAAAGAGAAAATACATCAGACAGATTCTGGAATCTCTTCTTTGAAAAGGGGTCAGTCCTTGGATGAAGGATCATCTTTGATTTGTCTTGAGACAGGACAAATAATGGCCCCTTTTCTTCAACGCAGTTTGTAGAATAACTGTCTGGACTATAGTACCCAGTGGCACCTGGCTCTGCACATATGATAACCTTGTACCGAAGATTCCTAAAACAGAATTAGGGACAGTTTCAAGAAAATTCCACTGCATCTGTGCAACCCTTTTATCATGATCAGCAGACTCCAGGCTTTAGCCTTCTGCACAATCACCTTACAATTAGGAAAGTAGCAAAGTGTCCTCTTTTTTAGAAAATATTCCCAAACCTCAAATCCTACCCAGGACACACTTCACAATTTTCTTTATTTTTGATTCCTTTTGGCCTTGAAAGAACTGGGAATCAGGAACAAGGGTAAGTCCTCTTGTTAGATATTTGGACCTCAGAAAACACATCAAATACTTCCCACTTCCTTTTGGCTGTTCTGCCAAGGCTCTGAGCTGTGGAGGGCTTCAGACTTGCTTGGATCCTGCCCTTTTTGGGAGGCAATGGTTCAGTTCCAAAGACTTAGCAAAGTACAGACTAGGAAAGCTTAAGAGTCATTTGCATACAAAAAGGCCACCTTCAAGTCAGCTGACAACCTGGTATAACACATTGGCTTATAAAAAGCTTCTCAGGTCCAAGAGACATAGAATGAGGCAGGTAAGTCCCCCAGGGCACACTGATGACAGGACCTTTGAACTTGGTATTTGTACTGTCTGGTGTGCTCTAGGAAGCCATACAATCACCTTCCTAGACTTTTCTTAAATGACACTTTCTTACGGAGGCTACTCTACCACTCTTTTAAAAATTATAGTTCTCACCCCTAGATTTTCTCCCTCCTTGACTTCTTTACTGTTCTTTATAGCATGAGAAATAATCATGTATGCTATTTTATTTTGCATGTTTTCATATGTTTTATTTTGTATGTTTCGGTGTTTTCTTCCTACTAGAATCTACAACAGAATGTACGATTTACAAAGACAAGGGATTTTGTTTCTTTTGACCATGGCTGTATCCCCAGTTCCTGGCCCATAGGAGGGTTGTTAAATGAAATAAATGAACTCACAGTTTCTTAATTTTTTTTGTAAGGGGGATGGTTCTTCACCCGTGCTTTTCTTAGGTCTTTGATCCATTAATATCCCTTCTCTCTTTTACCTCTCTAATCTTTCCTTCACTTTCTCATCTCAGTCCACTGACAAACATACTTAACTACCCACTCTTTCCTTCAACCCTAACTCTTCCTCCTACTCACTTCTCAAATTTCATTCTCTGCCAAAATTCATGAACAAGCATGCTGCATTTTCTGCTTCCACTCTTTGGTTCCATTTATCCCACCACTCATTGTAGTCTCTTTCTTCCATCCAATCATTTTATTTAGTTCTCATATTGCTGATACTTCTGTAACTTTTTACTGTGCTGATTATTTTTGTTTTATTTTAATTGTCCTCTCTGGGACTTGTGACATTTCTCCTCACTCTTACCTCTGTGTAAATTCTTTCTTCTTTTCTGTGATTGGTTTCTGTTCTTCTGACTACTCCTTAAATTTGTTTTTCTCCAAGATGCCATCTGCAATTCTTTTATCTGTTTACTCTAAAAATTATATTTAGTGATGTCAACAAACACTTAGCTCTAATCATCAACTGCAATATACAATTCTTAAGTTTAAGTCCACTGTCTGGAGCTTTTTTTCTAAATTCTAATACTATATTTCTAACCAGTGTGCTGGTTAGAATCCAGTCGAAGAAGAAGAGTGTGGCACAGAAGACAAACTCATATACTGACCACTTCATTACAAAGTGATTAGTGCCATTGTAAAATGAAAGCAGGCTGCAATGGGTTCTTCCACTTATTAGCTATGAGACTTGGAAAAGTTATGTGAGCTCTCTCTGTCTCCTTCTTTGTAAAATGAGAATAATAGTTGTATCTATCTGATGTGGCTGTTGACAGAATTAGAAGAAATAACCCAAGTATAGAATGTAGAACCATACCTAGAACTAAATGTTTAACAAGTGCTCACTACTGCTATTATTATTATTGTTTTAAGTTTTTAGTACATGGGCAAGGCCTAGACATCATTTAGGGGTTTAAGACAAGACGTTTTGTAAGATGTTATCTGTATGCTGAATTCCAATGGATGAGGAGGAGATGAACCAGTTAAAGAGTAGGAAAGACATTTCAAGCACATAAATAATGACACATAATACATTATGTAATGTGTCATTATTTATGTATTTATGTGCTTGAAGCAACATAAATAATGACACATATGATGGAAGCATATGCTATGTGAGAGAACAAGCAGATAGTAGATATTTCTAGAGCATAAATTTCAAGTTGCAGAATGTTCAGAGGTAAAATTAGAAAATTAAAAAGAGTCCAAGTCATGGAATACCATACTAAGGAATGTGGGTGTAGTCTACAGGCAGTCAAAAATTTAAATTTTAAACATGGAAATAATTAAACAACCTTTTAAATTCTAGATAGAATTACACTGGCAGCAATTTGTAGCATGTCATAAAAATAAAAAAGTATAGTGAAAAAACTGAAGAAAAATTATATCCATAATCTCACATGAGACATCTCTTAGGAGCTCCCCAAAATAGTGGTAGTTTCGAGGCATGATGGAGATGCTATACTCATTGTCTGGGGCAGAGTCTGGAAAATAATGATTGTGATAGTTCACATGGCTGGATCAAACGCAGGTCACACAATTAAGTCTAATGTGCCAAACAATAGTAGGTACGATCATAGAAACGTAAAAGTACAATGGAGACAAAAAGACAGAATTAATTTAGAGAGACGAGAACAAACATCATGGTGTGTAATTCCAAGTGATACACAAGAAACATACATATGAAATATGGAGGAGTTATATAAATAGAAGTTTAAAGCACATCTTTGGAGTAGATTGCAAAAGGCATTAAGTATTTGGTCGGCGATGTTTAGTTTTCTTCTATAAAAGTTCAGAAATTATTTTTATCATATTTATTAGTTTCTGAATGTGTTTTACTTATTGTCACAGAAAAATGAAATTTAAAAAATGGAACTGCCATGGAGATAAACAAAATTAGATGGAGGTCAATTTATTTCAATCATTTCTACATTTTATGATTATATGTATTAGGTAGTAGATTTAAAATCTTCACTTCAGGAAATAGGAGGAAGAGAATACAGATCACATGAGAACTGAGGTCTTCACATTAAAATGTGTTTTACGATATATTCATTACATTTGTAACTGACCCATATAACGGATTGAACATGTTTATTGCAGTTATTAATTCGGAATGTCTACAGCATCAGGGTGGAGTAAGATGTCAAAACAATTTTGTGAAGTCTATATTCTGATTAAGAATATGAGTGCTGAGTTGTTCATTCATTCAAAGTAATCACAGTCATCTTATGTTTATATATCATATTAAATCATGAGAGTCCAGAGCATTTGGCAAACTGAAATTATTCTAGTGTTCAGCTATAACAATAATAGTACAATGTGAAATCAGATAATACAAACTACAGGAATCTGCCAAAATTTGAAATATGCCCATGTTATGATACATGTTTTAAAATAAGTCCTGTGAGTTCAAATTAATAATCTTGTTTATACACAGAATAGCATCTTAGAATCACAGCATCTTAATAAAGTAAGAAGACACCTTGACGACCACCTTTTCCAACCATTTCATTTTACAGATGAGGAAACTAATTTCTACGGTTTTGATTTCTTGCTGGTTCCTACTAAATTACATCATTACCTTCATGCTATTGCTTGCAAAAGTAATATCATATTATTTACTGAATTTGAATATGAAAAGTATGTATCACCACTACCACCCAATTCAGAAATTTAAATCCTAAGAGTTCCATGTATAAACTTCTCAAGATGGTGTCAAGTTCATTGTCAGAAAGCTCTCCTAACTGGGAGCCAGAAATGGTTAAGGCAAGGAGTGATGTTAGTGTGTAAAATGGAACGTTCTTCCCCAAACCCCATGCCCGATTCCCATGTTTCCTCCCAAAAGGTACAAACCTGTCTGCCACTGTTTAATCTAGAAAAAGAGCTGATGGCAAGCCTTTGTTATCATTTGGAGGGTCCAGATAAATAGATAATGCCTATAGATTGTCCAGACATTTAAATTGGGGGGTAATTTTTAACACCTACTTGCATTTGTTGTGTTAAAACTCTGCTGTGTTAATAGCCATCCCTGAAGTTCTGAGAACTATCCAACTACACTGGCTAATTTAAGCAACATCCTCCCCCTACATCCCACTATACTGCTTTTTTCACTGAAAGTATTTATTCAAACTACTCTATGAGCTTCTGGCTATGTTTTGGATTCTATCTTCTCTTGACCACTTTATTTGCACTTCTTGACCCTTTCTATTCTAAAACTCCCAGTCTAGCAGTCCTCTCTTTTCTTGACCCTCCCAGAACTCAGAGATCTAGCCTTTCTGTAAACTCAGAGTAGTTTTTTATCTCCATCTCATTTAATTTTATATGATCATAACTTGTTTTCTTAAACTAGATTAAAACCCTCTGTAGGGCAAAAACCTGTATGTATTTCATATCCCTTGATACCTATCAGCATGCTAAGAATATTGTAGGTCCTCAATAAATGTTGGTGTTAAACCATG
This sequence comes from Symphalangus syndactylus, assembly GCF_028878055.3. Classification (NCBI taxonomy): domain Eukaryota; kingdom Metazoa; phylum Chordata; class Mammalia; order Primates; family Hylobatidae; genus Symphalangus; species Symphalangus syndactylus. The sequence continues at coordinate 43,182,196 of NC_072437.2, forward strand.
AAATTTTGTTTACACTGCTTAGCTAAAGTCTGTCTATATAGTGATATATTCTGAAAAATCAATGTTTTATTAATTCAATACTCCATGGTATAGAAATGACTATAGGGGATTAATTTGACTAAAATAAAAGTTTTATATTATTCTTTAATGTTTTTCTGTTTCAGAGGTAAGGCCATAGATTCACAATGGCCAAAAATTCATTCAAAAAGAGCTATCTTAAAAATAACATTAAAGGAAAATGTTTTCTATTCTAAAAAATCTGCATGTATTTCATGAATGAAGAACCATTTTCTTAATTATACCGATGAGACTGAAGAGAGGTAGTGAGGTGTAATGTCATTAGCATGGGCTCGTTAGATAGACAAGGGGTCAGGTTGCAGCTCACTTATTTATCAGCAGTGTGACTTTGGAAACATTATTTACCTTGCTAAGTCGGTGTCCTTATGTATAAAATGGTGAGAATAATATGTCTCTCATTTTATCTAAGAAACTTTAATGAAATAACAAATGTAAATACTTAGTTGGCAGTATCTGCCACACCAAAACTTAGATCAAATTTTTAGCCATGTGTGCTGAATATGGGAGTTTTTAACATCACTACATTGATTAGGTCTATATCAGACACACATACACTGATTGTCTCTTGCATGTATTGACATGCATGGAAAAGAGAACTTGCAGAGAGAAAGGTTTGCTTAGTACCTCCATGGGCAGTGAGAGGAGGAAAAGAGTGATGGAGAAGTAAACATGATGTCTGTTCATTACAGTAGTAGCATCCAAATATGGCCATCAATCATTCTTCCCTTCCTAGATGCACATAACAGATATTCCTCACATTATCTATTTTAAAAAGGAGATTTGTTTTCCATCTAAGCAGAACTCAGGCTTTCTCGAGTTCAGTGAGGCCTCGAGGGTAGGCTGTATGTTGTACAATGTGAGAGGATTTACAGCCTTGGGGGCCCTCGGGCATTGTACCCTTATAGGAGCATACTCCAGAGGCAAGGACAGCAGAGGGAGAAGAAAAGGGCCTCCCTGGGATGACCTTCCAGGAGACAACTGCTACAAGAAAGCCTATGTACAGTTAAAAGAGCACAACTGTCCCTGATCACATGGAAGCCTTCTCCAGGTGCTGCCACAAACAATAGGAAGGGGTCTTACAGCAGAGGTTGGGATCTCTGACAAGTGCAGTGACAAGCTAGTAAGTGCTGTAAATATGACCTTGCAATGAATCAACCCGCAAAAAATGAGAAACCAAGTTCCAAAGAAGCAACTCTAATTGATTCAGCTTAGAATAGGCCCCTACCTTTGGACCAATTAAAAATAGGGGGATTTTACTGTATGAATGTGGCCACTACCAGCTAGGCCATGGTACTACATGGATGGGAGGAGTCGGGGGGAGTATATAACTGTTACTAGTTCCATTGTGTGTATCTATTAGAGCTTATTTTCTGAATTGTAATGATGTATTAACTTTTATTGAAGATTGGGATTATCTCTACATCCCTAGAGCATGGGAAGCCCCCAGTACTAGAGCCATTCAATAAACATTGGTTCTATTTTTCCCTCACTTAACTGGTACATTCCATACCTGTCATTGCTCCTGTTTCTAGCAGTATGGCCATGTGATGTGGATTATTGGTGATAGTGAGTGAGGTGTATTTAGCACTTGAACATTTTTCAAAGTACTTTCACATAGGTATAGAATTTATCTCTATGCAGTGATGTAGGCAATATCATTTTTCTTTCTTTTTTGAGATGGAATTTCACTCTTATCACCTAGACTGGAGTGCAGTGGCACTATCTCGGTTTACTGCAACCTCCACCTCCTGGATTCAAGTGATTCTCCTGCCTCAGCCTCCCGAGTAGCTGGAATTACAGGTACCTGACACCATGCCAGGCTAATTTTTTTTGTATTTTTAGTAGAGATGAGGTTTCATCATGTTGGACAGGCTGGTCTCGAACTCCTGACCTCAGGTGATCTGCCTCCCTCGGCCTCCCAAAGTGCTGGGATTACAGGTGTGAGCCACCATGCCTGGCTAGGCAATATAATTTTAACCTCTCAGCAGAAAAAGAAGATTCAAAGAGTTTGTATATCTTGTCTATGGATTTTCTGAGGGTCAGAAGAAGCTGGATCACTGTGTAACATCCGGTGCAAGAAGTCAGGAGTACTGGGTAAGGCAGGATCCAAGACAGAATCACACATAAAGGGAGCTCAGCTTGGCTCTGGCAAGTTTCTGAGGTGTAAGGTGAGGTGAATAATCAGCAGATTCTGTGATTCCGAGAGTGAGAAGCAGAACTGGGCCACATGCACCATGCTGGTTGCTTTGAGTGAATGAAGAATTTTGTTATTAGCAGGGCTGCCCCACTTAAAACAGTTTCCAGCTGGAGTTTTCAAGAGAGGAATGTGCAGCTACTTAAGGAAGTCTGACAGTATGGTAAGGCCATGACAGTGTTTGAGACTCAGAATGCCCTAAACTCTGGATAGTTCTTTCAATCCTCATGATCTGTACTTATCCCAATTCACGCCATCTCACCACAACTGCAGATGTGCTTTGCCTCTTAGTCCAGGCTGCCGTTTCTTAACTGTAAAACCCCGGGCCACTTTCTTAACCCTTCTGATACCTAGCTTCTTCCTTTGTAGAATGAGATCATGCTGTCTTTCTCAAAAGTGGAAGAGTGGCTAAAACAACATGTAAAGCATTGATCCTAGTGCCTGGTAAGAGGAAGCCTTCCTATACTTTACCTTCCCAGCCTCTTCAGTGGCAGTAGTAAAAGATTTCAAATCCCTGTTAGTCTTATCACTTTATTAATAATGGAAACTTCTAACTTGAAAACAATTTTTCTTCCTTCTTCCCCTGAAGACTCTAGGCCTCTTGGAATATTTATTTTAGAATGAAGCTGTTGCAGCAATACATCACACCACATCTTAACTTGGGAAAGTTCCTTAACCTTTTTAAGCCACAGTGTTTGCATCTTTAAAATGGGTAAAATAATGACACCTCCTTCCTAGAGTTGTAAGGATTCATTGTACAGTTAGCATTGATGTAAATGTAAAGCACTTAGCACAGTGCCCATTGCACAGTAAGTATACAATAACTGTTGACTACTGTTATGATTATCTAAGCCTCAGTTTACTCACCTAGAGATTGGGTATTGGAATGTCTACTTTGAAGGGTATTTTGAGAATTAAAATGGAGATTGTTTATAGAAATAGGTATAGATTAATAACCGGTACATTGTAAGCACACAGCCAAAGGTTATTCGTCTCTTCTTCTTATAAAATAGTTATATTATTCATCTCTTCTTCTCATAAAATAGCTTAATTAAAATAGGTGCTCAAACAAATGCAAATATTTACTGTTCATAAGTACCAGTATTTATTTTCAATGGAAGAGAATTCCTGTTACCTAGGAATTAGGAGATAAGAATCCTTGGTTTTGTGGAGAAGGGGCAGGTTATTTAAGGAAAGGTAAGATGATTTAAGGGTTTTAATATATAAGGTCATATTCTTAACTGTGAAAAGAAATTTAAAATCACTATCTGCCAATCAATATGTAGTAGGCTTTAAGACAACACTATAAAACAACTGTCATAGGCTCTGATATCCCAGCCATACCCATGCAAGTGCATACCAACAAGCCAATTTACCATATGGTTGTAATCTTGTTCCATTTCCCTACATTTCTGAGAAGAAAGGAATTATTAATTGTTGTTTACTATGACACTTCACTATATAAGTGAGCTAGGCTCCACCATAAATTCTGCCCTGTGTTTAAAGATTGGCAAAAACAACTTGGCTTAAGGTGCTTTCTATTTGATTTTCTACCAAATCAGCAACATAAAAACTATACAAATGATAGAAATCAATGAGAAAACAAACCTCTTGATCCTTTCCAGAAGTTAGATGATCAATCATGTGGATGCAGGAGCTGATTTCTCTCCATTAAGCTAGAAAATGGGCTTGTCAATATTCAAAGGTCTAACTTTGTTATATGTGTCAATTTTTGCTATGCCACAGTTACATGCTTTAGTGTTCTTATTGTTTCATCAAGATTACAAAAATACTTGGCCATGCATGGCCTGCCAAAATATGTGATTATCCACTTTGTAGCACAACAACTTGTATTAGACTTTGATTGTTAGCCTGTAATCATTTTTGAGTAGTTACTCACCTTTATATAAAGAATTGCAGAATAAGCATTGTTTTTGTTATGAATCTTCTACACAGAAAGTACCCAAGAGGTAAAATATTGGCATCTAAAATTAAAGGAATAAAAAATGCATAAGCTGTTTAATGTATAGATAAAAGGAGAATTCAATGTTTTCTTCATAAGGAATTCATTTTCTAAGAAATAGCTTTAATTAAAAATCTCTGATAAATAAAACAGAGAATTATAAAGGATTTTTGACAAAAGATTTAATAATTTAAAGACATTCGCTTCTTTTCATTTGAAAGAATGTAAAAATGTAAATCTCATTTACTTAAATGTGAAAATGTAGCCCTATAGAATTGTCTTTAAAATGAATAAAATCCCCATGGTTATTTTATCAAACAAGACTAGGGACTTTACAGCAAAGAGAAATGAAATCTAAAGTACTGTGAAATAAAATCAGGTATATGATTGAAAGATAAATTTGTAAGAACATCTTCTAATGCTAATGAAGTATAATTAGAAAAAAAATTCTATAATCTTAGAAATTCTTTAACTTTTGTGCAGATAGATGGAGAGGACTACTAAAAATGCAAAGCCTTAAACCAAGAGGTGAAATTTGAGAAAAACTAAAAGTAATTCAAAGAAATTAAGAAGGAAATGTTTAATTTGGAAGAAATAGCTATTGTGAAGCTGACATCCTGATAGGAGGTGAAGTTTTGCAAATGTAGTTTTTCTATATTCCCATTCAAACCTTTTTAACTCCTTAGTTAATGAGCTAGGCAAATGTTTAATCCTTGCCTCATTCTGTGGTCAAAGGGAAATTTGCAGTTCGTATGTATCAGTTTGTTACATACTCCATGCTCTCATTTGTTCTTAGAAATAGGGAAAGAGAAGAAAGAACATTGGCTCTTTCTTCCTATTGCCAGAATTTTTTCTTTTACTGTACCTGATTTTGTCTTATACAGAGAAAGTACACTGGTAGTTCAGAAAGAGGATGGGACAATAGGAAATGTTTAAAATGACTAAGGATAACATCTACCAGCATTTTTGTCACGCACCTTAATCTGATAACATCAAGGAATTTTTAAGAAATAGTTCTGGCTCCCAGAGCTGCTTAGTCATATTGTAAGAGCTTTCTTCAACCACAAGGATGACTATGGATAATAATAATAATAATGATAATAGCCTATACCAAAAATTGGTCTATAAATACTTATTGCTTATCAATTCTCACACCAATAATCTGAATTCCTACTGAAACACCATTTACCGTATTCAAAATGTGTCACAAAATAATAAAACATTAACTATTATATATTGAATGTTTATTTATTAGGAAACCCTTGTTGATGTAGGACAACATCATTTAGTCATTACGTTTTGTTTTGTCCTTAAAGAATCTGCAGAAAACAAGAGATGGAAACAAGATTTTTTAAAAAAATTCTACATCTCTTTTATTCACTAGGTACATAAGGAATAACTCCCAAGAATGGAGCAAGTAGTACATTAGTTGTATAAACAAAATTCTGTTCTTAAATTGATTTCAGAATAGCCCAGGACAACTGACCCAATGCTCTTGGATAGTCTTAGCTCAGAGGAAACCTTCTACATGAGATGTAGAATCTCACAGGGCTTCCCTACCACCCTTTCTTATTATCAGATTACTTCAGTGCTTCATGCTCTTTTCTTCAGTGTAGACAAAGCCTTGGAAAATTGGCATTTCATCATCACCTTTTGTCTTGTGGAAGTAGAAAAGGTATAAATAAAATAAGTTGGCTTCATTTGATTAATTTTCATATTGGCACAAATATCTTCCTGTGAGCAGCTGAAAACATTTCCCTCTGCAGTTTGAAAATGTGCTTTATAAAAATTCACCTTCCCTTTTGGATAAGGTTCCAAAACGTTTGAGAGCAACAACAAGAGTGGCAGCAGCATTCTCACCACCATGTTAACTATTTATGCATGTGTGCACAGATAACCACATATGAATGTATAGGATATTGGATAATCATCATGCAAATAACCATGATTCCAAAGAGTCTCAGAAGGAAGTATTCAAATTGTTTTTATAGTTATAGGCTGAATTTTCTGTGTTCTACTCCCATATCTAGCTAATAGTGATTTGAGTTCTTGACATGAAGTCTTAAAATATGTCTCTCAGACACCCTTGCCATGACCATTAAGCATTAGAAGTCAATAAATCAAGAAACATAAGTTACAATGTACGAGAAATTAATTTTTTTAGTGGTGCTGCCTCAAGAGCCACTGATAGGTATTGAGGGGAAAAGGAGAAATATCTGGAGTCTGAGCTGTCAGTCCTCCATACTTCACCCAGAGTAGCCATACATATATTTGCTCTGTGAATTGGGGTCATACACAAGATTTCATTTGCTTTAAACAAGTGGTTAGCTGCTCAAGAAATAGTTAAGTAACATTTGTTATTAGAAATTAGCTTTCAAAGAAAAAATATGGTTCAAAGAGGTGAAGTGATTGACCCAAAATGACACAGCTAGTTAGAAACAAACTCTCTTGCTTATGTTTATCCCACTCCAACCTTAGTGTTTTTACAGAGATGACTCTGCGTACCTTGAATTGTTTCCAAGCCCTTCTCTAACGGTTCCCCAGTGTTGTCTAATATGCTTCAAAGCTCAGCTTAAATTATCTTTTATAATGGAGACTCCTAGTGTTTACACATATCCAGTTCTCCTCTTCTGAGCTTATAGGTGGGTCAAACATTCTCACTCGTTTGCAGTTAGGTTGAGCCATATAACAGCACGATACATTGTGAGTTGAAGTTATGTGAGTTATTTCACTGCTAACCCACTGAAGCCAATGTGAGACCCTCTGGAACTCTGTCCTCCATTTAGGTAACTGAGAAGGTTATATGTTTCCAATATGGTGATGCCTGTTTCAGCCTGGGCTTTGGGAGATTAAGTGGAGCTGATACTCCTTCAACCTACAATAGATGGTACCATGAGCTAGAAGTAAATTGTTGGTATGGTAAGCCACTGGGATACCAGGGCTAACTGGTTACAGAAGCATAACCTACCGTGTCTAATTAATGCATGTTGGCAGGATTTGCTGAATGACAATTGAAGCTGGTTTCCTGGCAGCCAAAATTTCTAACAGGCATTGCCAATGGCATATTCATATATGAAGAGCCCCAAACCAGTTTTGCCATCATTAGTTTCTATCAAAAGTGAAGAAATACCCAAAATGAGGGCATAAAGCAAGGTCTCTTAATGACCGTTTCTCATGAAAATAATAAAGGATTCTTGAAGAAATAGGTGATTCCAGGTTTGGGGCAGGAATGATACAGGTGAATTTGAGACACTTTTTGTCAGAAAGAGAGGAAGCTATAAGGCTATTGGAGACATGTCAAAGACAGGCAGGAGTCTATTTAAAAAGCTTCCAAGTCAATTAGGGTAAAAAGAATAATGTCTGTATTATAGATTGAAAAATACATCATATTTTTAATTCACTTCAGACATTATTCTTTTTATCCCAATTGATGTTTCCAATCCATGAGCTCATAATTATACTAAAATCCCAGCATTGATCACCACTAGAGGTTGCCAGGATACCAAATTATTATTCTAAAAGGTGCCCAAGAAAAAAGGTAGAGAGAGAGAAAGAAATGAAATATATGCTAACTTTCTTTTTTGAACTATATTTTATGGTAAACAAAGAGTTAACAAAAAAAATTCTATGTTGAAGAATTCTAATGATAGCAGAAGGAAAGATAGAATTAAGAATGCACCATTTTGCCACCCCTACTGAAATAATGTATCAAGCCAATAATAATCAATGGCTACTAAAATTCTTGAAGAAAAGACATTCCTTACATGATGCCTACAAGATGGTAGAATAAGCATTTACAGCACTTATTCCCATATAGAAACATCCATTTGAACAACCATCCACTCATGAGAATACCTTCACAAAAGCTAAGAAATTCAGATGAAAGATTTCATCACCTGAGTATAGCACAGAAATAAGAAAAGATGCATTGAAGAAGACAGAAAGGACAATTTCACTTGAGGAATGTCACCACTTTCCCAAGTCCACACAGTGCAACTGGGGGAGAGACAGCCTCAATATATTAAAAGGAAAGTAAAATGAACACCTGACTGCATGAACCTCAACACCAGGCCATCCTCTGTGAACCCCAGCACCAGGCCAACTCCTGCAGACTTGGGCTCCAGACCAGCCCCAGTGTACCTGGACTGCAGACTGGAATTGACAAACCCAGGCTTTAGACCCACCCCTGTGTCTGGCCAGCCCCTGAAGTACCAGATTCCAGGCTGGTCCCCAAGTCTCCAGGCCCCACGCTCCATACAACGGAATCACTATAGCATTATCGGTGAATTTGTCAGCAGAAATCTTACAGGTTAGGGGAGAGTGAGATGATATATTCTAAAGTGCTGAAAAGAAAGAAAATGTTTGCAACCAAGAATACTACACTCAACAAAGCTATCCTTCAGAAAGAATACTCAAACAAAATCAGAAATGAAAGAGGAGATACTACAATTAGTGCCACAGAAATACAAAGAAACATAAAAAACTACTATGAACAAGTATATGCCAACAATTGGATAACATAAAAGAAATTAATAAATTCCTAGAAACATATGACCTATCAAGACCGAATCGTGAAGAAATAGAAAACTTCAACAGACCAAAAATGAAGAAAGAGATTGAATCAATAATAAAGTTCCCTATGAAAGAAAAGCCCAGCACCTGATAGCTTCTTAGCTGAATTCTATCAAATATTTAAGGAACCAGTCCTTCTCAGACTCTTCCAAAAACTTGGAGAAGCATTAATACTTCTAAGTTCATTTTAGGAGGCCAGCATTAGCCTGATGCCAAAGCCAGGCAAGGACTCTAGAAGAAGACTACAGACCAATTTCCCTAATGAACGTAGCTATAAAAATCCTTAAAAAAATACCAGCAAACTGAATTCAAAGGATCTTTCACCATAATCAGGTGGGATTTATCCCTAGGATACAAGGATGGTTCAACATATGCAAATAAATAAATGTCATACATCATATTAACAAAATGAAGGACAAAATCCACATGGAAAAGAAGAATTTAACAAAATCCAATATCCTTTTGTGACAATAGCTGTCAACAAATTAGCAAATTAGCAAGAGAAGAAATTTACATCAATACCATAAAGGCCATATATGATAAGCCATGGTTAACGTTATACTCAAATTAAAAAGTTAAAAGCTTTTATTCTAAGATCTGAAACAAGATGAGGAGGTCCACTGTTCAACATAGTACTGGATGTCCTAGCCAGAGCAAATAGGAAAGAAAAAGAAATAAAAGCCTACCAAATAGAAAGGAAGAAGTGAAATTGTCTCTGTTTGCTGACAACATGATCTTATACACAGAAAATCTCCACCAAAATTACTATTAGAACTGATAATAGAATTCAGTAAAGTTGCAGGGTAAAAAATCAACCTACAAAAATCAGTAGCATTTCTACAAACCAACAATTAACGATTTAAAAAAAATAAGAAAATAATCCCATTTACAATAATATCAAAAAAATTAAAATACTTAAGAGTGAATTTAACCAAGGAAGTAAAGGATCTGTGTACCAAAAGCTATAAGACATTGATAAAAGAAAGGGAAGAAGACACAAATAAATGGAAAAATATTCTGTATTGTTTAGAAGAATTAATATTGTTTAAATATCCATATTACCCAAAGTTATCTGCAGATTCAGTATAATTCCTATAAAAATTCCAGTAGCATTTTTCACAGAAATAGAAAAACAATTTTAAAATGTATATGGAACAACAAAAGAACCTGAATAGACAAATAATCTTGAACAAAAAGAAGAGAGCCAGAGGCATCACACTACCTGACTTCAAAATATATTACAAAGATATAGTTATTAAAACAGCATGATGCTGGCATAAAAACAGGCACATTGACCAATGGAACAAGACAGAAATTCCAGAAATAAACCCACCCATTTATAGTCATTTGGTTTTTGACAAAGGTACCAAGAGCACAAAATGAGAAAAAGGACAATCTCTTAAATAATGTTGGTAAAATTGGATATCCATGTGCAGAAGAATGATACTGTATCTTTATCTCACAACATATGCAAAAATCAACTCAAAATGGATTAAGCTCTTAAATATTAGACCTGAAACTGTAAAACCACTAGAAGAAAACACAGTGGTAAATCTCTACAATGAACAGGTATACCTTATATGTATACAGTTTTTATATTTCAATTATACCTAAATAAAGCTGGAGAAATAAAGGAAAATATGCAGCACCATTTATGCAGTTTTCTTGCCCTCAAATTAAACCAAATCTAATCCATCCCCTAAATCTAAAACCAATTATCACACAAATTCTGGGGCTAGAGCAGCAACCTTGTGAAGATGCAGTTAGCCAAATTCTGAATGTGGGTAATTACACAAGGCAAATAACCCAGCTATTTCTACAAATTTATAGCATGAAAAAAATGGAGATGAGGGGAAATATAATAGTTTAAAAGAAAGTTAAGTGACAATACCAAACAAATGCAAACCTTTTTAGGATTCAAATTTAACAAAGTAACTATAAAAAGGCATCTTTGAGAAATTTGAACATAAACTGAACATTAATTTTTTTAAACTTTTGTTAGGTATGACAGTAATATTGAGGCTGTATTTAAAAAAAGAATATCTTTTGGACTTGCACACTGAAGTATTTATGGGTGAAATATAGGGGCTTTAATTAAAACACTTCAGCAAAAATAGAGAAATGAATGAAACATGATTAACAAAATATTGACAACTTTTGGAGCTGTATGATAAGTATAGGGAGGTTAATTATATTATTATTTATACACATTTATAATATCTAAAATTTTGCATAATAAAATTTAAAAATAAATAAATGTGAAGGCAGGGAACTGCTTCGGAGACCATGCCTTCTTAATATGGATCCACATTCCTTTTGGATTTTTATTGTTTCAGGGATGAAAGTTATTTTTTGTTTTATTATTTAAGTCAACAGATAAAATTTATGTATTTATCATGTACGACATGATGTCTTCAAGTATGTATACACTGCGGAATGATTAAATCTAGCTAATTAACAAATTAACTACCTAAATTTTTAAAGACTCCAATATTATAAATTCAGGATTTAGATTTTTCTTGTGTCTGTATCTTCTCTTCTGACTTCTGGGATCTGAGACAGGCCCATGCCCATGGGCTACTTGTCTAGATCCTTACTACCCATTGTCTTTTTTTTTTTTTTTTCATACGGAGATTTGCTCTGTTGCCCAGGGTGGAGTGCAATGGTGCGATCTTGGCTCACTGCAACCTCCGCCTCCCAGGTTCAAGCAATTCTCCTGCCTCAGCCTTCCGAGTAGCTGGGATTACAGGTGTACACCACCACGCCCGGCTAAATTTTGTATTTTTAGTAGAGGGGGCGTTTCATCATGTTGGTCAGGCTGATCTCAAACTCCTGACCTCGTGATCCGCCCGCCTTGGCCTCCCAAAGTGCTGGGATTACAGAATTAAGCTACCGAGCCCAGCCTACCCACTGGCTTTTTAAAGAATGTCTGGACTGCAGTCCATTGGGATTCCAACAATCTTACCTGATATCTTTGTATCCTGACACTGAGAGTGGGACCAGTCACATAATTTGTGGGATCCAGAGGAAAATACAAATACAAGTTCCCTTGTGAAAAAATTATAAGAAATTCTAGATATTGAAGGCAGAGCATTGTATCAAGTGTAGATCTTTTTTGAGTCTGGGGCATTGTGTGCCTGCACAGATTGCACACCCATGAAGCCAGTTCTATCTGACAATTAGTAATAGATTCTAGCTTGAGGTATTGGCAGAGCACTGCAGAGTATGTAGATCATTCAATTCTGCTTAGCACAGATAAAAGAGTAAATGAATGAATGGAATAGACTCTTCATAAACATATTAATTAATGAATTAAAACCTTAGCAAACCATTTTTTTCTGAAATCTATATGTATACTAGCAAAAAATCCAAGAATTAGAAAAATGGATTTTCAAAGTTGATTCTTCCATATGATAACAGAGAATCTGTACAGTCAGAATATAATTTAGTCAGTGGTTCTGTGTACCTGACCAGAGGTCCATATCCAGCAAACATAATCATGATGCCTTGTTTAAAATATTTATCTACCAGGCTCCAGGCCATTAACTCCTAGTCACACCTAGCCTATTAGATCTGACTGTTCTTGGTTCATTTAGCTTCCTATAGCATAGATGAGTATGATCAGTGACCTTACCTGCTGATTGATATGGTCTAGTCAATACTGTAAACTCAGACTAAATACATGAGCAACTCCTCTGCCCTTGGGGAGGAGAGAGAGAACAATGAGAGGAAAGGTAAGCAGAAGAGTGGGAGTATTCCACATCCCTATACTAGATGCAGTGATTGCAATTACAAATAAGACAGAGTCCCTGTCCTCAAGGAACTTTCCATTCATAGAAAGAGACATATAAATAAATAGTTGCCAAAGTAATTCAAAGGCTAGGGTGCACCACTCTAGTTTACTTTCCCAGTGGTCTTCACCTTTTTCCTTCCTGCGTTTCCTTTTGCCACCCACCCTGTTCCACAGTCACTCTTCTATCATTGCTAACTTCCAACAAAAATTGTGGATTTTGTAAAAATAAAACTGATATCCTTCTCACAGATCTGCTAAGGAGCTCTGTTGTAGTCATTGCTTAAGACATGAAGCCCAGACACAATTTCTTGTGGTAAGGAAATGGGTATTAAAGGCTCAGCCAGACTTGCTCCTGGGAGAAAATAGCAGATTTCTGTCACTCCATTGTGGAAACAGACGGGTGAAGGCCTGATGTGGTCTCTGCATTTCTGTCAGCTTTGCTGCCTCCTTAGATGGGAAGTTCTTTGAAAGCTCTGACCCACCCCAAAGTATCAGACCATCCAGCTCTGTGCTATGTGGCAGCAGCCTCTCAGTAGATACTGAATAAAACACAAAAGGTACTTGTGAAACTTGCAAGGCTTTGGGAAAAAAGCACTATAAGATTGAAGCCTTCTAGAAAATCAATATTTTTATCTGAGATCACTGTTCATTGATATGCCTGAAGTATAATACAAGGTTTGAATTTGAGAACTACATTCATAGCTCTTATTTTTAATTACCATTTTATAAAATTCCTTTTCCTTGATTATTTCTCACCAATGATTTCTCATTGGTCCTTTCTGTTGTGTAACTGTTCTCTAGCTACTAAAGACACTTATTAAAAGAAGAAGTAGTAGAGATCATTAGAAGGACAGGTATTTTAACTTTTTGCCTAAGTCTTAGATGTCATTTGATTATTTCCTTCTCAGCCAGGCTTCACATTGTAAGTTGACCTATTTTTCTGGAATGTCCTTGTAAAGGACACCATTCATTTCCCAAAGTGCAGAGGGCCACTACCTTCTGAGAAACAGTTTTACAAGGTGCTAGAGTCACCTAATTGGATGAAATCACAGGGAGCTAAAACCTAAGTGCCATCTTTCATGCACACTGTTCATGCCAAGGGCAGAAAACGAGAATAAGAGAATGGAAGGAAAGAGAAGCACCATATCTAAAATATAGGCCGAGAATTTGGGGAGACTGCACAGTCTTCTTCTATGACTGAATCCACATAACCCCATATAATCAAATTAAAACAACAGTCTAAATTAAGCTTAAAAATAAGGAAGTATTTTCTCCTCCATGGTTCTATACTAAGTGGTGAAGTAGAGATATCATAATTATTGGTAAATTGGTTCTTTCTAGACTAGCAAATTGAACTGTGCAGGGATAGGGTGGTTTCTGAATTATCTGGACTGCTTACCCACACTAATCATGAATATTTATGAAACCTGAACCTCACTTTGTGCTCTGTAAACACAGCTTGAATTATTCAGATTGTTTGTCTATACTGTAATAAATGGAAAATTCTCCTTGTACCTTATTTTTAGTGTTAAAAATAGGCACTATAATGTTTTGGGTAAAAGGACAAAATAAGACAAAGGCATTTGCCTCCCCTTATTATGGTACCCCATTAGCCATGCTTGTATCTGTGAAATGATTTGTTTATGTTAAACATATATTTCGAGTGTGATGGTTCAACAGTGTTTAACCTATGGCTATGCTTCAAATTAGTTAAGCCTTTAAAACATTCCAGTGATTGTGTAATTCAATCAGATAGCCTAGCAGGAGATTAATTGGAAACATACGTGACACAGTGGTGTCATGAGCCCCTGCCATGAAAGAAGAGGAAGGGATTTGCTTTGTGATGCTCCGAAAATGCTTGCCCAGAGCAATGGTCAGTGCCTGTGATGCAGCAAAGGTGGACTCGTGGGCCAGGACCCTAGATATGTTTTAATTAAAAATTTAAAATATTAATTTTAATGCTACATCCTTTCTTAATTCAAGCAGCAAGAAGAAAAGACTAAATTATTTGTGTTATTTTATGCCAGTCTATGTATGGTGTGATGAAGTGATGTTCAGCAGGTCCTCGAATAAAACATCATTTCAATCAATGTTGTTTCCTTATAACATTGATGAGAAAAAAATGGTTTCATTATATGTCATTTCACTTAAAGTTATTGTTTCCAAGAACATATCATTTGCATTCAGTGATGACTTACTGTGATATTTTTTCTTCAGCACAGCACCCACAAGATGCCTTTACCATGCCAGTAAAATAAAACATGTTTTACTGTGCAGGTTTTGCACACTTCTGCAGGAAGCTGAATAGCTGTTACTTTGGGCTGAATCATTTTGTTTTAGGTCTTACCATGCAATGATTAATTGCTTAGATGATGTAAATAGCCTGGATGCCAACTTCTTGAGTTGTTTGTGGACTATATTTCCATTTAAGACCACGTGACAAGTATAGGAAGTGGATTAAATATATTGTGCACTTACAGGACCACAATACTTAGAGACTTGATTCTTGAATAAAGGCAGACTAGAGAGCTAGGTCTATCAAAAGGAGATGGTGCATCAAATTCAAAAGCTATGCACCTTTTGTGTTGCTATATTTGGTGTTGTTTAGACATGGTATTTGTGCTAGAAAATTATTTTCAGTCATACATCACTTAACAATGAGGATATGTTCTGAGAAATATATCCTCTGGTGATTTTTGTCATTGTGCTAACATCACACAGTATACTTACACAAACGTAGATGGTATGATGTACTACACACCTAGGCTATATGGCCTATCATTCCTAGGCTATCTGTTCAACATGTTACTGAACTGACCACTGTAGGAAATTGTAATGCAACAGTAAGTATTGTATCTAAACATAGAAAAGGTACAACAAAAATATGTTATAATCTTATGGGACCACTAGTCTGTTATTAATAAAACCGTTGTTATGCCATGCATGACTGGATATTATTGATATATAAGAGGGATAAAAAACATATCTTTTATGTGATTTGTTGCTGAACTTAGACAGCTTTCACCATGTGGTATCTCCCTAAGTTTTTCAGTCTTAGAGTGTCTAGGATTAAAATGATAACCCAAGTCTGCTGTGAAAACAAAGAGCCTCACCAATCACCTGCTGATATAATTTAAAGATATAAACTGAAGAAGCTCTAACTCTAACCCTCTGAACTCTGAGTGACAAGACTATCACAGCAATGAATGAAAAGCTCTTCAGAAAAGAGAAAAATGCTCTGAAAATGTAGGAAAATGCACTCAGGTTCTTTTGAATTGGAAGCAAGCTGTCAAAGATGCCCACCCCCAACCCAATGCTGTTAAAATGTTCAATGGAGTAAAAGCACATAGGAATATCCTTTATTCCTCTTGATTTCATTCTACGATGAATTAGTACCTTTACTGAAATGCCTACTTCCAATGGCAGTGCACATCATCAAACCTAGATCAGGGAGAATTCAGCAGATGTTCAATCAGGGGTTCAGTCATCATTTGTTGCTGGATCTACTCTGTCTAACTGCACTGAAAGAGAGCTCAATAGAATGGTAAGGAGCACATTCCAGTCACTAGAGAGTGAGTCAAACACTCCCTTCTTTGTATTCCTTCACTATCTTAGCCAGCTTGGGCTGCCATACAAAATAACATAGACTGGGTAACTTCAACAGCGAAAATTTATTTTCTCACAGTTTGGGAGGCTAGAAATTGGAAAACAGGGTGCTAGCATGGTTGGGTTCTGGTGAGGGCCCTCTTCCTGGTTTTCAGATGGTCACCTTTGAGCTAAATTCCAACACTGCAAAGAGAAAGAAACCTTCAGTTTCTTCCTTCTCTTGGAAAGACACTGAGCCCATCACAGGAGACACACCCTCATGACTTCACGTAAACCCAATTACATCCCAAAGGCTGCACGTTTAAATATCATCACACTGGGGGTTAGGGCTTCAGCATACACATTTCGGGGAGATACAAACATTCATTCCATAACATTCATTATTATGTTACCTGAGAATGGATCAAATCTAAGGACATTCACTAGACCACCATCCTTGATGCTGGCCTCCAAAAGACAGGAACTGAGGCAGGTGATACCTGTCACACTGCATATCCATGAACAACAATCAGACAGGATCAGACAAGAGACCTTAAGCATTGGTCTGTGAGCTTCTCTGCTGCATGACTATAGCCTCTCTCTGAAGTCACTATGGCTCAGTATACAACTGTAATATGCTGTGGCAGAGGCTTTGCCCCAGCCCTACTCCATCAGTTGAACTAAGCATTCATTTATGGCTTGCTGAAGGGGATGCCAAGTCTTCTCCTTTTGTGGTCTGAGAATTGGTCTAAGCTTTGCACAGTAGCTTTATCACATGCAAAGCCAAAGGCAGAAGTCACCACATCAGTTTTCGTGGTTAGAGAAGGAACTTATCCCTGGCATGATGGGGATGGAGTGGCTGGGGTGCAGGTCTTGAGGCTTGCCTGTTCTGTCTGAGCACCAGGCCCACACAGGTCTCCATGGAACCACTCAGAAGGTCAGTTTTACTAGAGGCAGTTTCTTCCCCTTAGGGGGAACTGCCTGTGGAGATCAGTCTTGGAAAAGTTCACTTCTATCAACTTTACACAACTCGTTCATGATTTATCAGACTTTTTATATATTCCTAGATTCCAGTTGCTTATATTTTGTTTAGGACTTTTACACTGATATTATTAAATACATTAAATATCTAATTACTGTGATTATTAAATATGATTTTTTCCCTTCATACTGTTCTTCTCAGGTTTTAGCATGAAGATGTGGCTAGCCTTTTATGTAAGTTATGGAATATTCTCTCTTTTTTCTATTATTTAGAATAGTCCCTATGAAACTGACATTGTTTCCTGAAAGTCTGATATTTATTTTTTTATTTTGTTAATGTGGAAAACTGTTAGCTATAAATTTATGACTTCAATTGGTATAAAATTATTTAAATATAATGTTGTTTCTCAAGGGAGCTTTAGTAAGTAAAATTTTTCTAGAAATGTGCCCATCTCTTCCAAGTTTTAAAATATGTTAGTAAAATTTTTTTGTCTATCCTTAATTTGTTAAAATTTCTGTAGCATCTGTGGTAACCCACTTAATTTCCTCTGTTGTTCATTTGTGCCTTTTCTCTTTTTTCTTTTCAGACTTGTCAATGGTTTGTCAATATTATTAATTATATTTGTAAACCATATTTGTCCTTCTTATCTTCTCTTTATATCTACTTTACATTTTAATAATTTTTTTTTTTTTTTTTTTTTTTTTTTTTTTTTTTTTTTTTTTTTGAGACAGAGTCTTGCTCTGTCACCCAGGCTGGAGTGCAGTGGCGTGACCTTGGCTCACTGCAAGCTCTGCCTCCTGGGTTCACACCATTCTCCTGTCTCAGCCTCCCGAGTAGCTGGGACTACAGGCAGTCGCCATCATGCCTGGCTAATTTTTTTGTATTTTTGGTAGAGACGAGGTTTCACCGTGTTAGCCAGGATGGTCTCGATCTCCTGACCTTGTGATCCGCCCATCTCGGCCTCCCAAAGTGCTGGGATTACAGGCGTGAGCCACCGCGCCCGGCACATTTTAATAATTTTGCTCTTACTATCTTTATTTTTTTATTTTGTATTTAGTGTATTTTATAGTTTTTTTCCTAGCTTTTGAAATTGGAAGCTTAGCTCATTAATTTCTATTCCTTTATTTTCTAATGTAAACATTTAAGACTATAGATATGTCTTAGCCCATTTTGGCTGCTATGACAAAATACCATAGACTGGGTGGCTTATAAACAACAGAAATTTATTCTTACAGGTCTTGATGCTGGAAAGTCCAAGATTAAGGTGCCAGAAAATTTGTTGTCTCGTGAGGGCCTTCTTCCTCATAGACAGTGATCTTTTCTTTTTTTTTTTTTTTTTTGAGACAGAGTCTCGCTCTGTCACCCAGGCTGGAGTGCAGTGGCGCGATCTCGGCTCACTGCAAGCTCCGCCTCCCGGGTTCACGCCATTCTCCTGCCTCAGCCTCCCAAGTAGCTGGGACTACAGGCGCCCGCCAACACGCCCGGCTAATTTTTTGTATTTTTAGTAGAGACGGGGTTTCACCGTGTTAGCCAGGATGGTCTCGATCTCCTGACCTCGTGATCCGCCCGCCTCGGCCTCCCAAAGTGCTGGGATTACAGGCTTGAGCCACCGTGCCCGGCCGTGATCTTTTCATTTTAACCTCACATGGTAGAAGGGACAAGGGATCTCTCTTAAGCCTCTTTTATAAGGGTCACTTATAGTGGGCCACTCCCGTAATCTAATCATCTCCCCAAAGTCCTACCTACTAGCACAATTACCTTTGTGGTGAGGATTTCAAACTATGAATTTTGATGAAACATAAATATTCATACTCAAAAACCACTTTTGCTGCATTCACAGTTTTGATATGTCATATTTTCATTATTTTATCTTGTCTTATTGCACTGGCTGGGACTTCCAGTATGATGATGAATTGAAATGGTGAGAGCAGATATTTTTGGTTTGCTCCTAATTTTAGGAGGAATGTATTTAGTCATCCAACCTGAAGCATGGTGTTACCAATAGGTTTTGTAGATGCTCCTTATCAAGTTAAGGAAATTCCCTTCAATAACTTCTTGCTGAGAGATTTTAATGTTTACTTATGTCAAATGATTTTCTGTGTCTATTCAGATGACTACATAGTTTTTCTTCTATAGGCTCTTGATATAATAATGGCACTTATTAATTTTTGCATGTTAGACCTGCCTCGCATCCCTAGGATGAAACCCACTTGGTCTTGATATATTTTTCTTTTTTATCTATTGCTGAGTTTGATTTGCTAATATTTTGTTGAGAATATTTTAATGTCTAAGTTTCTGAGGTACATTAATTTATAGTTTTCTTGTAATGTTTTTATCTCATTTTCATACAAAGTAATATTGTACTTAGAAAATGTGTAAGAACTGTCCCATCTTTTTCTATTATCGAGATGAGATTGTGAGGAACTGATATTTTTCACTTTAAATGTTGAGTAAAATTCATCAGTGAGTTTATTTGTTTGGGCTTGGAGTTTTATTTGTTGGAAGGTTTAAAACTATCAATATAATTTCTTCCATAAATATATGACTATTCAGATTATTTATTCTTTAGTGATCTTTGGTAATTTATATGTTTTGAGAAATTAATCCATGGTATATAAGTTGTCATATTTATGGGCATTAAGTTGTTTGTAATATTTTCTAATTAACCTTTAATACCTATAGGGTGTTATGATGTCCATTCTTTTCATTCTTGGTATTTGTAAATTCTCTCTCCTCTCTCTTTCTCTTGGTCAGCCTCTCTAGTGATTAAACTTGTTATTTTTGTTTTCTATTTCACTGATTTCTGCTGTTGTCTTTATTATTTTTTACTTCTGCTTGTTATTGGGTTTAATATGCCAATTTCTCAACTTATTGCAGAGGATGTAGCTTTATATTTTACGTGTGAATTTAGACTGCTTTCACCAGAGTTAGTGAAGATACACAGTCAACAGTATACTTTTTTAGGATTTGAAAAGAAACCATAGGATAATCTTTAGAACAAAGAGTTATTAGCTTTAATAAGCATGTTTTCATCTTGTAATAAAAATTGGAATAATGGAAAAAAGAAAAAAAAAGTTAGGGATTTGATCCAGCAAACAACCCTGGAGGAGGTAGAAGTGTGGGACAATCTAATGCAGGCTTAAGTTTTATAAACTAAACTGGGCCTACTCAAAAGGAATAAGAAGACATTATAGGATAACATATATTTCAGTTCTATTGTTGCAGGAAAACAGAGGATGAGGTAAAATAACTTCTTATGCTATTGTAACAGAAAATGTTCTTAAGCCCTGGAAAATTCAAAAGATCTGGAAAGACTAAGACTGGGAGAAGACAATGTAGAATAGGTCATATATTTCCAAGAGGTTCCTGAGTGTCCAAGCTCAGAAAGCTACAACACAGACTCACACAATATAGTCAGCCATTCTATTGGAGTTGGAGAGATCTAGAGAGAAGTCTAAGTCTGGGATAGTAGAAAATGTAAGGCTATACATTTGACTTCAAGAACTGTTCACTAGAAATATGGTCCTTTCTCTCAAGGGAGAGCAATAGAATCTCAGAGAATATGAAAGAACACCATGCCTCTAAGATTGACCTTCCTAAAAATCTTCAGATTAGACTCTTTCAGGACAGAAGTGAAAACAGAAGCTTTGAGCTCTCCCTGGTGATGGGTCTGCAACTAGAGAGGATTTCTAGCTGGATAGCAAAAAACAAACAAGCAAACAAATACATATTTTAAAAATCACAAAAGATAGGGAGTCTATTACTGGATAACCTCCCTTATATATTCTTCTATTGCCAAGGAAATCTCCACTATCTTTATGAATATGGAAATCAATCTATGACATGGTTTGTTATATTAAGAAACTATAAATGTGCTTTGGCAAGAAATCTTTAGTTTTAAGTCTCAAAGAAACAAATTGACTATTCTTTCTGAAGGTATTTCCAACCTCATAATTCGTTTTGTTTTTCAGATTGATAGAAGCACATTTATTTTATTGTATGGTATTTTATAAACCCTCAACCCCCTAGTTTCATCAGATTCAGTTTCTTATGGACTGTTTAACTGTGTAGACATTTAAGCTTATGATGTTAAGACCATAATGTAATTTTAAATTCATTTAAATGATTCTTCAAATAGTTATTTTTAATCAAATCTTTGCATTTTAAAATATATATAATATATTATATATAATATATTATATATTATACATTATATATTATATATTATATATTATATAATATATTATATATTATACATTATATATTATATATTATATATTATATAATATATTATATATTATATTATATATTATATAATATATTATATATTATATTATATATTATATATTATATTATATATTATATAATATAATATATAATATATTATGTATTATACTATATATTATATTATATATTATATATTATATATTATATCTATGTTTCACTAGATTTTAAATTATAGAGTGACTCATTTGCGAAGTGGATATTTTCTTTTTTAAAATGTGGCTTTGAAAATAATAAGCCATTTTTGTGGCTCTCTTTAAAGGTAGCTTTCAAAAAGATGGCTTATATATTTCAGTTGTTTTTGGTGAGTACAGACCATCAGTATACTAAAAATAAATCATTGGTTTAGGCATAAGTTACATAGGTCACCAAATCTGAGTGCAAAGCAAATGTGAATCAGATAGAAAAATTCATCACCTGTTAAATAACCCCACCAAAGAAATCTTTTGGATTCGAACCAGCTGCCTAGGCCATGGAGGGCAGGGCTGTCCCGCATGGGGCAGGCACAGACACAGAAAAACAATTGCAGAAGAGAGCCCCTATCAGTTCAACAAATCCAAGACAGCGGCAAAAACTTCCTCATCATTATGGGCCTTCAACTCTCTTCACAGACTTCCTGCAGAGACCAGGAATACACTTCTGACAAATTCCCAACAGTTTATTTGTCAGATATTTTATTCAAATTGCTTCCTTCTCCTTGCAGAGTACGCAAAAGAACAGCAATATCCCGTCCCCTCTGTACCTCCTAACTGCTGTTTCAAGGGATAACGAGCAAATTTAGATCTTCATTACAATGTTAGTTTGTACAGCAGGCCCTATTTATTTTTCTCTACCTTGCTATTGTAATCAGCAGGACAAGAAGAGTGACTCTGGATAAAAGTATTTATTTGGGGCCAGTGTTGCAAAAATATTCATATGTTGAGATGGTAGGAACTGCCTAGCATTGTTCTTTGGGGAAAGTACTGAAAAGCTCATTATAGCTCAACCACATAGAGCTTCTATGATTATCCATGTTCAGATGACATCTAAAAGAAGGATATTTTTAATTACAATCTTTTTTTCCTTCAGTGTTTTTTAACAGGCAAGCCACTATCTCAGATATTTTTCTCTGTTTTTGGAGCTGGAATCTTCATGTCAAATATCCCCTTTCCTGGGACTACAGTAAAAATTGTACTGGTACAGTGCACTGTAAATATTTCAGATATAATATAACAGAAATAATAAGGCAAGAGTAATGAGGGTGAAAAAAAGACCTGGAATCATTGAGGCTTGATTTCAATCTCATAAGAAATGTTAGTAAGTACTTACTGAAAGGATGAAAGCATTCTGAGATCATAGCAATCATATTAACAGCAGTTTATAGTTTACAGTGCAGTTTCAAATTATGCAGCATTAATAAACCACTTTTTAGCAGACCAGGAAAACTTCTATAATTCTCAAAAATTAAACAGATCTTTATAATTTGGGAGGAGATTGAGGAAGTTTAGGGGATAGAATTTCACTAGAAGTACTTTCCGCCTTCAGGTTGCCATGTCACAGACACCTGGCCCTTCCTTTTTCTCTCTTCACCCTTAAATTATTCTTTTTGGTTTCCTCTCTGGCATCTTCTTAATGTATACACATTGTCAATTTCCTTATGCTCTTGACAGCCAAATCTATATGCCCAGTCTTATCAACTCTCATTCACACAAACATGTACTAAATGCCTTAAGCATGGACCTAATGGTAGAGAATAAAAGTAGAATGAGGATCATTCATTCAAAAAAATTACTAGAAGAAATTTTTCTTAAACTGAAGAAAGACCTGAGAAGTCATACGGCTAGGGCCTTCTGACTGCAAAACAGGAGGAGTTGAAGAAAGACCACAACCAGATGCATCAAATCTTAGAATTACAAGGATGAAGATAGCCTCCTAAATCTTTCAAAGGGATAAGAAATTACCAATGGAGAAATGAAAATATAATTGACATAAAATACTTTATCAAGAATTCTCAAGTGTGAGAAAAAAATAGTGCCTTTAAATTTCTCAGGAAAAATGTTTTTGAATATGAGTTGATTAATGGCTACTAAAGATGCTTATGACCTAATATCCAAACCTGTAAATATGTTGTCTTACATAGCAAAAGGAACTTTGCAGATGTGATTAAGGTTACAGACCTTGAGATGTGGAGATTATATCCATGTGGGCACCGCTTTTTTTGGAGAGCCTTTCCTGGCTGGGTCAGAATGAGATGTGACAATTAGGAGAGTCAGAGAGGTGTGTGGTGAGCATTAGGCCTGTCATTGCTGACTTTGAAGATGGAAGGAGGGACCATGAGCCAAAGAATGCAGTGGCCTCTGGAAACTGAGAACAGCCTTCAGTTTACAACCAGCAATAAAATAGGGACCTTCATCCTACAGCCTCAAGGAACAAACTGCCAACAGTCTGAATAACAGTAAAGATTCTTCCCTAGAGAAACCAGAAAAGGACATAGTCCTACTGAGCTTCTATGATTATCCATAGAGCTTCTGACACCTGCTGATACCTTGATTTTAGCCTAAAACTTGTTTTGTACTTCCTATCTACAGAACTGTAAGATAATAAATTTGAGTTGCTTTAGGCCACTATGTTTCATAATTTGTCATGATCACAAATCAATACCAATTTTATATTTAGAATGTTAGTGTGTGAAAGACAAGCAAAGTATTTTTAGATATATACAGGCTCAAGATATATACCTTCCAATTATCCTTTCTGAAATATTCACTTAATGAGTACTCCAGGATAAAGATATAAGACAGACAAATAAGATTTGGTCAATAGTAGAATTAACTCAGCAAATATAAAGATGAAATTCCAGGATGATAGCTATGCATCAAGCTTGGAAAGCCATCAGCAGTCCACATGGATACATTGACAGTGATTTCCCAGAAAATGTTAAAACAAATTGAATGTATTTCTTAAAAAATAAAATAAATAACAACTGAAAGATTTTAGTATTAGGATGAGAAATTATTATTTCTTAAAAAGAAAACTGAGAGGCGTCTAGAAACTACAAGTAGAGAAAACTCCTAGGAAATGTCATAGAGATATCAGAAATAACCCAAAATGTGACACAATATTGAACAATTTATGGTGTGTAAGGAAATCCATTTAACCTTGTTGATAGTATTCTTCACCTTAGAGAGGGCCAGGGAGTCTGATGGTGAATTTGTAGAGAAATCCTCTATCACCACTTGGCTTTGAAATGAATGCAATTTAATATAAACCTGATAATGTAAATGCCTTTAATTGACTTTCAACTTTTAGGATGAGCTATAGACCAGGCACAGAATTATGATTACAAGACGGAATTTAAATGCTATTCATCTTAAAAATATAAAGTACATGTATATCTGACAAAACTGAGTATATCTAGGTAGGAAAAGAGAAAAGGAGAGGTGGGTTTGATAATAATAGGCAGGACAGGGTCAATAAATACTAATGAGTGTATAAAAATATTAGACATGGCAGTAGATATTATATATATAACTATATATATAAAACTATATATAACTATATATATATAGTTACATATATGTATATATGTGTAAAAAATTAGCTGGGAGTGGTGACAGGCACCTGTAATTCCAGCTACTCGGGAGGCTGAGGCAGGAGAACCACTTGAAACTGGAAGGAAGAGGTTGCAGTGAGCCAAGATCACGCCACTGCACTCCAGCAAAAAAAAAAAAAAAAAAAAAAAAAAAGGAAATTAAGAAATTGCTTTTTATTCAGTAGCTTTATGCTTAAACTGAAAATTCTAGCCTTAGAGTATATCTCCAGCATGTTGGGTCAACTGAACTGACTTATATTTCATTTCCAGATTTCAGAGTTTCATTCATGTCTAGATGTGTGTACCTTAATTTTTAAATGACCCCAAATATTCCCAACTAACATTCTTGCATTTCATATTGTTCAGAAATCCATTTTGATAAAGTGAATACACTTGAGAAGTCTTCGTAAGCTTCCTTAGGAGTATTTTGGTCTGAAAGGAGACAATTTTCTTTGAAATTGCCCCCAGAATTCACTTAGTTTGTGCCTCTGTGTTCAAACAGTAAATTATAGAATGACTACGAAAAGTAGTTGTTCACCTAACAGGCTAGAATATGCAATGTATTTTCTACTTCTTTAAAAGTTAATAGATATAGTTTTTAAGCACAATATCATATCAAGAAGCCGTATCAAAATCATAATGAATAAATGAATAAAGCTCTCAACACTGTCTTCGTAGCATTTTAAGCACCAAGTATAGTCAAGAAAGAATTATTTTTTCTTTCTAGATCCAAACAGATCAAAAGAGTTCCCAAGAATAAAAGGGATGACGGTAACCCACCAGATGTTGTACTTTTGAAGCTTCCATCCAACTAATTATCATTTAGGGATTATAGTCCCTCAGAGACGATGCTGACATGACGTCACGTGACGTGCCACTTTTTATGAAGATCATCTCTAAGTGAAAGGTGTGCCAAGGTACAATCTGCCTTTTAGCATCTGGCTGAAACTCTATTTATTGAATTTTTTTATACCATCTGATAATAGAGCAAAATTGTATTTTTTACTGGAAGTAATTCTCTTTTGGAGAACATCATTGATTTAATGAAGACACACTTGCAAGTGTTCTGCAGCACAGCTGAAATTTCACTCACTTTTTAGCTCTAGGCCATTGGTTGAAGTCCAAGTTGACCATTTCAGCTTGTTAAGTCCCTGGTGGACAGACGTCCACAACATAAACCTATTGTACATAATCTTGTAATTTTGGCAGTCTGTGCATTGGAGAAGCCTGAAAATGCAACTGACACAGAATACATTACTCTTAACAAAAGACAAAGGGATGAGTGAAGAGGATGTAAAACTCCATGAGAGCAACACAAAAAACATGAAGAACTGGTCGCTCTTTCCCACAATTGCCATAGTTTCCTTTTAATATTGACATCTTTTTAATTCAGAAAAAAAAAGAAAACTAATACTTTTTTTCACCACCAATAGTAACTGAGAAATGGGTATGAGAGAACAGCTACACAGAAAGAATTGAATACATACATTTATTATAAATCCATTGATGTAAAATTATGTCTACATCAATAAAAATATCATATTCATATTACTAATGCATGTCAACTAAATAATGATGAATCACAGAAAGGCACACAAATTAGCTGAATTATAGACATGAGGAATTATTAATTTGGCTATAAATACAATTATAAAATCAAAGAGTCCATAAAGTAGAAAAAAAAGTTTATTTTAAATAAAATGTAAGGTACATTTAGTAATGAATTTATATCACATTTTGTAAAATGGGGGAACGCTCAATACATTTTCTATTTAAAAAATCTAGAAATCTCATTAAAATGGAGAGCTGAGAAGAGTTTTATTCTTCAGCAAAATATTTAACAGAGAACACATCTCTTTTCAAGCAATTATTAAGTCTAACTCAGTCTTTTAGTGCAGGACATTTATTGGCTTTGATGATGAGAAACAGCTATTATCTATTGCCAGAAGAACTGCTAACATAAAACTTCATTTCACACCTTGTACTGATAATTGACTTAAAGGCATAAGGAAAACAAGACTGAAGCTCCAGCTGTGAACCAACTTACCTACAATCACAAGCTCTCTGACATGTGACCTTGGGCAAATCACTCAAACTCACTGAGTCTCAGTCTTTTTATCAGTAATATGTGAGTTTCACACAACATAATAGAAATGAAATAGCTGGAGCATGCTGACAACACTATCCCCCAAAACAGAGCACTCCACTGGAGCTCATGTTCTCCTGAGCCTAGTCAGAAGATATCCTTTCCTCCATGTTTTCTCCTTTTTTCTATTTCCCTTTCTGATTAACCTCATCATCTCTCCAGACATGCAGATTTGCCTGCAGAAGGATCCAATAGGAGATCTCAATAATGGAAGACCATGCTCTCTTATTATCTTGCAGGTCTAAGAGACTAAGAATCAAGTGCAATCTCTCCAACGACTGTAGGTTTTATTCCTCTTATATCAGTAATTTTCCATCCACTTATTATTCTCTTTGATAGAGGAGATACAGCAAGAAATGAAGGCCAGATAACAACAAATTTACTGGTCTCTTTTTCAGGACGTACCTTTCCTAGGGTTCATTGTTGTAAGGTATAGGATCCTCCCATTTAAGCCTGGATCACTATTCTCCATTTGGCAAAGGTCCCTCTAAAAACATAGCTCAGACCTCACTTTCTGGGTCAATTCTTTCTAGGCCTCCCCAATAGAGTGAGCTGTTCTGAGCCCATCTCTGGCAGACCCTTCCAAACTTCTAGCCCCCATGAGTACCTTATCATTCATTTTGATACCCTCAAACCTGTAAAGGCTTGGTATCAAGTAGTAATCTCAAAAACAATTCAAATATATACTAGTCACCATCTTTCTTTACCTTGGGGGATGCATTTGAAGACCCCCAGTGGATGCCTGAAGCCACAGATAGTTCAGAACCTTACACATACTATGTTTCTATGCATACATACCTACGATAAAGTTGAATTTGTAAATTAGATACAGTAAGAGATTAACAACAGTAACTACTAATGAAATCAAACAATTATAACAATATGTTGTAATAAAAGTTATATGAGTGTGGTCTCTCTCTTGAAATGTTTTATTATATTATAATTGACAATAGGTAATTAAAATATTAGAAACAAAACTGGGAAGAAGGAAAAACTACTGTACAAACAAAATATGTATACATACATGGGCATACAATAAATCAGCGGCTATCAAGAGCAAGGTGGGGAGTGGGAAGCAAATTGAGAGATGTAGGTGAGAGGATGCAAAGTACCAGATATACAGGATGAACACGTCTAGAAATCCAATACACAACACGAAGGCTGTAGATAACAAAATTGTACTGTATTCGGGATTCCTCCTAAATTAGTAGATTTTAGCTACGCTTGCCACAAAAACAAAAAATGAGTATGTGAGAAAATGGGTATGTTACTTTACGATAGTAACCTCTTAAATATCTATACATATTGCATAACATCATGATATACACCTTAAATATATGCAATAAAATTTATTTTTTTAAAACCTGATTTTTGAAAAAAATAAAGACTTAATATGGGTTCTTTGAATGAATGAATGCTTAATACTCAATCTAGCTTGCTTGTACAAAGCCGAATACTTTTTTTCCCTTGATGATTTATAATTAGTAACTGGGAAAACACTAACTGAAGACATTGACATAAACTGTCTCTATGTTCCACTATCATTCCGGTGATCATGTCTGCTTTGCTCACTAGAAAGACTCCAGTATGTACTAAAGTGCTTGTAACAATGTTTAGTAATAATTTTAAGAGATTTAACAAAATGATTTTAACAGATCGAATGGGAGTTCTTACATCCTTAGCATATATTACTACACATATATCACTGACTTCTAGAAATCTACAGCCAAATACATACATAGACCAAGCAAAATGGACAACAGCCTAATTAATTTAACCTTCAGTACTTGAGAGAAGAGTGCTGTAATGGTCAATATGATTTGTCAATTTGGCGAGGCTGTAGTAGCCAGTTATTCAATCAAACCCTAATCTAGGTGTTGCTCTGAAGGTATTTTGCAGGTGTGATTAGCGTCTAAAATTAAAGTTGACTTTCTCTAAAAGGGATTATTCTGAAAAATTTGGGTGAATCTGATTCAATTAGCTAAAAAGACTTAGGAAGAGGACTGAGGTTTCAGCTCCTGCCTGAAAGTTTCCAGTCTGCCTGTCCGAATGGCCTGCCCGACAGATTTCAGGCTTGCCCAGCCAGCCCCACAAGTGTGTGAACCAATTCCTTGCAATGAATCTCTTTACTTATATATGCAATTGGTTCTGTTTCTCTGGAACCCTTATGGATCTAGATGAATTGTCTACTGATTTGGAAATATTTTGTTATGTCAGAATTTCATTCACTTTGATATTAATGCACTAATTTCTCAGGGTCTTCCTCACTCTCAGATGAAAGCCTTGCCTTTACCTCTCCTCTCTTCTTCTTATGGAGGAATTGATCTTGTGGTTAACAGAACACTTAGAAGCCTTTTTCAAAAACCCTTTGCTGGTCTGTGTTTGTCTCCACGTATGTACAAATACACATTTCTTTTCCTCTTCCTTGTTGAATGCAAGATAGTTATGATAGCTTTGATAGTTCCTATCTGCAAAACTTTAGCTTGGTTTAGCCATTAGACAATGTATACATATGTCACAAAATAATGTTGTACACCATAAATATGTACAATTTTTATTTTTCACTTTAAAGAAATACATAAATGAACTTTTACTGAAGAATGAATAAATCTAAGTATTTTCAGAAGATATAGCAGCTTAGAAATAAGCTCCTGTTTTGTTATTCTCTTAATTCCTACCACCCCTTGAGTTGTTGCTATGAAGAAGCTTTTGTTTTTAATGTCTACTCACGCTTGTTATTTCTGTGATAGATTTCAGAAACACTGCTTTTTATGGCAGGGTTATTACTCTAGCATTACATTGACATTACCAAATGACTAAGTGATGTTTGTGGGTTTAGAAACTTTCAGGAGAGGAAATCTTAATGCCTTTCAATCTAATGCAGATTGAAAAAGCTAAAATCCCAAGCAGAGCTAAATATCAAGGTGAGCCCGGCTTAGAAAAAAAAAAAAAAAGAAAAAGAAAATACCTTTCCTAGAAAAATGTTCTTATTCTTCTACAGCATTGGATTAGAATGTAAAGATTCTCTCTTAAAACCCAACTTAGGTATAATTACCAAATATGAGTAAACATCTCATTCAAAACAATGACAATAATAAACATACCACAAAAAGGCTTAACTGACTTTAATTATAATTGCATAGAGCCTAAAGACTCCTATTTGCTCCATTTCACCTTCATCAATTAGAAGCTATGATTAGCACATTTGTGTATTGCTCATTTTCCTTTGCTTTGTAAATAAGTTTTGTTTTTCCTATAGGAGGTCATTCAATATTTATTATGCATGTTAATATTTGAAGCGACTCATCACTTTACAAATTCTAGTGGGAGAATCTTGTCAAACTTGTTGAACATTACAATGATTTATTATATTTGATAGTGCCTGAAAACAATAAAATCTAGTAATCCAATTGTTGAAATGGTGAACACCACGGTGAACAGCCCATTAAGCACAAAATTGGACAGACTGTATATCCCAGTTCCTGCTTAATTGGACAGAAGTTATTTGAATTTATACGACTTTCACATGTACCTCTCTAAAAGAGAAATTCCATTGTACTATTTTCCAATTTAAAGATTTTATTGCTATCTTCTGCAGAAATATCCAAATTTTATTCTGAGAAATATTCCACATTAGAACATATGATGCCACAAATGAGAGGCAAAGCAAGAGTTTGTGAAATTAAAAGTAATGAGAAAATGGTAAGTTAAACATGATCAGATGGCATTTTTAAGAATAGATCTCAGAACCTTTAACATGTTCAGATGTTCATGGAAATCTCCAGGAGAAGGGTTATGGTTGACAGGATTTTTCCAATTATTCAACCACAGATCTTTATTCCTAACAAGGATTGTCATACAAAGGAACCGTTTGAAAGATGCTTGTCTGTAGGAATCAAATGCATAGTTCCTTGTGTCATTCAAGGTCTTTTAGTGTTGCTTCAAAATTAACTTCAGCTACTTCCTTACACAGTCTCCATTGGAACCAAATTGACCAACTCATTATTCCCCAAACCTGGGTCACATATTGCTGGCGCCAAGTCTTTGTTTCTATACTTAGCTTAAAAGCCTTCTTTTCATTTCTCCACTTACAAAATTCTCACCATCTTTCAATATCCATCCACTTTCTGACTTCTTCTAGCAAATATGATATTTATGACATCTTTAATTTTAATCATATTTTTAAAAATTATTTCTTAAGTTGTGTATATTTTCCTAATAACACAGGTAATTCTTTCAGGCCAGGGATTATATGTTTTATATTCTGTCTTTGCTCTCTACCTGAATTTGATGCAACACTTTCTATATATATAGCCACCATTTAATTTGTTTATGAGTGATTAAATAAATATTTGAGAGAATTCATATCATGGGTAGTCCTCGCAGCTAGGAGGAAGGAAACCCATTCTCTGGAGATGACAGGCAAATCTGAGACACTTAAACATATTTCTTAATTTGAATTACTTAGGTTTGTTTTCTACTTAGAAGGTGTCTGATTTTTCTTCAGTACTTTTTTTAGATTGTTTTCTATTTGAGTATAGAAAACAGAATAATAATAAAAGGAACATTTTGGAGATACTTGGGAAGAGGTAAGCCTAAAACTACTCATTTCAAAACACAAGAAAAAAATCTATACTATCATATATCCTCTAATTCTCACTGGGTTTCAAATGATCTTAATTCTTCTTTACTGTCATGAAATGCTCCCTCAAAGTAGAAAATCTATCAATACAATGGAATCAATATAAATTTGGGAACCATTTGTTAATTCTATCCATATAATTAAAATTAATAATTTAGATAACAAAAAATCCACCTCTGCTAAAATATTATTTGGTTTGTGCATTTGTAAAAAATGTATCATAATACATATTGGCATAGAAGGAAGCACTGAACTGGTCTTAGGAGGCGAATGTTAGAGAAACATGTCTTTTATCTAGCTTAGTGACCTTGGGCAAGCATGAAAGTCATTAAGGCCCAGGTTCCTTCATGATCTGTAAATTTTTCTGGTGATAAATGACTTAATAAATAAAAGGACTTGTTGCCTCCATTTATTGGGGGGTACACTCATTTACATTTTCAAAAGTAATTGTACTATCATTAAAAGATAAGGAAATTTAATCTTTTCCATATGATTATAGCATGCAGTAACCAGTAGATAAAATAGGCACATGGCATGGAGACGCTTCTGACCACCTCCATTCCATATTAATATGTGATAAACCAACAGTAGGTGTGTACACATCTGGCCACATGGATGTAGAAAAGGAGAGCAATGTCAGATTTTACGGCATATCCAAATGAATGTGAGGATTTTGGGTATCACTGGCCATGTTGCCATCTCCATTTATAAATTAGTTCTAATCAGTGCTGTTTTGAATTACACAATTCTTAAACATTTACATTGACACAAATGAATCATGGCTTTATTTTACAATAAACCCTTCATATATGTTTTTAAAAATCAGCCTGTAGTGTGATCTCCAAGATCAAGGCAAAACCCCACACTCCCCTCTAGTGATCAAAGTTTGATGACCTCCAAATAACAGAAAACACAATAAGTGGACTTTAGATCACAAGAACAAAAAAATGCCCAGAAGCTACACAAGTCACTGCTGGTGTTCTTTACTTAGGATCCTTTTTATGATAGAAGAATAAAGCGCAAGCTGTCAAGAGGCAGCAACTTCCAATTCCTTGGTCTGAAGCTTCAGTCTGAGTAACCAAACAAATAGGTTATGTATATACTCAGGAGAAAAGATATAAAACCACAGAGGGTGGGGCAAGCCTCAAGGAATAAGATTTGAAGAACAAAATAAAAAAACAGGTCAGAAGCAGAAATTCAATCTTGAAATTAATAATCATGGAGCTTGCACAATTTAGCTTTATTGAAAGATTTCATAATCCATGGAAAAGGATTTCTTTAACAATTACTTGCTTCAATGATGTAGATAGAATATTTTTTATAGATAAACTAATCTGTGAGTTATGAATGATGTCCTTTGTTCTCATACTTGAGAAAAGTTTTTATTTCATTTCTGGAATAATACTATCACTGCAGGTCAAGAGAGCATTCGTTGATGTCCCTCAGTCACTCACAAATATATCAAAATAGTCTGCAAATTTTTTTAAACTATTAATTTATAATTCACTTATTTAAAATTAATTTTTTATATTGCAATGTTTATACTGAAATGTTCCTCTATCTAAAAGTAGTAATGCAAACAAAGAAATTGTTATTTTTCTGAAGAAGATAGGTTTTTTAACTCATTTTAAAATTGCTATTAGCAAACAACTGAACTACATCATTCTTATCTTTTCACAGAAGCATGTCTGTTTGACAAAATCTGCTTATAACTTCCTGAATATGGTTTTAGTTATAAGTTTCTCACTACTACCACCATCACCACCACCATTACCTGCTTTCTCTAAAGGATAAAAGATTTCAGGATATTTAAGCATAGACAGTAACAAAACTAGGAAAGATTCTTTCACAATCTGAATGTGGTTTATCTCTTCTGGTCCATCTTGCACAAGTCTGACATAATGCCGCTCCCCATTTCATAAAATTCCACATTATATAAAGAATGAATTACAGAAGCTTATTATGGAGATAGACATCTTTGTCCTTCTACCCTCTTAACAGACCCTTGAGCCAATAAACTTGACCATTATTTCCCCAATTCATTGGTATTCTCTTTCCTTCATACTTTCTTAGGCTCATCTCTTTATCTGTCATGCACAACATTTTAATTTTTACTCATTCTTTAAGGCTTATATGTTACCTTTTCCAGGACATAATTTCCTGGTTTGTTCTCTCATCACATCGTGCTTATACTTCTCCAGGAGCGATTACCACAGCTGGCTTGTGGATGACCGCCATGATACTGGTGGATAATGAATGTCTTGAGGGGCAGTCACCACCCCTTGCTCACTTTAGCATTCCTTAGACTCCTGGTATATACTTTAGTCATAATGAGTTCCAATAATTGTTTACTGAATTTAATTCAATAGCAAAGATTAATTTTATTGGTTTCAAAATATTGTGTTATGAACATTAAAAATTCTACATTCAGCATTTTAAAATTATAGCATTAACTTAAATTATATGCACAGAAAAACCCCAAATAAACAATGTTCTAGTTACTGATGATCAAATAGAAAAAAAAAAGCACGTTTTCATCTCTTTTAGAAAAATTACACTTAAGTAATAAAATGAATTCTTCAGGTGCAAAAAAAAAAGCAATATAACTGTAAATTACCAGTATTTTATATTTCTATTTTTTCAAAAAGAAAAAAAGAAAATGAAAAGGAGCTCAGATAAGTATCTGGTCTGATCCTGCTTTGGAAGCAGTTTAAGAGTTTTTAGTATAAGACTCTATGTAAATCTGACATTATTATTGTTATTTTATCCCCTTATGAACTTTCTTGTGCATACACTGAAATATTCAAGATGCTAATGGCATGCCACTAAAATGAAACAGTATCCAGGGACCAACTTCTCATTCCATGCTCCTCTAACAGAAAACTCCTCTATTCTTTCTGAAATATGGGTACCTTGAGTTTGGAGGTATAATACCAGCTAACACTTATGACTTCTCAACAGGATTATAATGGGAGGTAATATGCAACTAGAAGTGAGAGCTAAACACATTTTCAGCCTCTGCTCTAAAGTGTTATTTACAAATATCCCTTGGGAATAGTGAAAATTATATGCATAACCTCCTGAAAATAAAAGTTAATAATTAGGGCTGAATTGTGAAAATAGCACCCATCAATAAGCACATAGAGAGACCAAATTGCTTATGAAGTTGAAGTGATAATTCTTCTTTTCAAATAAATCTTTTGCTTGCAATCAGACAACTGGGAATTGTTCTTATTATATACTTTATGCTCATGGCTGATAATTCTCTCTTCTAACACATGGAGTTGTGTGCAGAGGGATGTTTGGAAAATCAAAAGTTATGTATACTTTCTATAAAAATCAGTGTATTATATTGAAGGTAGAATTTTTCTTTGCTTGATATTCATTCAGTTTACTAGTTATCTTTTAATGTAAAGAAACAAACCCTACTTTGATACCTGCTGCCTAATCTTGTGCTCTCTACTCACTTTTGCCTCTGTCTTCTTCCTTGTAGCACAGAGAAACTGATGGATGATCTCTTAGTCTAATGGGGAAGTCCCAACAGTGGCATGCTGCTCTTTCAAGGGTAGAATTCTCAGGGGCTTCCTTCTCAGAGTGAATATTTATGCCAACATCTCATTATCATTAACCAAGTATGGTTTGTACCAATGTACCATACCAGGAATCAGGGTAGGCTTCCTGCACATACAAGCCTATGCAGCCGTATAGAACCCCACTCTTGGCTTATTGCCCTGCTATTACAGTCTTGAGTCTTAGGAATGTTTAAATAAACAACCTTTGATTTACATTTTGCCCCGGGCTCCCAAAATTATGTAGCTGGTCCTGCCAATGAACAGTAAATTGACATCCATTTCCTTAAAACCACAAATAGAACAGAATCAAACAATATAAAATTATGTCATATTACTCTTTTAACAGTCTCACCAGATTCTTTCAGTAGGCCTCTTATTTAAGTAGTGTTGATTGTAGCTTTCCTATGACAAAACTCTACTGAGGAACAGCTAAATCCATGTTAGTAGGCAACTGAGGGCCAATGTTGAGATGACAGATGTGTGACTGTACCATTCCCCTGCTAGAGATTGTATGAGACCTCACTGTCAGCCAAATAACCTTAAAATGTATGGATTATCTCTGTGTTTATTTTCTATTACCAAATTTACAATAATGATAAAAGAAGAATTATACAAATTATATGAATTTGACATCTTAGCTGTCTCTTTGAACACGAGAAAAACAGAAAAGCAAGAGAATGCTTTTCTTCCTATTCGTAATAGATGCCTTACATTTCCTTGGGTATTCATGAACAAGTTAAGAACATAAAGAAAATTGGATACCACCATAACATTATAAACCTATAATTTGATCTTCAATGATTTTCATGTTTTTGCGGTAGCACTTTTTATCTTCCACATTTTAGAGAAGATTGTTTATTATTTATTGATATTTAATGCTATAAAACTATCATTTGTTGTGTCCTTTTAAATACCATAATTTGATTCTGGCAAATTGTTTTTGTTTTCTGGCTATTATCATGTCTGAATAACTCAAAGTACATATAAAACAAACTTCCTGTAAAATTATGGATCATTTCTGTACCATTTCTAGTTATCTAATCATAGTTTTAATTCAGAAGCTCTTTCTCTCCCCATCTGTGGCTTCATTATTACCTTCAGATTTATGAAAAATATCAGCTGACATTTTTAATTTTGTCCAGTGGCCTTACTAAATGACAAGTCATTGAATTATGTGCTTCCTGAAACATATTCTTCCTTCTGCCTGATCATCCATCACTGTCTTGCACCATGAACCCTCATCTTATCCATTGACTTCTACAAGATCCTCAGATCTAGGCTCAGATTAGACGCCATCACCCCAGAGAGGCCATACTTGACACCAGTAACCAGATTAGGTGGCACTTAACCGTCATACCACATTTACTTATTTAATTATCTTTCTTCAAACTTTAAATCATTAAAACATTCACTTGTTTAATTATCTTTCTTCCTATTTTAGATTAAAATATTAAAACTTTGACTTTTTACAACATTCCCCCCAAAACTGTTAAATGCTTACCACACGCTGCTATCTAATTAGAATTAAAGAATCTTATTTCAAAATGGCTAGAAGAATTGTAATGTTCTCAACACAGAGAAAAGATACATTTTTGAGGTGATAGATATCTTTATTTTTCTGATTTCATCAATACATATTGTCTTCACATATCAAAATATCACCTGTATCCCTCTTAAGTGTACAACTGTTATGTATCAATACCATTAAGAAATCAACTCTATCCTTCATGTAAGTGGTTTTGACTCAATTTTTTATCCGTTTATTAAGCACGAAATGTGTGCTAAGGATGTTGCTACACTGAATTAATGAGGCATGATCTCTCTGCTCTGGGACACTTAAACTTCGTGGTCCTTTCTATTTAATAGGTACTATGCAGATTATGGTCTCTCTGCCTGATGAACACATCAAGATAAGTGATTGAAAGATTTTTTAAAACTTTGGTTAGGCTGTATATTTCAGTATCATGTATGTTTATCTATGTCACCTTTTATTTTCAAACCACTTAAGAGAACCCACCACACTTTCAACACCTTGAATTTAACTATCCATGAAAATACATTCAAATTTTCTAGTCAAAAAAATGTTACCATAGGAAATGTCTGTTTTGTGGGAAGAAATGATGAGGAAAATTAGTAGGCCCTTATCTAGGACAAATAAATAAAATCTGAACTTTCCTCATCTAATGTGCAGTTGAGGTTTTAGTGACCCATAAATAGTAGTAAATCAAACATTAACTTTGTTAATGCTATTCGTGGACAGTCAAGAAATTCCATTTATATTAGAGTTATTTCCCAGACATTGAGAAAGCAAACAAGGTCAAATCAGAGATCTTGTTTGTTGGCACACTCATAGACCTTCAGTCTCCAAACTGAAAAATTGCTACTTTGCCCTTGTGAACTCCTACTTTAATATTTGTATCGAAGTTCATTCTATCTCAGTGACTAGTTTTCCTATTTTCTACTTTGGAAACTGAATAAGAAAATTTGTTTTCCATATTTCTTTGGGGTTTTCTTCAAGATGGCAAGGGAACTTGTGCTTTAGATAAAAAAATAGATGAGGAGGCCCCAAATAAAAATCAAAGTAGCTAGCTAATTTATTATTAAATTTTTTATCATCAGTTCTTTTAATAGCTACGATATAAATTATCCATAAAAACCTTATGCCTCAACATGATAAGTACATATATTTATCTCTTAACAATAAACAGAGTGTTGTAGTAACAGAATAATGGGGTTTGTAGTAAGGGGACATACTTTTGATTTGGGTTCACTTTTTAAAGCAGCTTTTTAAAATTGTGATAAATATGAATAATTAACTTAAACCTCTACAGAAATATTATTACCTATGGACTAATGCCACTTAAATTCTCATCTTCCAGGAATGCTTTACTTAATACTCAATCTGTCAATAGTCTTGAAGATTTACTTTTCATCTTGCTTAATCTATCTATTATTAATTGGTATGCGCCTATGGTCAATAAATAATGCCATTCATTTTGTTTGAAAGAAACCCTCTGGAACGGCATCTGTGCAAAAGTGATTGAAGTAATGACAGAAATGTGTCCACTTCTGGATAGAAACATAGGAGGTATTCAAGTGTACCAGCAACTTGTTACCCAAAATTTAGTCTAATAAATGAGAAATGCCAAATTAAAATGAAATTGAAAAAAGAATACTGGAAAGAGGAATTTGATTATACAGATTGTGATACTGACAGGACACCATTCTTGAACAATTACAATCTAAAGGTTTTTGTTTGTTTATTTTTTGCCCTAACGTATCACCCTAATTTAGTACATCCAACAGGGGAAGCCACCCAGAGGGAATTGCTCCAGCCAGCACCCATGCCAGGGGAAGAGCGCCACCTGCTGCAGCTTTGTCAAAGTCTGTTCTATACTAAAATTTCTTTTGGGAAATGAGCTGACCAACTGTGTATTGTAAAAGTACGTTTCCTTTCGACTTTAGCCCCGTGATCTGTAGAGTTCTGCCAACACAATTAATATAGCTCCAAAGAATGCATAATAGTCACACATAGACAATAACAAAATTAATAACATCAGATCAGTCAACATATTTAAGCTTTACAATTTTATTTATAAACACATATATGTATGCATTAATGTGTTTGTGTGTGTGTGCGTATGTGTGTGTGCGTGCGTGCATGTGTGTGCGCGCGCATGTTTGGGAATTTTAACGTCTTTTCATCCCTGGAGCTCTAACTTTCTCATCATAAATTTCCAACTTATATGAATTTATTTCTCTATGTCATTTGAATAATTTCACCAGGTAAGTTTCGTTATTTTTGTCTTCTTCTGATCATAAAGAAATAGCTCTTCCTTGACCTGTCTTCACTTTTAGATGTTTAAAACAAAGGTTTTTACATTTGCAGGATCGGAGTCTAGTGAATCTTAAAATTATATTTTCTCAGCAAATCAATAGGAGACACTGTAAAGTGAACTCACATCACCTTCTCTGTTTCTGCCTTCTCCACTTGGAGCTGTATGCAGAAAATATACTACTTGACAGCCTGAAGGAGATTCTCTCTCTTTTAGGAGAGTTGCAGATGAAGGGAGAGGTTAATTGGATATTAGCAGATAGCTCAAAATGATGTTTCTACTTCAATTTGGGCCTCCAAAGGGTACAGAGGGAAGGATCCGAGTGTCAATTTCCTTTTTTGAAAGATTGATGTTTGGGTTAGAAAATTTAGCATGTCAGAGGTATCTCCCAGTATAAGGCTTCAAAAAAGAAATTACTCAGAAAAGATAAATGGTGTTTGAGCTTTAGTTAGGGCAATTTTATATAAGTGTCACCCATGACAGAAAATAAAAAAGTGCAGAGAAATTTAAAATTTAGCTTTAATTTACACTCTGAGGATTATATTCTTTAAGAATTTTGATATTTCTTATTTAAAATGAAAATCAAGCATTACCAATCAGCATGTGAAGAGATTCACATAGAGCCCTTTTGATTAGACCTCCTCAAGTTGAGACTTTAGATGGACTCATATTTTGCCTCTTGATTTTTGTGACAAAACCTGAAAATATGAAATTTAGTGACACCATTCACATTATGCTGCTAACAGTTACACAAAATATCTTTGTTTAGGGACCTAATAAAATTGGTCATATAAAGAGAAAATGAGATTTTTAATGCAAAATGAAGCTGACAGTGCTTTTCTATTACCAGGGTCTTATTAGGGAAAAATTCTCTGACATCTGTTTATCCCCTGCAGCCAACCTTGTATTCAGAATACAGTAATTGATTCACAGCATCCACCGGGGATCTAACTGGCTCACTTTTCCACACCGCACTACACAGGTATCTCTGCAGCTAATTCTGAATGTACATCTACATCGTTATCTCCTGGTGAACTGTGACCCTAAACACTTTGGAGGCCCAGATGAAAGTGCTTCCTCCACCCTCCAGTGCTAGGGGTGTAGCGGATTCTGCAGCATGGCAATTCACACAGGACATCCAATCAGAACCATCCCCTTTGAAGCCCTTCTCAGCTGGGAGACCATGAATGATTCATAGCTTCTCTACACAGACTAAAGAGGAAGAGCAAAGCTAGTGTGTATTATTCAGGACTGCATCCTCAATAAGTCTCCATGTTCAGCAAATTGCTACAATGTTTTTTTGCTTAGTCCTTACTTCCATACAACATCTCTTTTGTGTACAAGTTTTAACAAAGAAAGGTCGTCCGTTTAAGCAAACTTGTTGATTGGGTTATTTCCCCCCTTTTAATGAATGTTAGTGCAGTCACAGATTTAATGCAAAGGAAAGCGCCTGGCAGGGACCACACTTTCCAAGAAAGATCCCAAGGCCCCAACTTTACAATTAACTTAGAAAGTGAATTTGGTGCCAACTTCCCATTTTTTCATGATTAGGGTCAAAATATTAATTGCATTGCGTACCATGTGCAAAAGTTAGCTTCATAATGCCATGCATAAACTAAATCAAATATTTTACCCATTGGAAAATACTTTTTGCCAGCCAGTACTGTTGTGCTGCGTAGGAGGTCTAATGTAGGCCCCTCTCTTTCAGCAACTATACAGAGCGATCATCATGATAACGATTACTAAGCATCTTCCCCGTCCCAGGATTCTGCAGACACAATAACTGGATATTACCCCCCAAAGAAACATCAGTTCTGGAAGCTTCATTATTAAGCAAGCAGGATTTTCCTTGTGTCATCATTCACAGAGGGTTTATCTTGCAAGCTGAAATATAAGCACCAGGAGAAAACCACAGAAATTCTATCTGAAAGGGAGAGTGTCACTCAACATCCTGGAGGTTTTGTTCTTGAAATATCAGTTTGCTTTTTGCTTATGACCAAATCCATGAATCTAATGTTGAAATTCATAACTATAACTTTGCTATTTCTAAGTATCTTTTAGCAATCTTGAATTTTAAAGTTTTTCTAAACTTAAAATTTTTACTGCTTTCACACATGTAAGAATATTCCCAGAAATAATACATGCCAAGCAAATTAAAAATTAAAAAGTAAATTTAGAGTAAATTTGCCACTGAGTATTATTTAGTAGTTGGAAGTACTTTAGCCTAGCCTGATGATTTGAAGAAAATACAAAAAGGACTAAAATTAAACAATATTCCTCAAGTGTATGAAAAATAAAATCATTCAAAGATGAAAAGCTATATTAGTTAAGACATCCAAATTGCCTGTTTTTACACCATATGTTTTTTTCAAGAATATTGCCTTAAAAAATAAATGCATGAGTGTTTCATCCACCTTAGATCACCTTGCATTTTTTTTTTTTCTTTGGTCCCATGTTCCCCTGTGGGCTACCTGATTTGCTCATTGCTGGAGCTGATTGACAGGTATGGTGACAAATATGCAAATGATATGCAAATAGACACATTAGGGCAATTCTTTGTAAATAGAATTGCTGCTTATGTACATAGAGTACTTTTTAACAATGGGCTTCTACTTTTTAAGTGCAGAGTAATCAATCTTCACAAATTATAAAATACTCAGGCTTAATTCTACTATTTTTAAAACAATGCAAAATGCACCATAGATAGCTAGATATGAATCACGGGAACAACTTCAACATGTAGATTTTATTTATTCATAATTACTTTCACTTAAAATACTTAAAATGTTCTCATTTCTCTTTCTGTATCTATGTATTTCGTGTGTGGGTGTGTGTGTGTGTGTGTGTGTTTGCGTGTGTATAATGCTTATGGCACTATCTGAACATATGGTTATAAAAGCGGGCCTATAAGGATGAATTCACATCTCTGTATATTGGGTATAGAGTCAGTTAATTTTGATTATTGTATTTTTTGGTGCTAAAATTCCCATTTGGTTCTTTGTATCTTCTACTCATTTGCTAAACTTTCTTTTGGTTTCAAGAGTGGTCATGATTGCTTGCAGCAACATCTTTATAATAGCTGCTCTAAAGTCCTTGTTAGATAATTTTAACATCTGTGTGTGTCATTTCAGCATTGCTGTATGTTGCTTTTCTTTTCTTGTGTTTTGAGATTTTTCTAGTTGTGTATATGCTGCATATTTTTGAATTATACTCTGGATGTTTTGAGTATTATTTTATGAGATTCCTATTGTATATTACATATATTATTTTATGAGGTTCTACTTAATATTACAGACAGTATTCGTAGTTTCTTTTTAGCAGACAGGTATGGTGACAAAAAATGCAAATGGTATGCAAAAGAGTAGACAGATACAGTTAGATTCAGACTGTAAGTTCCACCCCACCTTCTATGGGCTGCCAGTTCGCTTTTTAGGTCTTTCATGGTGATTTTTGGATCTGGCCTGCATATATGCCTGAAATATGGGGGTTGGTTTATGTGTTTGTTTAGATCTCAAAATTTTCAATATGATCAATGGGATTGGTTTCACATACATGATCTCAGAGTCACTCATTAACAACTTTTTGGAATCACTTTCCCAAATTTTTCTCTCTCCATGATTTCCTCAATACTCCTCAGTTCCTGGGACTCATCATTTTGGTCTTCTATTTAGAAAGGTGAGGCTTTGCTCTGCTGTGCACTTCTGCAGCTGTGTTTGCAACTGGTGCCAAGTGACGGGAAATCAAAGAAAAAAAAGGAATTGGTTCATCCCTCTTGCACCATAGGACCACTGAATGTAGAGAAAGTCTCCCCTCCTCAGAGTTTTGCCTCCTGTAGGTGCCTGTTACTAGTCTCTGCCACTTTCACCACAGGATTCCCTGGGGCCTGGGATATAGAAGAATGGAGTAAAGAAAGCCAAAAATAAATGGAAGATTCCCGCATTCTCTCTGTGTTATGAGTGTCCTTTCTTGCTCTTTGAGCCAGAACTGAGGGCTTCTTTTGGCGCTCATTCTATCTGCACTCCAGTGCCCACTTTCTCACTGGCTGAGAAATTTAAAAAAAAAAAAAAGGTAGAATTTATTCTAGAAGAATAAAAAATAGTAAATTCATGCTAGTTCAGTGACACTGTAATTCTGTTATTCTTCTCCCAGCCACTTTGTGCTGTTTCATTTCAGAATCCTCAAACAGAAGCTTCGTGCACTCTAAGTTTTTTTTAAACATGTATTCAGTGGAAGTT
This sequence comes from Symphalangus syndactylus, assembly GCF_028878055.3. Lineage (NCBI taxonomy): Eukaryota > Metazoa > Chordata > Mammalia > Primates > Hylobatidae > Symphalangus > Symphalangus syndactylus. The sequence continues at coordinate 43,225,649 of NC_072437.2, forward strand.
ACAGGATGGAGTGTGTTCACTCCATCTTACCTAGAACTAGAATTCTCTGGTATGATTTCAAATGTGAGGATGTACCCGATGTCGGTCATAAGAAATTGGATTTTCTTATCTAGAATCTGAACTGAGAGGTAAAGTGGTGATTCAAGTTGCACTGTGCGAATATGAGGCTTTGGAAATTGCTGACAGAGATGACAAGAAGTCTAGGAAGAAGTTGCAAGGTGATTGTGTGAAAGATAGTGCCGTATGTGTAAAATCAGACATGGAGCCAGGCATATTTTCCATATTTAGACCAACTTGTTGCCTATTATAAGAAAGCTGATGGAAAGGGTTTTGGGTCAAAGCTAGCTATGAGTGGAGAAATAAGTTAAAGGGGATTAAAGTAGTAATATATATTTCATAAACCTGCTGCTTTATCTCTTTTTTTCTTATTTCGTTCTTTAAGAATTAATGAAATATTCTGGAAGTGCCATCTCAACATGTCTGTGGGAAAAGAAAACAAGAAAAAGAGGGCTTAATTTAACATTCATTCCACAAATATTTCTGAAGAACTTATAAAGTGTCAGCACTGTTATAGGCAGGGGAATAGACTAGTGATTTTTTAAAAAATTTCTGATTTCATAGAGTTTATGTTCTCAGGATAGCCTAGTTTCCTCACTTCCCAGATCTTGCTCCCAAGTGTGACGGACAGAAATGATCACGTGATGACCCTTAGGGAATAAATGTAAGGCAGCAGCCAAGGGAGTAAGAAGACACCAAGGAGAAGATGAACCTCAGTGAGAGGGCAGACCATAGGTCAGCCACCTTGGCCCATCTGAAGGTAGCATTTACTCCCTGTGCTGAACCTTGGAAGTTTTGGATTCTAATTTTAAAAGGAAAGTGGTAGTCTCATTTTCCCAGAAAACTTACATGTTCACTCTCCATTACACATTTCTTACAATAATTACTCCACCACTACACTTATGTTTTCCCACTTTTCATAAAATTTGTTTTACAAATGTGTTGCATCCATGCTTACTTTCAATAACTCGGGAAGTAGTGGAAACAGCTAACTAAGACATGGCTCCAGCACTCAAAGAAAGTGCAATCTAGTGGGGAGACATTGAAATAAATGAGTTATTTTAAAACAATATAAATTCTAAAATCATAGTTTTTATTATAAACTGAATGCTTTGAAGAAGGACCTTTAACCAAATCTGAGCTGATCCTTGAAAAGATGGTTAAAGCTAGATAAGAAGAAAATGTACTCAAGATAGTACCAACAGCATAAACAAACAACCAACAAGGCCTGGGATAGTACTGTGATTTTATGTAATCGCATAAGCTTACTCACTTACTGTCTATGTGAACATCAGTGAAAGAGTTCTGCCTTCCAAGCAGACATAATCTCTGCATCAATAAAACAAAACAAAAAAATAGTACCTACTTCATGGATTGTGAGGCTTGAATGAAATGATAAATGTTAAGTACTTGGCACAGTGATAAGCATCCAGCACTTGCTATCATCATGGTTTTTAAAAATCTTTTTCCTTCTCTTTCTCATCTTTCCCCATATTCTTCTTCATATTATAATAACAATTATTATTATCATCATCATCACTATTAAAGTATCCTGATTGAGATGGGAAGAGGTTAGAAATAAGAATGGAAAGAGAGATAAGGATAGATCATGGAGAATCCTCTATATTTTTCTAAAAAACATAGAATGTATGTGGTAGTTTACGGGGATAAATTGAAAGGCTTTAACAAGGGAGTAAACATGGTCCAACCTGCATTTTCCACAAGTGAAAACAGAGGGTGAAATCTTCCAGGAAAAATAAAGGTGGGGGGGAAGCAGAAAGTGACTGAAATAGTCTAGATAATGATGAAAACCTCAAATAAGACAGTGGAAAAAGAAATATAAAATGGAACTTATTTCAAAAATATTTGTAAGTAAAATTATCAGTAATTTATGATTGCATGTGGAGAAGTCTTGTGGAGGAGAGAGAATAGGATGATTCCTAAGTTTCTGTTTTACTGAGTAGATGAGCGATGGTATTACTAGGTAAGAAACAGAATACTGAAGGAGAAGCAGGTTGTGGGAAAGAGGTCATAAGCTCAGAAAAAATATGCACTTAAGGTCAGCAAATATACATTCCAAATATTTGCTATCTAACTAATACAGAGCTCATGCGAGAAGAACTAGAGCTACACATCTAGGAGCCATACGGATGATGGAAAATTTCCTAGAATGTGTGAAGGAGAAGGGTAGAGTGAAAAAAGTAGTGGCCAAGAATTGAACCCCTGGAAGACTAATATTTAAGGAACAGAAACAAAGTGTACATACCAAAAAGGGGGCAGCTAAGGAACACAAAGAAAGATAGAAGACAGGCTGACAGGCTGTGAGAGAGTCCACATAGTTTATTGGGGTATAAGAAGAAAACAAAATCACTGCTTTTTATTTATATATCTAAAAGCAATTAAGAAATGGAATCCTACTAAAATGTGGTCAGAGGACATGAACAGATACTTCTCAAAAGAAGATATACAAGTGACCAACAAATATACAAAAAAAAGATGCTCAGTATCACTAATTATCAGGAAGTGTAAATTCAAACCACAATGAGATACCATCTTACATTAGTCAGAATGGCTATTATTAAAACATCAAAAACAACAGATGTTGGCAAGAATGTGAAGAAAAGGGAATAATTATGGGATGCTGATGGTAGGAATGTAAATTAACACAACCTTTATGGGAAACAGCATGAAGATTTCTCAAAGAACTAAAAAGAGAACGGCCAGTCGATCCAGCAACCTCACTACTGAATATCTACCCAAATGAAAAGAAAGCATTATATCAAAAAGACACCTGCACTCGTATGTTTATCGCAGCACTAATCACAGTAGCAAAGTCATGGAATCAACCTCAGAAACTTTCAATGGATAATTAAGGAAAATGTTGTATATATACACCACGGAATGCTATACAGCCATAAAAAAGAATGAAATCATGTCTTTTACAGCAACATGGATAGACCTGGAGGCCACTATCCTAAGTAAAATAACTAAGAAATAGACAAATATCACATCTTCTCACTTATAAATAAGAGCTAAATACTGTGTACACATGGACATAACAGAAGGAAATAATAGACACTGGGGACTAAAAAAGGAAGAAAGGTGGAAGGAGATGAGGGTTGAAAAATTATCTATTGGGTACAGCGTTCACTGGAAGCCCAAACCCTACCACTATGCAACGTACCCATGTAACAAACCTGCGTATGTAACCCCTGAATCTCTAAAAATAAAACAGTTAAAAAGAAGTTGACCTTCACTTATATTTTATGTATTGATAGAAGTACATGTGCATAACTTAGAAATTAATATATATTTGGGTTCTATCTCAAAATTTCATTATTTTACTGCATTAAAAATCATGAATTGAGCAACTGCTGTGAGCCAGATGCTGTTCTAGATGGATATAGGGATAGAAAAAATTAGATGCAGATCCTACCTTAAACGGATTTATAAACTAGTTGGATAGACAAGATATAACAAAGAGAAATGCAAAATACAGTATGAAAAAAATAGACTTTGAATTTTTATTTCCATAGGTTTTTGGGGAACAGGTGGTGTTTGGTTACATGAATTAATCCTTTAGTGGTGATTTCTGGGATTTTGGTGCACCCAGCACCTGAGCAGTAAACGCTGTACCCAAAAAATAGACCTTTAAAGAAGAGTTCAAGACTATAACAGAAAAACTGACCCCAGATAATATTTGTCATCTAACATTACAGAAAATTGTGTACTCGCAGTGCAGAGGATGGAGATATCATTTCAAGTGGGGATGGACAGAGACAATGGTAGGCATGCTCACTTGATTTAAAGGACAGGCAGAGTTCAGACACATTTTATGAGGCCAGCATCGTCCTGATACCAAAGCCTGGCAGAGACACAACCAAAAAAGAGAATTTCAGACCAATATCCTTGATGAACATTGATGCAAAAATCCTCAATAAAATACTGGCAAACCAAATCCAGCAGCACATCAAAAAGCTTATCCACCATAATCAAGTGGGCTTCATCCCTGGGATGCAAGGCTGGTTCAACATACACAAATCAATAAATGTAATCCAGCATATAAACAGAACCAAAGACAAAAACCACATGATTATCTCAATAGATGCAGAAAAGGCCTTTGACAAAATTCAACAACCCTTCATGCTAAAAACTCTCAATAAATTAGGTATTGATGGGACGTATCTCAAAATAATAAGAGCTATCTATGACAAACCCACAGCCAATATCATACTGAATGGGCAAAAACTTGAAGCATTCCCTCTGAAAACTGGCACAAGACAGGGATGCCCTCTCTCACCGCTCCTATTCAACATAGTGCTGGAAGTTTTGGCCAGAGCAATCAGGCAGGAGAAGGAAATAAAGGGTATTCAATTAGGAAAAGAGGAAGTCAAATTTCTCTGTTTGCAAATGACATGATTGTATATCTAGAAAACCCCACTGTGTCAGCCCAAAATCTCCTTAAGCTGATTAGCAACTTCAGCAAAGTCTCAGGATACAAAATCAATGTACAAAAATCACAAGCATTCTTGTACACCAATAACAGACAAACAGAGAGCCAAATCATGAGTGAACTCCCATTCACAATTGCTTCAAAGAGAATAAAATACCTAGGAATCCAACTTACAAGGGATGTGAAGGACCTCTTCAAGGAGAACTACAAACCACTGCTCAATGAAATAAAAGAGGATACAAACAAATGGAAGAACATTCCATGCTCATGTGTTGGAAGAATCAATATCGTGAAAATGGCCATACTGCCCAAGGTAATTTATAGATTCAATGCCATCCCCATCAAGCTACCAATGACTTTCTTCACAGAATTGGAAAAAACTACTTTAAAGTTCATATGGAACCAAAAAAGAGCCCGCATCGCCAAGTCAATCCTAAGCCAAAAGAACAAAGCTGGAGGCATCATGCTACCTGACTTCAAAGTATACTACAAGGCTACAGTAACCAAAACAGCATGGTACCAGTACCACAACAGAGACATAGATCAATGGAACAGAACAGAGCCCTCAGAAATGATGCCGCATATCTACAACTATCTGATCTTTGACAAACCTGACAAAAACAAGAAATGGGGAAAGGATTCCCTATTTAATAAATGGTGCTGGGAAAACTGGCTAGCCATATGTAGAAAGCTGAAACTGGATCCCTTCCTTACACCTTATACAAAAATTAACTCAAGATGGACTAAAGACTTAAATGTTAGACCTAAAACCATTAAAATCCTACAAGAAAACCTAGGCAATACCATTCAGGACATAGGCATGGGCAAGGACTTCATGTCTAAAACACCAAAAGCAATGGCAACAAAAGCCAAAATTGACAAATGGGATCTCATTAAACTAAAGAGCTTCTGCACAGCAAAAGAAACTACCATCAGAGTGAACAGGCAACCTACAGAATGGGAGAAAATTTTTGCAACCTACTCATCTGACAAAGGGCTAATATCCAGAATCTACAATGAACTCAAACAAATTTACAAGAAAAAAACAAACAACCCCATCAAAAAGTGGGCAAAGGACATGAACAGACACTTCTCAAAAGAAGACATTTATGCAGCCAAAAAACACATGAAGAAATGCTCATCATCACTGGCCATCAGAGAAATGCAAATCAAAACCACAATGAGATACCATCTCACACCAGTTAGAATGGCCATCATTAAAAAAGCAGGAAACAACTGGTGCTGGAGAGGATGTGGAGAAATAGGAACACTTTTACACTGTTGGTGGGACTGTAAACTAGTTCAACCATTGTGGAAGTCAGTGTGGCGATTCCTCAGGGATCTCGAACTAGAAATACCATTTGACCCAGCCATCCCATTACTGGGTATATACCCAAAGGACTATAAATCATGCTGCTATAAAGACACATGCACACGTATGTTTATTGCGGCACTATTCACAATAGCAAAGAGTTGGAACCAACCCAAATGTCCAACAACGATAGACTGGATTAAGAAAATGTGGCACATATACACCATGGAATACTATGCAGCCATAAAAAATGATGAGTTCGTGTCCTTTGTAGGGACATTGATGAAACTGGAAAACATCATTCTCAGTAAACTATCGCAAGGACAAAAAACCAAACACCGCATGTTCTCACTCATAGGTGGGAATTGAACAATGAGAACTCATGGTCACAGGAGGGGGAACATCACACTCCGGGGACTGTTGTGGGGTGGGGGGAGGGGGGAGGGACAGCATTAGGAGATATACCCAATGCTAAATGACAAGTTAATGGGTACAGGAAATCAACATGGCACATGGATACATATGTAACAAACCTGCACATTGTGCACATGTACCCTAAAACCTAAATTATAATAAAAAAAAAGAAAAAAAATGATATCAATGGGGGTATAATGACTTTTAGTAGAGACATTGTGACAACCACTTTTCTTGTGACAGGAGTTTACAGTGGTGCACCTGTAAGAGAATAATGTTTTAATTGGTGGAAAAGAAGCATGAAGCAAAATAATATTTTTCTCTTTTAAAATACTGCTTCATTTCTCTTCTTGACGTGAACTGAAAAGAAAGAGCAAAGTCTGTATTTGCATGACTATGTGACATCAGTTCTCTCACCCCAGGAAAATTTAAGAGCATATATTTATAGTCTGAAATACAGCAAGAAATGAGAACCTGTAAAGTACTCTGGTGTCACAAAGGAGTGTTACATTGATGTACAAGGCTTTTTATTAGAACCAAAGCTATATTATGGAAGAAAACACATTGCATACAAATATCTATACTCAAATTATAAGTTTATTAAAAATCTCCTGGATTCCATCTAGTCTTACATGTTTTGCAAGGTTTTAAAATTTTTAATAGTGGTGATCTTCTAACACATGTTGAGATCAGAAAACTCTAACTTTCATAACACAACTTGATTAGGGAAATAGACAGGATAAAACAGCATTATGATAATTCATAATTCGTCTTGAAAATTATGATGTAATTGTGATGCTTTACTCTTCTAAGCAGACTGTAATAAAAATTCAACTTTGTACATTGGTATCTGTAGACAGTTTTACTTTGATTTACCTATATACAAGATTCTGTAATTTTGGTCTAAAGTACTTTATAGATCCTGTTTCTGGACCCTACTCCAGATGTAGGAAATTGGACACTTAGGGAAAAGGAACAGATATTTGCATTTTACATGTGCCCAAAGTGATTCTAATGCAAGGCGAAGTTTGAAAATCAGTAAAGTAGAAAATTCTCTGTGCCCAGACATGAAATAAACTGAGTTTACCTCCTATCATATGCCTGCTCCTCTATTTTCACTTCAGGTACCACTTGTAAAAGTTGCGAAAATATTTAGCCTGGTGTATATTAATTATTCAATGTTTATTTTTATGCTGTAAGTAGAAAATTACTGATATTGAAAATGATTATTGGCTGGGCATGGTGGTTAATGTCTATAATCCCAACACTTTAGGAGGCCGAGGTGGGCAGATAACGAAGTCAAGAGATGGAGACCATTTTGGCTAACATGGTGAAACCCCGTCTCTACTAAAAATACAAAACTTAGCCAGGCATGGTGGCGGGTGCCTGTAGTCCTAGCTACTTGGGAGGCTGAGGCAGGAGAATCGCTTGAATATGGGAGGCGAAGGTTACAGTGAGCTGAGATCGCGCCACTGCACTTCAGCCTGGCAACAGAGCAAGACTCTGTCTCAAAAAAATAAACAAAAAATAAATAAATAAATAAATAAATAAATAAATACAAATATTATGTCAGTATAAAAATGTGAAATGTTTAAACATATGAAATATAATGTTTTTAAGTAAATAATATTCGCCAATAATTTTTCATTTATCTTTGGCACATAGAAAATACAGATAAATTACTACATTTAGAAGTACTCTGGGAGAACAGTGAGGAATATGATAGAAGACCAACTCAGACTCTCAGAGGCCCCCACAAAAGAGCAGAACCATGCAAGTTACCATTATCAGAATCATTTATACAAACACCGCTTTGCCCTGTTTAGTGTTAAAAGAGATAGCTTAGTGGAAATGGCTAAGTGCTTCTATATAAGAAAAGAAAAAATTGTAGTTTAATAACATTTGATAAATGTGTGTTATGACAGTGAACAACTGCTTTCTTCTTAAACCTATGTTATAGTGACCCTACTTCTGTCCCAGTCTCAAGGATAAGACAAAAGCTACATCTGATTTTTTTCAATATGTTCTCCTGTACTGGTAATGACTTAGTGAAGAAACCAATAATATGTTTTCTGTAATTTATTTGAAATACGTATTTTACTGTACAACTCTATTTCTCAACTATATTTCTGAGCTGATCAGGAATTTTATTATTGTTATGCTTTATGTCTCAAGTGATATGTTTTTATTTTTATTTTATATTTTTAGATTTCAAGTCATATATTTATCTTTTTGTTTTACAATGTCAGCTTTTATTTTAAATTCAGGAAGTACGTGTGCAGGTTTGTTACATAGGTATATTGTGTGATGCTGAGGTTTGGGATATGAATGATCCTGTCACCTGGATTGTACCCAACAGGTAGTATTTCAGCCCTTCTCTTCTTCCTTTCCAACCCCTCTAGTAGTCCACAGTGTCTACTGTTCCATTATTTATGTCCATATATACCCAATGTTTAGCTCCCAATTATGTGTGAGAACATGCGGTATTTGGTTTTCTGATCCTGCATTAATTTACTTAGGATAATGCCCTCCAGCTCTGTACATGTTGCTGCAAAGGACATGATTTCATTCTTTTTATGGCTGCATAGTATTCTATGGTGTACATGTACAATATTTTCTTGATTCAATTCATTATTGGTGGGTACCTAGGTTGATTCCATGTCTTTTCTATTGTAAATAGTGTGGTAATGAACATACAAGTGCATGTGTCTTTTTTGTAGAATGATTAAGTTTCCTATGAGTATATTCCCAGTAATGGGATTGCTGGATCAAATAGTAATTCTGTTTTTAGTTCTTTGAGAAATCTCCAAACAGCTTGCCACAGTGGCTGAACTAATTTACATTCCCACCAACGATGTAAAAACATTCCCCTTTCTTGGCAGCCTTGACAGCATTTGTTATTTTTTGTTCTTTTAATAATAGTCATTCTGACTCGTGTGTAATGGTATCTCATTGTGGTTTTGATTTGCATTTCTCTGCTGACTAGCGATGTTGAGTTTTTTTTATATGTTTATTGGCTACTTGTATGTCTTCTTTGAAAAGTATACATGACACATTTTTAGATAGTAATTTTAATGTTCATTGTTTAGAATTTTAAGATTTTATAACTGATTACCTAGGTCATGTTTATAAGATAAAAATAATCAAGTAATAAAGTATTTTAAATAACATTTGAAATAAAACAAAATATTAAATATGAATATGCTTTATATAAAACGATACTCTTCCCATTTGCCAAGATTCACAGAATTAGAAGAAAATCATTGACATTTCCAAGAATGGAAAAGGAAAATAGAAATAACTCATCCATTTGGAAAGCTATTATATAAGGTCCTAAACATATGGCCTCTGAAAATGATGATTTTGATTGATTCAAGCTAATCACAGGGTCTTGACCTTGGCAGAGTTCTTACACCTCATCTTTCATGCAAACCACTACTCACCTCTATTTTCAGAGACTACCACCCCAATATATCAGGTGGGATGCAAATGACATTAACATCCTTTCCATAAAATATATAGAAATAGACTATCCACACTGGAACAATTCCTAGACTTGCGAAATTGTACTTTTGTCTAAACATTGGATAATCTCCAGAATATTTGCAAATACAGGTCAAACCAAACATAACAAAGAATGATCCCATGGTTTGCTTTATCTGCCCACATACAAATTCCAAAAAGAACTTCAAACTCATTTTTACATGTCATATATTGAAGATATCTCTATACCAAATGCTAGAAGATGACTATTCGTTTCAAAATCCAGAACCAACTTACATTGACTTATGTGTAATCTGTGAGCAATTAGTTCCTCTCAGTAATCATGAGTAATTAATTCCTCTCATCCCTCATCACAGATTATAATTTTTAAAAGTTTCTTAAATAATATTACATATATCTGTTATCATAATTACTGACGTGTGAGCAATTTTCCATCATTTTATGAGGCATATTCAGAAATTGAAATTTTACTTCTCATCATAGGCCATTTGCTGTTTCGTAATGCATAGTGTCTAATTACACTTGCGATGACCTTGTTGTCCTATTCGCAAATATCATAGTGTCTTGAGTCATTTACTGAGTTGTCAGTGATGGATCGAGGTACTTCTTAATAATTAGGTGGTAAACAATGTTAACTGAGCAGTAATTCACACTAACATTGCTAAGGTATTTCATAGTAACATAGCAAATGACTCATCCCTGCCATTTTGTAAAATGATGTTAGCTTCCACCTGGATAAATCATATTCTTCATTGGTACAGGAGATATTAGAAGATTATCATATTTCAAATCAGCCAAAGAATATATTCTCCTATTAAATTTGTCCTGTACACAGCAGAGCCTACCTGTTAAATGCTGTTCTGATTTGTAGTACAAATTGGTAACTTTCTCAAAGTGGCAAGACAGATGGCAAACATTTTTATCACACTGGCTCAGTTGTCATAGCTGGCACGAGGTGTAGAGCAAGAGCAAAGCAAAAAGAATTCCAGTGGTCTTGATGGGCATTGAGGAGAACACAAAACTAAATGTGCTGGTTAGAACAATTGTTTTTTCTTTTTATCTCATTTAGTTATCTTCTCTCGAATAATCAACACATAATCAGGTCTGTTTGGTGGAGATAATTTTTTAAGATTCTCTTATTTCTCTCAAAATTTCAATAGACACAGAACTTTTTTTCTGTTTTGTAAATTAAGACACTGTGTTATGGCATGGTTAAATGGCAAACTATAACAAAGTTAAACAATCAATGAAGAGAAAATAAACCTGGTCTTTAGATTTCAAGTTCAAAGACATTGTGACTTCAATAATAAAATTACACCTATGTCCTTAAGCAGATTTTGAAATCTGATTTTCATGAAGTGTTGAAGTTAAAAACTGCTACCATGCACAGTCCATCAACCCCTATGCTAGAAATGGAGGGCACTAGAAGGGTCACTCATCCCTCCAGTTTCACATGAAGAAATTGAAAGGCAATAACTTTTTGCTTGCCTGAGGACATGTAGGGAGTTAATGGTAGAATTTGGAACCATGTGGAGGGAAGTGAAATTTAAATGACTCAGTGGCCAGGCAGGTAAGTATGTGAGTGAGCTGAATGAGAAGGACATAAGGATGTGGTGGCCACTGAGAGGAATGCATACTTCGACTCAATACACTGAAACATAGCCCACAGCCCACCAGCTTAAAATGTCCAGATACAGTTTTATCTACCTTTTTATCATCACATGAACTCTCTCTTCCTTTAAAAGACTTTTATCACTACTACTCCCTAAATAATAAAAAAGTACAAAAATATTTTTTAAGTCAAAAATATGTGTGCTCTTAAGGTTAATTTGGGAGAACTACAGAAATCTCTATATTAAAGGAACATGGCTTTCAGAATTTTCCCAAGATATCAGTTTTAATCCTATTCTCTTATTTTTCCCATATTTTAGTGTACTTATTTTAATTGACAAATAAAATTGTATACATTTATCATGTTTACAGTTTTTTGAATAGATAAGTTTCCAAAATTCTGTCACTTTACCTTCAAATATAGCTCTTGAAACTCCTCTCCCTCATTACCTCTCAAAATTGTCTCTTTGTATTAAGAGCCTCAGCTCTGGTTCCTTCATTTCTCACTCAAACATTAATTTTCTGACTGGCTTCTCTAGGAAGTTAGAAACTTATTCTCTTTTAAATTACCAATATCTAGCACAGCCTGGCTCACAGTAAGCATTCAACAAATGTTGGTTAACTAAAATTTGGGACCAGCCAGAAGCCAAAATGGATCAGAAAATACCTATTTCTATATATAGATCTCAGGATCCAAAAGCCTAATTCTCACAAAAAAGTCCAACTCATTGTTCAAATGAAGCAACAAAGAAGATGCCCATACCATTATTAGTTGAGACTGCAACTGACACCTGGGGGCCTTGTTTCAAGAGATTTGAAAATGTACATTTATCTATGAAAAAAATCATTAAAGTCATTGGGGGGAAAACTTGATAATTACAATGAAAACTGAAATTTAAAGTTGATTTTATAGAGATGTGTGCTGTTTTAGCATGGATATAAATGTCAAGGCTGTGCGACTTTGTTGTTTGAGCCCAGCTGTTCATTTGGGGTCAAATGTCTCTAAGGTCATAAGGAAGGATTATCTCTTAGTACCCTTTCTGTTTTCAGCTTCATAATCTTAGGGTTTAAGTGCTGCTTTCTTCATGCATACAATTAAGCTCACTTACTAGACTTCAAATTAATTGAGACAGAAAGAGTAACTCTAAGAGATTTTTCATGTGTTAGGTCCTTCAGGGATTAAAAGGGTAACTATCTCAAATTCAGATGCTGTTAAAGTTACTGGGGCATAGGTCTTTGAATCAAAGGAGGACGTTAGAACATTACTTATTTAATGGAAATTACATCATTTCCAAAAATTCCTCAGATCTTTGCTGAGAGCAGTTTAAAATGTTTATAAGATCTACATTTTTCAGGTTACTTTGCTTGTAACTCTACAATGTGAAATTAGCTAAAAATGAATACTCACTCTAAGTTCAGGATTCTTTTGGTAAATATTTTGAAATACCACCATATGTTTTAAGAATTTTTGGAGAGTAGGGATTAAGAATTACTCAACTTTGAATTGCTGGGGTTATTGTAGTACTTGATACATACCTGGGATTTACAAATATATTTCAAGAATAAAGGAACAAGTGAATGAAGAAATGAAATCAAACCATTTTGGTAGGTGACATCCAGGGCTACTGCACTGAATTTTGAGCAGGCTTAATGGCATAGTAAGGCATAAATCCCCAGGGAACTACATTTTATAACCATTGTTGTAGCAAGATATTTTGTTTATGGCAACGGAGTAGACCCCTGAGTGCTAACATTTCCTTCTCCTTTCCCTTCCCAGATTAAGATGATATAGAAACACAGTGAACCCATACCTAATCCTGGGCTTCTCTGACCTGGTGATTTCTGCTGTGTGGTTGCTGTGACTACTAACTTCCAACCATATCCACAAGGAACAAAGGAGACCCTGAATAGCTGAGCCCTCTCATGCCGACATGGATTCTTGATCACAAATACGCCTTTGGCACTGCTTGCTGCTGATTTGATAATAAATAATAAGAAATATTACCTTAACACCATCTAAATTGTTATTCTTATCTGTTCTCAAACTTTGTAAGGTGGCTGAACTTGCCCATCAAGACATCGGGCAGAACAAAGTTTAATGTATGTAAAATACAACTTGAATCTAACCAACTTGAAAGTTTTGTCAAAATTCCAATCAGGAAACGTTACAAGAATATTCCTCCCCTAATTCAAATAAGCTGCCAGAAGATGGTTGTGCCTCTGAACACATGCTATGTATTTGTTTCAAGGAATTTGTATTCACTAAACCTCTACACTTTACTCTCTTAGCTTCCTTATAACTCTGCACCCCATGGTTACACTGACTTCATGATTGATGAAGTGTAGAGTTAGTTTCCAAACTAACTGTGCATATGTCTTTTTTGTAGAAAAAACTAGAGAATCATTTCCTTATTATGCTCTGATTCAACTAAAATAAAGCTGAGTCTTTAAAAACCCATTTTAGTGGAGTGTAACTTATAAACAAAGAAAGCTACAAATCAGCCAATAAATTATCACAAAATGAAAACATCAAGGTGCCTACCATCCAGGTCAAGAAACAGATTACCAGCACGCTAAAATTTGTGGGGGGCTCACACTCCTTGTAACAACATCTATTTTGTCCTTCTTCAAAATTAATTATAATACTGACCTCTAACACCATAGATTACTTTTGCATATGTTACTTTATATAAATAGAATCATGCAGCAGGTAGGTAGGTAGGTAGGTAGGTAGATAGATAGATAGATAGATAGATAGATAGATAGATAGATATAATAGTACATTCATTTGTATTTGGCTTCTTTGCTTTAGCTTTATGATTGTGAAATTAAGCCAAATTATTGCATGTACCCTCAGATTTTTCCCTTCCACTTTTATTGTTGAATAGTATTTTATAAATACATTATTCATCTCATCTATAGTTACATGTTTTGGAATGAAATTCCTGGGTAAGAGGATATGTGGCTACTTAATTATATATATATATATATATATATATATATATATATATATATATATATATAATTTTTCTAAAATGGTTGTACCAACATTCATATTATATGGAAAATTGACATTATCCACATCTTTACTAACACTAGAAATTGTCAGTCATCTTAGCTATTCCAGTGGATGTATAGCTATAGAAACATTTTTAGTAGGTTTACTGTCCACGGAGATATCTTCTTTTGTGAGGTTCCTGTTCAGACTTCTTGCCCTTATTTTCACTGGGCGGTGGGGTCTCTCTTTTTCTTATTGATTTGTAGGTGTCTTTTATATATTGCGGATATAAACTCTTCATCAGTTATATGTGTTGCACATATTTTTACCCATGCAGCTTGCCTTTTCATGATGTGAAAGTTTATAAATTTAATAATTTTTAAATTTAAATTTATAAATTTACCCATGTAGCTTGACTTTTCATAGTAAGTAAAAATTTATAAATATTTTCCTTTATAGGTATCCCTTTTATATCTAGATCTTTTATTTGCCTAGAATTCACTTTTATATATGGTGTGAGATAGAAGCCCAGTTGTATTTTCTTCTATATAAATATCCAGTTGACCCAACATCATTTATTAAAAAGGCCACCGTTTCTCCACTCTCTACAGAGAACACTTTTCATACGTATGAAAGCTGAAGCAGTTTTCTTCTAAAGACTGTAACTGGGAGGGAAAGTTACCTCTCATCCTTGGTCAGTCTGTTCTAAACATCTGGGACGCTATATTAGAGAAGATTTTGAGGTCACATGTGGGCTCCATGCAAGAGTACCATGATTGATAAGCAGTATCTTCCACTGTCTCATTAGAAAATGATGAAGGAAGCAGCAACTATTTTATATCTTTGGACTAAACAATAACAGAAGAAGAAATAAAATAGCATGAAGAAAGAGAGATAAATTACATTTTGGAAGCCATCATATCCTAAATTTTATTATTTTCTAATTCCCAACTTCCTGACTGCTCTGTAGTTCATATATGAACATAAGGAAGAATTCTCAATGACCTCGAGATGGTCTGACTTTTAGCCCCAGTGGCATGAGGCCCAGAGAGAGAGATTTATTTTTCTTTCCTCCACCCAATATCCGTCTTGTCTTCTGAGTTGGGCAGCCTCTGAGATGGCCTTCACTGGTCCCTGCCTTCTGCATTTTGTATAATCCCTTTTCCTTGGGTGTGGTATGGACTTAATGACTCAGTTCCAAGATCAGATGTGGAAGAAGCTATGTGATGTTACTTCTTAGATCAAGTTGTAAAAAGACCTGGCTCTGTCCTGAGTGCTCTCACCGTCTTGATTGCCCTCACTCTGTCTTGATTCGCTTGCTCTAGAATCCAGCTGCTTTCCCCTAAGCAGTCTTGTGTAAAGACCCATTTGAATGAACTTGAAAGAGAATCTTTTAAGGCCTGCCAAGAGCAGATCCTGGTTCAGTTGAGTCGTGAACGACTACAGCCCCAGCCAATAACTGGACTGCAGCCTTCTGAGAACCTGGAGTCAAAATCACACAGCTAAGCCTCTTTGGATAACGCTAAAACTTTGAGATAATAACTGTCATTTTAATCTGCTAAATTTGGGGAGTAGTTTGTTACCTAGAATAAAAATTGATATACTTTCTTAGTTCTGGTTTATGTTCCCAGAACTCATCTCTAAAAGCTACCACTTTCAGAATTCTGGAATATAACACAGGTTCACCAATATTTGGAAAAGGCATGTACCTGTAGCATATGTGTTAGGATATGTTATTTTATGTATTCATGGTTTATATATGTGTATGTCACTCACATTACTGTCTCCTTGCTTTTAGACATTCTTTTCTACCACCTAGACTGTTCTCATTCAGAAGCTGTTTCTTTCACAAAGACTTTTTACCATCAAGCTAATATCACCTAATCATCTCTAAAATCCTATGAGATCTATTCCGCACGGTACATTTCAGCAGTAACAATGCCTTGTGGCCTTGTGTTGTTTTGTCAGTATTATCCTTTTTTTTTTTTTTTTTTGAGACTGAGTCTCACTCTGTCACCCAGGCTGGAGTGCAGTGGCGCGATCTCAGCTCACTGCAAGTTCCTCCTCCCGGGTTCAAGCCATTCTCCTCCCTCAGCCTCCCAAGTAGCTGGGACTACAGGCGCCTGCCACTACACCTGTCTACTTTTTTGTATTTTTAGTAGAGATGGGGTTTCACTGTGTTAGCCAGGATGGCCTCGATCTCCTGACCTTGTGATCTGCCTGCCTCAGCCTCCCAAAGTGTTGGGATTACAGGCTTGAGCCACTGCGCCCAGCCAGTATTATCCATTTTAATATTATTTTAATAAATAAGCTATTAGCTCTTGAAGAGTTATTTGAAGTTAGTTATTTTATAATATTTAGAATCATGTAGTTTTTTATTAAGTACATATTGGACATTTAATGCATCTTTATTAGGTGCTTGTCTTATTCAGTAACACTATCAAATTATCTTAAATCTGTGAAGTTTTGAAAAACTTCTGTTTTGCTTTATTATCCTCTTACCTTGTTCTATGTGTGAAGTAGGATTAATATGTTCATATTATGGAATCCTAGTAATGTTTGATTAATCAAGGAAATATTTTAAATATATATGTGTACATATATATATTAGGGAATATAAGCACAAAAATTAACACAATCAGCAATACTCCATTATTACTTTCTAATAAAAAGATTGTGTGCGTGTGTGTGGGTGTGTGTGTGTGTGTATGTCTGTGTGTGTTTACCATGTCCATTTGGATGAGGTAATGTTAGAGGTATGTTGGAGGGAGAGAAAGATGCCAGGCTTCACTAGATAGGATGTTCCAATTAGAAAGAGAAGTAAAGATAGTTATTTAGACATAATTTACCAATAGGATACTTACAGCGAAAACTTTAGTTTAATGATTTATAAAATGCTATTTTTCTTTCTAATTTCCCATGGGTCATATGGGTATTTTAGTCAAGGTTGAAGCAAGTAATGGACATTTCAATACAGTACGGCTTTTTCTTTGCTTCATGACTTCATATTACACTTATTAAGGGCCAATTTTAGCCTACTTATGCATATACATAACTCTTTTCTTTATGAGTAACACTCAGTTCTGTAAGAGTTGTATATAGATTTCCAATTAGAGTATTTCTTAATTATTAGAAATATGTTATGTACCAAAGGAATACTGGCCAATCTTACCTGGTACACATCTAAAGATGCAGATAATAAGTATCAATTTGGGAATGAATTAAAGGGAAAATGTAACAAGAAGTGTTCTGCAGGGGTCAGTTCCCAGTTCAGTGCTATTTAACATTTTTCCAATAACCAGGATGATAGAATATCAAGTATGCTTATTAAGTCTGCTGATGACATCAAGTGGAAGAAATAGCTGATATCTTGGAGAATAGAATTAGAATTAAAAGTGACCATAATAAGTGTCAATGGTGGTCCAAAATGGAAAGAATAATATTGAATGTATATGCATCCCTGTTGCATACATAATATAGCATATGCAATGTACAGATGAGCTAACAAAGGACAAAGAAAATATAAGCTAACAAGAAAACACCCTTTTTTAAGATCAGAGGAAATAAATCCAAATGAATATTATTTTATTTTGAAGGTCATCTGCCCTTAACCAAAGGTGAGAAAAATAACAACTACAACAGCAGCAATAACAATATCTTATTCTGTTTTATATTGCAATAACAAAATGCTACAGACTGGATAATTTACAATGAATAGAAATTTATTGGCTCACAGTTCTGGAGGCTGGGAAGTCCAAGATTGAGGGGATACCACCTGGCAAGGGCCTTCTTGCTATGCCCTAATATGGCAGAAGGGCAGAGGGGGTGAGAGGGAGTAAGAAGGGTCTGAACTCATCGTTTTTATAAGAAACTCACTCCAGCAATAACAGCATTAATGCATTTATGAGGACAGTGCCCCACGATCCAAACACCTTCCATCAGGCTCCAACTTCCAACACCACTGCATCAGGGATCAAGTTTCCAACACATGAACTTTGGGGAAACACAGTCAAACCATAGCAAAGACAACAATAGAAAGTACTCAGCAACAAATATGAACTATTTATAGAAGAATTTGTCTGTAGCCATAGTGGCAAGTCAAAATAGCTACCTAGCACAAAGGTGTCATTTCCTTCTGTCCTATCATTTTATAAAGGAAAATTATCTACCTATGATGATAACAACTTAAATGAAAAAGAGTAAAACAAGAACATTTAAACATATTTGAATAATCTATGATTTTCGTTGTTTTTTAAAACTTACTCGGATATTTGTATGTCAATTTTAACCTCATAAAATGTTCCTTTGTAAATTTTTATTTATGTATGCCTTGTTTCATCAACTAGATTGGATAATTTGGGGATGCAAAGATTGGATCTTTTAGCCAGGCAGAAATCATTCAATATAGGAATCATATTTTTCAAGTGCTTATTGGTTTAACAAAGTTTGAAATGTGGAATTTTCTGTCTAAATTAACTCAGTATTTGAAATAGCATCTGTACAGCCATAACCTGATGCGTTGTCAAGTAAATGGTAACAACAGTATCTCTTTTATATATCCTAAGTGGTTCCTTTTGGGGACAACAGATTTGTTACATGTGAATTTGTCTGCACTGTGAAGGTTATTGTGATCATACCAGCAGTTCTCAAGATCTCAAGCTCATCGAGAGGGGTGTGCGAAGTCAAAACTACTTGTATAATAATACTAAGTTGTTATTTTCATTTTCTTTCTCTTATAAGTGCATAGTGAACTTTCCAGACATGTGTTATTGCAATGGATTGAGTGCAAAGTGGATATGAAAACCAAGCTGCCTTCTACTGAACCAGACATTAAGGAGATTTGTAAAACTTTAAAACCTTACCACTTCTCTCGCTGATACTTTTGTTTTATAAAATAGTTATTTTTATAAAATCATTAATATGTAGTGGTTTCATTGTTTTTATTGTCAAATAATTAGTTAATATTTTTAAATTTCTCAGTTTTAATTTCTACTAGAGTAAAAGTAGAAATAACCCACAATAACAAAAGTTCTTCGAGGTCCTCGATAATCTTTAAGCATGAAAAAGGATTGGAAAGCAAAAAATTCGAGAACCACTGAATTACCCTAACTGCTTCTAGTTCATTAGAAAGCTCAATTCCAAGAAACCTCTTAGGACTTTTCTAGGTAGCCAGGAAGAGGGGCGGATTGGTATAGATCAATAGCTTGCAAACTTGGGTGCACATTGGAATCACCTGGAGAACTTTTAAATGATCATTAATGCCTGGATTTTTAAAAAAATTAATTAATTTATTATTTATTAATTTATTTATCATTTGGGGTTCTGCTTAGGCATCAGGATTTTTAAAACTTTCTTGTGTAACTGTATTTTGCAGACAAGGTTAGGTATGCATGAGTAGACCTTCCTTCCTCTATGCTCGTCAGGTGGTGGTTTGGACTTCTAGAACACACTATGGCAATTCCACTCCAAATGAGACAGACCTCAAGCAAGTCTCAGATATTTCCTATGCTGTCATCACCAGAGCAATGCCTAGGTTGTCCTAAGATAATATATGCCTCTGTATTTTTAACATTGCTTACGAATTTTAAGTAATTTCTGATTGTCCATATTTTTCTTCATGATTCACAGTACAGAACTTAACTTATAGTAATCATCATAATGGTTTAATGATTAAATTACAATACTAAAGTTAAATATTAAGCGCCCATCTTTCAATGCAATAGCATAGGAAATAATTTGGTATCTTGTAAAAACGTAAATGACTCATAAATTTTCCTTTGTTAGATCAAATCTAAGAAGTCGGGCTAAAATTACATTCCTGAAAGAGCATGTTATTTTAACTATAAATCAAATAACGGGTGAGTTTCACCTCTCATCTGCTATTTGGTTATTAAAAGGTTCAGATATACTGGCTCGCTCATGACCAGTTCCATAAAGTCATAGGATGACAACTTAGGATTTCATGGGGAAACTAGGGAATTTAGGTTTGGGCTCTATAACCTCCACTTATTTTGCTCTCTGCCCTTTTTAATATAAACTGCTCATATTGAATTTTGTCACTATCTGTGAGTTTCTTAATTCCTCCATTCACATGACTATATATTAGTCATATAGTACATATACTGTCATTAGTACTAATTTTATAATCTTCAGTACTTAATATAATGATCACATTTTAAAAAATTAGAACAAAATTGGGATTTAAATAATCGATAGTTATTTTATAACTCTTTATAAGAGTGGTTCATTTAATTAGTTAATTGGTTCATTAAAATACTTATCAAAATTACTTTTTTTCCAAAAATTTTATGTTTTGAAGGTTATTATTTGAACATTCACACAAATCTGAGCAAATGCTGCTTAAATGCATGTACATCATGGTGTGGTGTTTTCTGAAGAGGTGTGGAAACTTTTGTGAGATAGCATGTACAGATCAAAAGATATTGTTCCATAAATTTTCATTTGCAATTAAAAAGAAAAATTTGTTAGGTTGATTTATTTTTTTCCATATCTATGCTCAGTTCCAAGTGTTTCTGTATTATGGAATGATTCTTGATGACTTTGGCAGTCCCTCAAAATCCAGTTTACTGCAAAAGAGGCATCTTTTACTAAAAGATTGTTAATAAAATATTAAATTTCCTATTAAAATATTTTGAATAATTATTCTATATGTGAGTTTATGATGAAAATAAGAAAACTTTCCTATTATGCACCAAATTAACCCTTTTAAAGTATTAATGCATAATAAGCTGAAGAAAAATATGTTTACTATGCACATGTGCGTCTCTATAATTTTTATTAGATATCTGCATAATTTACATTTTGTATCAATTTCTAAGCAATGAGGGCAGCAAATATCCTGCTTTGTGATTAAAACATGATATTGTAAAGTATATCTTGATTTTAGTATGCCACTTTTTCCTCTTTTTTTCTTGATTACTTTTTTTTTAATTATGGTATAAAAGATTTTGTGTTTATTAAACTCTTTCATTCTTTATCACACTAATTAACTTACTGTTTATGAACTATAGCCTAATATTTCAGTTCTTTAGTAAATAAGCATGAAATACTAATTTCTTACCAGTGAAGCTTCTAAACTGTATTATTCACAATTATAAAATAGCAATACAGAAAATCTTTGTTTCATAGTATGTTCCATGGTTGATATGAAAGTACTCACTAACATAATTCTCTGGCAAGATGAGTGTATGGAATTAAAAAGACAACCACATAATTAATATTTTAGGAATCAATACACAGGTAAAATACATTTATTAAATAGTTTACTAATTCCTTGCTAGTCTGGATTCTATCTTTATTGTTACTCCTTATTACTTACTCTTTCATTTTTTTTATTTGTGTACCCTGTATTGCACAATGGTTTAAACATTATAAACAAGCAAGGTTTGGCTTATTTCTCCACTTTTGCTAGCTTATATTTACAAATCCATTTTGGGGTTTCCCTTAATTTTGTGTTGGCTTATGTTTTGATATCACCAACTGTGTTTTTCTCTTTTTATTTCTTAAGTAGGAAAGAATATGTTATATTCCTCGTGGTTGCTTTTTCCTTACAGAATTCCCCTGACTCGGCCCTGACAGATCTTGATATCCAAGAGGGAGTCCGCTTGCAGGATTAAAGGCAAGAACCTCAATTAGACACTCTCTGATTTCTTCAGATGTTTTTTCTAATCTTTTAATATGGGATTATAGGCAGCTAGAACCTATGTTGCTGTTATAAAAATAGTGAAAACTCTTTGTTCTAAATCATAAGCACTTGGCGTTTTAAAAAGTCTATTTTTCTTAATTTGAATTAATTCTGGTTTAGATGAGGATAATGAACTTTGGTCAGCTCTTTGCGATTCCGAGTACAAAATAGCTTGATGAGCACTGTGAAGCTCACACACTCTCCTCAGTATCTGCTGGAAAACTCCCTCAGAGACTGATTAGCTCACGCTTGTCACAAATAGGGGAGATAATTATGGGGCTTAACAGTCTATGTGGTGGATCTTTTGAGAGGCAATGGGTAGATCTAAGACTGTCTTTGGATCAACCCTAATTCTTATTATTGCAAATATCTTATGAGGGCTTTTTTTTTTTTTTTTCACATCCCCAGAGACTAAACATTGTTTCTTCCCGGAGGATGACATCACATTTCTTTTCCAGAAGATAAAATTGTCCAAATTAGATTATCTTTAATTAGTCTAATTTTATGAGCCATTCCATAAAGTTTATTGCACCCGTGCTGGCACCATGTTACAAGATTCTTATTGAATGAACTAATCTTTTGCCATGGAAATGATGCTTATAAACAATGTTGCTGATTTCTTTATTGCAATAAAGATTTCCTTCTCTGAAGCTTCAGGTTTCAATAGCTGTTTTATGGTTCTCAGTAATATCAGATGACTTTGTTTTAATGAGAATGTTGACTTATTCCAAATTTCACTCATTACTAAGTTATTATACTGCAAAATAATTTCATAGTGACAAAAAGCAAATAATTGAAGTTTCAGAAAATTTCATTACTATAAAAACTTATTCAGGATAATGTTTTCTCCTGTTTTAACATAATGACCATCTCTTTCAAAACAGCTTCAGTTTTAGCCTTGCTTTTTTGGTAATAGAACATGTTGAGGGTTTCTATTTACACACCACATGACAAGGTCCCATACATTAAATGGTAGGTTCTAGACAGATAGATAAAACAAACTACCATCGCTAGAAATAATGTACTATTTATTAAATCCATTTTTCCGCCTTGGTTGCCATTTGCTTTCAACCTTATCTGGGGTGTTTCATTCCTCCCCAAAAATATGCTTGGATTTTAAATTGAATTGTTTTAAATTGAATTTTAAGTTGTTTAAAATGAATTACAGCCTCTAAATTAGAATTGTTGACAAGATGATCCTAATAAACTTTCAAATCACATGAAAATGGGTTGTGATTTAAATTTCCTACCCCTTTAAAGCCTGTTTAAATCCTTCATATCAAGTCTCTCACCCTTTATTTTAAAAATTTCAATTGTTTATGACCTGAGTCAAATCCCTTAACTTTTGGGGTTTTTGTGTTCTGATCTTTGTAATTAGACAATTGCAAAATATAGTTTGAAAAGCTCTAGAACACTGTGATTCTATGATATAAAATTCTGTTGCTCTCCGGAGACTCTTTTATTCCCAGAAAATGTTGTCTAATTGTTCACAATTAAAGGAATCAACTTTTGGTAAAGGGCTCATCAGCTTGTTGAGTGATTATGGTAACCCAGGGTTGCAAAAGTTCTGATAGAACTATTTAAATACGAGATCCAGTTACTGAGACCCATTTTTTTTTTTTTTTTAAATAATAAGCTTCCACGGTGGGGGGAAAGCCTTCAGTTTTAAATGGAATTGGCGACTTTTTCCTTGTATTAACACCTTCCAGTTGGAACAAGATAATTCTTTCCCCCTCTAAAATATATGAGAGTGAGGATCCTTGATTGCTTCACTCAGTTACAATGTAAGCAGAGGAAAGACCTTGTTAATATGTTGTTGTATAAAGCTAAGGGAAGAACATGTTGTCACATAAAGCAGAGGGAAAAACATGTCCTATCAGAATAAATGCATCTATTTCATAGGATTTTCTATAGAATGAAAAATGAGAGAAGTCATATACTTATTCTTCTTTTATGACTTCACTGGAAAGAAAAATATGTATACATTTCAAACAGAAAACTTACATTTGATAATTTGCATTGTAAATTTACTTACTAAATCTAGAAGAAAAAATGAGATGATGATAATTAGCAATTTTGGATGATTTTTAAAAGTAAAAAACTATTTCATCAGAGAACTTGGAGACTTAATAAAGTGATAAATCACAGTATATTTTTGGGCACAAAGGCCAGTTCTTCACATTGTCTTTTCTTCATAGTTTTGTTGTTGTTGCTACCTTTCACCCTTTCTATTACCTTCCTAATATTTGGATTTAAAAGGAAGAACAGAGCTGCTGGTTTCTGTCTGACTTGGTTTGCATAACTAGAGAAGACCGACACTAGGTTTTCTCCACAGGGCAATTGAGGCTTAGTCAATCAGACTCAATGAGCCGCACTTCATTGATTTTTGGATCTGAGCTGCAATGGCGCCTGTTACTGTGAGCCACCCTGGTGTAGCTGACCAAGGCCTCTAATCCTCTTAAGCAGCAGTCAAAAAATTGAGATAAAAGCTAGCAATTCAACTGGTTCAAATAACAGATTTGACAAATTAGGAGGGTTCAACCCTACAGTGAAAAAAATTCAGTCTTGGTGGTTATTATATGCTATGTTGCAACAACATAGATGAGATAAAAATCAGGTCATTGCAAACAAATGATTAGATATACTAATAAGAGGAGTAATTTCCTTTATTTGGTAAATGCCATGAAAAAGAAATTGCGATATAAATAATATGTTGGTTTAACAGAGCTGAAATCATTAGGACTCCAAAGAGTCAAAAGTTAAATATCGTGAAATGACAATTTCTGTCTTTTTGCATGGAAAAAAAAAAAAACATGAAAAATAAAAATAAGGTCTAAAGAAATATTACTTTGCATGTTATACCCCTTTAACCTAATGACATGTTTAATATACTTCTGTCAACAAATGAAACATAGGAACGTGAGCAGTTTCCAAACCTGTAAATATATATAGTGGAAATATTTACGCTGCATTGACCATTCAAATGAACTAAGTCCAGCCAAACTATTTATGTGATAATTATATTCAATTCACTAAATTTTTTTCCTATTCAGTCAAAATAGTTGAGATTCCTGTTTGAATGGACACAGACAATGGAAGTTGAATAAAATTATCTTCTACCCTTGATGCTATCATAGATGTACTCTCAAATCATTATCCCACAATTTGTTCATAAATAGCATACGATCTCCTTCATATGTGTAGGAGGAAGGAAAACCTCTAAAGTTTAATCCTAGCTAATATTTTATTTTTCTATTTATCTTAAAGAAAGAGAAATAAAGCAAAATATCTATCAAAAGAAGGCAAAGTACTCTCATTTTTATGGATTTTATAGTTATTTGCATGCATGTGAGTATGCTGTACTTCCCAAACACTTAATCATTTTAAATATCTTTTTTCCATTTTTTCTTTTTTCTTTTCTATCTTTGTACACTCAATACTTAAAATAATACCCAGAACATAGTAAGTTGCTTGATAATTGCTTTCCTGCTGAATGAATGAACAAACAAAATCAAGTACTTTAACATAGATGAATTTAAGGAAAGGAAGCTGTTTTATGGGGAATTTTATAGTTCCCATTTCACACTAATAATGACATTATTTCCTTAGGACAAATGATATAACATACTAAGTTTCCACATATTTAGACAATAGACTATTTTCTAATGACTTGTAAGTTAATATTTGGCCAAACTTATCATCACTACTTTATGTGGAGTCATTACTACCATATGTGCTTTGTGACCAGATAATCAATCTAATGTGTCTATATATTTCCATCACCTTAGTTGCATGTGGTAGGAATGTAACAAATATTTAGTTAAATGAATGGATGTGTAAATGAGTAAATAATTGTGTGATCAACGGAGTACCTCCAATATTAGTTATATTCATTACAAAATTGCATTGAAGAACTGTAGCTAATTGGTCTGAATCTGCAGCCTAGGGAGTAAGGGCAGTTGAGGGCAATCAATGCCTATTCAATTTAATTCTCCAAACATTTATTGAGCAGGTATTGAGCATGTGTTCGCTCTCTACAAAATTCTATGGCTGATCCTTTGGGAAGGTACATAGATACGAGGAATTTATGTATAATAAAGAGACCAATGAATAACAAAAACATGCTTGAGACTATATTAAACAGACATGCCTAATTAAGCCACCAGATGTTCTACAAAGTGAAGAGGATGAGAAAATATGTGTAACTAGTTTTTCAGATAGGTGCTTGAAATCCTTGGGTGAGTTGAGATACAAACCTGGCCTGGTACCTGCTAAATTTACACTGTTCCTGATTTATTACCTTATTTGACCATCAATCTGTTCTGAGACCTACTTTTAAATAAAAATACCCTGACAAGAAGTGACACACCAAATTTTCAGTCTTTCCAATATTGGGTGCCTTTCTTTCATTAGAACCATATTCTCCAGCAAGGAGGCTTTGGGACTTGGGACACAAGGAGAAAAACCTACACTAACAAGAGAAAAAATAAATTTAATAGAGGGGATGAGGGTTTGAGAGGAGTAGCTTACCTAATTTCCAGATGTTTATCCCTAGGTAATAGTAGAAAAGGATAATCTCATCATTAGGAGCACAAAGCACTCTCCATCTAGTTCATAGTTTTCCCAGAGTTGGAATATCCTGCCCTGGACCATTAAAGATTTGTTGCAAATGCAAATAAGATTAATATATGCTTGATGACTATTATTAATTTACTTACCTAACAAAGTTACTTAAACAATACAAACAACAATCATACTTTAATTAAAGAAATTAAAGCCCCAAATAATGACATCCCCTTTGTTAACCTAAAATAGGGGAATGAAATTTGCTGAATCTTGTACTTTCACCATCTATTGAAGAAAATTCCAATAAATACTCATCAAATATTCCCAAAGGAGACTTTTCAGGTAAAAGATGTCAATATGCTGATCAAATCAATGCAAGTAAGAATAGTACACCTGATTATAGCTCTTCAGAAAATATATATTTATATAATTAATGAGAATGGAATAATTTGACCACAATAGAATCTTATTACTGTAGTTCATTATTTGACATCATAAACAAAATTGCCAGAGTCAAAGGTCATGCTTCCTGAATTATAAAATGACAATTAAAGCCTGCTATAGAAATCAGCTCTAAATCACTTTGAAAAATGAATGTGTGACAAGACAAAAAGCATCTAAATTAGTATAAAATCACTAAAATCACTAAACAATAGCAGAGTGTTACTACCTGGGGCAAAAAAAAATGAAGTATTACCTTATGGTTGACTTTATGATGTAGACCCTTTTAGCTAGTCATAAGAAAATGGTGGTGTCCCAACTGTCAATCTTCTCCTTACATCTTATCTTTTATCACTGCAGTGAGAAGTCACACCATTTATTAAACTTGATATATGCCAAGTGTTTGCATCCTCACAAGAATCATGCAAGGTATGTATTATCATCAATATTTTACAAATGTATAAATAGCCAAGCCAGGGGTTGAGTGTAGATCCATCTGATGCCAAAACTATATATATATATTTAATTACTTACTGCTGTCTCTCAATTAAAATGCAAATATTTTATGTCAAATGGAGCATAAACATTTTGAGATCAAGATCTAGAACTAGGCTGGGGGCAGTGGCTCAGGCCTGTAATCCTAGCACTTTGGGAGGCTGAGGTGGGTGCAACACAAGGTCAGGAGATGGAGACCATCCTGGCTAACATGGTGAAACCCCATCTCTACTAAAAAAAAAAAAAAATACAAAAAATTAGCCTGGCATGGTGGCGGGCCCCTGTAATCCCAGCTACTTGGGAGGCTGAGGCAGGAGAACGGCATGAACCCGGGAGGTGGAGCTTGCAGTGGGCCGAGATGGCGCCACTGCACTCCAGCCTGAGGGACAGAGCGAGACTCCATCTCAAAAAAAAAAAAAATCTAGAACTAATGAGGATGGGATGCCCCTCATTCTTTTGAGGCACAGCATTTGAGAGCTGGGTGACATATAGGGTACCCAGCTATGCAGTTCCCACACGTTCTGCAAGTGTTTCTTGCCTACACTGTATCAGGTGCTGTCTGACGCATGGGGGATATAGCAGTGCATACAACCAACAAAAATCCTGGCCTTCGTGTAACTTAAATTCTAGTGGGGAAGACAATAAATAAAGTAAATATATGTGTTATGCTTCAGATGAGAAAAGTGAAGTCGCTAAGGCAGGTGAGACTGAGATTTTCACTAGGGTAGCCAGGCCAGTAAAGGGCACTTTTAAATAAAAACCTAAAGTGAGAGAGCAAATTGTGAGGAGAGCTGGTTGAAATGCATTCCAGGAAGAGGGAAGACCAAAGCAAGCTCTCTGAAACAGGAGCCAGCTTGATACATTTATGGGACAATAGGGAAACAAATGAGGCTGGAAACAAGTTAAGTGAGAGAATAGCAGAAGATGAGTTCAGATGGATGACAGGTTAGCCACATCATGTAGGGCCTTATAAGTCGAGAACATACCTGGGCTTTTATTCTGAATAAAACTGGAAGGCATTAGAAAGTATTGAACACAGGAAATACATAATTTGACTTTAGTTTGACAGGAGGTCTGCAACAGCTGTGTTGGGAGTAGATGGAAATGTGCAGAGGCAGAAGCAGGGAGACCAATTAAAAGACTATTGCAATAATCCCGGCAAGATATGACAGTGGCTTGGACAATAGAGATAGCCTTGCAAAGGAAGAGCAGTGGTTGAATTGTGGGTATATCATGAAATTAAATGCAACAGAATTCTCTGATTCGATATGAGATACAAACAGGAATGAATTCCAGTGTGACACAAGTATAGTCACACTTGATTGACTACAAAAACAGAGTTCCCATTGGCAAAATTCAGAAACATAATACTTTAGATTTGCATTGCAAGACATCTGTCACCAAAACTCAACTAGGCACACAGTGTCTAATGGGTAACAGCAAAGTACTATGGAGCCAATCTTACCATGGCATGCCAAAGGCTTTGTTTTTATTGCTCACATATTTTCCCTATAATAACTATAGAATCATGGGTCTACATCTTTTATCTAGGTTCAGCTACCTTTAAAATTGGGGAAAAGTTGTGAATTCTTTCCCCAGAAAGATAAGATTTGTCACACATACAGAAACTTACATTCCGTTGCTGGGGGTGTGGATGGAGGCATTTCACAGAATTTATAAAGACATCTATGGGTTCTTGTTTAAGAAGCTCTGCCAATAGCTTGCTTTTTTTTTTTTTTTTTTTCGAGTCTCGCTCTGTCGCCCAGGCTGGAGTGCAGTGGCGCGATCTTGGCTCACTGCAAACTCCGCCTCCCGGGTTCACGCCATTCTCCTGTCTCAGCCTCCCGAGTAGCTGGGACTACAGGTGCCCGCCACCACGCCTGGCTAATTTTTTTTGTATTTTTTAGTAGAGACGGGGTTTCACCATGTTAGCCAGGATGGTCTCAATCTCCTGACCTCGTGATGTGCCCGCCTCGGCCTCCCAAAGTGCTAGTGAGCCACCGTGCCCAGCCAATAGCTTCTTCAGTGGGAATTTTCCTACCTATTTTTTGAGAAGCTACTCAGCTTTGCTTCTAAGGCAAGTGCTATCCACATTGTGTTTTGTCACCAATAGGTTTCTTCATGAGATCATTTGTGTCATAATGAAGAGCTAGTCACGACCCTGACCACAGTGTGAATTTTCAGCTTCCTGCGAACAAGTTCTTTAATAACAAAAAAAACCTCACTGTTTATCAGAATAATTTATTTGAGAATGAATTTTCATTACTGCTCCTTATCACTTGATAAATTATTTCCTTCTAAGTGCCCCCAGTAGGGTTAGAATCTGCGCAATCTTATGATTTAACTTCTTTTCCAGGGCTCCAGAGGGGCAAAATAAGAGTTTGGGAGTTAATGATAATTATTATATCTGTTTCAAGAATTTACCCCTACCCTTTTATTTCAGTTAATTAACCTAATGACTAGTGACTACTGAGTACACTAGGTATCAACAGTGTGCTAACTAAGTGCACAAGATAAGGTGAAAAAATGCAAGAATAATACAACCTACTTGAAGAAATAAAACATAAACATCCAAAATATTTAATATGAACTCCCTTGTTTGGCTACGTGGTAAAAGAGTTGTTGAAAATAATGACTAATATAAGACTTCAAATATGGCAAGCAAACCTCTCAGTATCTTCACCCTCCCTGCTTTCACAGAGTTGCTTATGTCTAAGATCATCACTCATCTGCCCTTCTATTAAATGGAGGCTGCTAATTTCCCAAGCTTCCTGAAGCTTTGATCAAGACATCAATTAGGTATCCACCCAACTCTCTACTGACACTATTTTTCAGTACTGCTAAGGCTCTCCTTTCCCACCCATTTGAAAATTTTCATTTGCAAAACAAAAAAAAACACAAAATAAAAAAAGCCACTACCTATTTCATAATTGCAAAAAAAAAAGTTACATGGTAAAAACTAAAGTATAGCAGGTTTGCCCACCATTTACACATGATGCATGTGGTTGGTTGTATTCTTTTTGAAATTCTAAGTAAACTGACCTGCAAACAAGTAAACTGTTCATAGGAAGGAAGCTTTGAATTCTGAATTACCTTTAGGTTTGACTATCTTCTCTACCAGAAGACTAGCTCCCATATGGTGGGGAAGATAGTCATTTTATTCATAGTTGAAGCCTCAGAGCTGAAAGTAGGGCTTGGTACATGTTAGGGCATTACCCAATTAATTTTTTGCACTTGCCTGCCTACTTATTCTCTAGACTTATTTTATTTTCTTAGGAAAAAACTAAGCCATGATCTCTACTACCACTATAGCGGTCATGTTTTATACCACATGATTCCACCTCTTTCCCATGCTTGCTAACAATTCTCCTATCTTTTGAGAAGCCACTCCTCTTCCATTGTCAGTTATTTGGAGGACAGAGAGGGTCGATTTACCTCTCAAATTAATGGCTGGGTTCTAATGAGCTTAAGCAAATTTTCGTTTGTTTGCTTTTTCAAATAATTTCACCTCCTATCCCAGCCCCTGTGGTTGGTTTAGAAATGGATCTGTAATTTTTCCTAAAGCCCATGAGATAAAAGTCTCTGAGAGAGAGCTCATTCTCTTCCCCAGGAATAGTTGGTGTATAGGTAAGTGATCTGGTACTGTAGCAGGCTTTGTTAATACTGTGAGAGGAAAGTCTGGATTTGCCAGGAGTCCACCATATGGAATGTGAGAATAAAACCAACTATAAATAAGACAAACAGAACCCCTGCACTCACAGAGCTTGTATCTACTATATACGTGAATTGTCACTGTGGATTTTATAGTATTCTAAAAATTATGTGAAGTAATACATCTCTGTATTAAGTCAGTTTCACTTTGTCACTTATAACACAAAGAATCCTAACTGATACAGTACCTTGCCAATAAACTTCCTTTTTTCTCCCCGAGACAACTTGAACTAGTTCCTTTTTCTTGCAACTAAAAGACCCCTGACTAAAACACAGTGGTTGAGAAGAAGAAAAGGATATTCTCAGCTGGAATAGCAGGGCTTCAAGGAGGGTGCGGCTTAATGTCGGTTTCAAGGGTGTGTTATGAATAGCTCTTATTTAAAAAACCAACTATGTGCTAGAGTTTTTTATTTCTCATCTCTACTCCCCACCTCATTGCTGAAATGCATTATTAAACACATCTTACAGATGAAAAAACTGAAGTTATATGCATCTAAATGACTCAAAATAATATAACTAGTAAGTGACATAACTGGGATTAAAAATTGGCTGGCTCTAGTGCTAATCATGACTGCATCGTGCTGACTCTGGACTGAGTTAGACACATACTGTTTATCAAAGGCATTTAGGTTATTGGCTTTTTGGTATAAGAACATAATTCCTTTGCTTGAACCTGGAAGATGGAGGTTGCACTGAGCCGAGATCGCACCACTGCACTCCAGCCTGGGTTATAGAGCAAGACCCCGTCTCGAAAAACAAACAAAGAAAAAGAACGTAATTCTTCACATAATTCTTTATTATGCATGACGGCCCCATCCATACATTGAAAGATATTTAGAATCCCTGGACTCCTTGTTATATGAATCTTATTCACTTAAGATTCAAAATTGCCCTAAATATTTCCAAATAACTTCCTAGGTGGCAGTATTAGGCCCAATTGAGAAATACAAGTAGTAGATGAGAACAAGAGAGCACATATTAGATATGAATGAATTTTAAGTTAAGAGAAAGAAATTTGCATGGCAAAGTTTAGCAGACTCGAATATCCTGGCCTTGGTCAAAGTGTACATCATAGCTGGGCACAGTGGTGCACACCTGTAATTCCAGCTACTGGGAAGGGTGAGGCAGGAAGATACCCTGAGCCCAGGTGTTTGAGACCAGCCTGGAGAACACAGTGACAGTCTGTCTCAACAAAAGAAAAAAAAGAGTGTATCACAAGATGTAGTAGAAGACAATACTGGAAAGACTGGTACAAGGTGGTGGAAGGCTTTCACTGACACATTTTTCAGACATTCTTTAACAGATGACAGGAAGCCGTTGAAGGTAGCACAAAGTTGCATTAAGTTCAGGTTTTAGAGTCATGCAGAGTTTGATCTAATTCCAGCTCCCTCACATCTATCCATTCATTGTTTAATCCATTCATTCAACCTATATTTTTGATAACCTACTGAGTGCCAGGCACCTTGTTAGGTGCTGAGGACTCAATGAATGACAATCACAGTTCCTGCCCTCATGAAATTTACAGACTACTATATACAGAAATTGCCTATTGTTTATTATGTACATCTACTACACACATAATAAACATTAGTCTACATGGAGTTTATAGCCTACTACATATATTTTAGACCTTTCAGAGCTTCAGTTTCCTGTATTGAAGATAGGAGGTATTATATAATACTTTTTGTGAAAATTGGCAATAATGCCTGTAACTTATCTGAAACACATGTGCTCAATTAAGTGTGGCCCTGTAGAAAAGGAATATGTTGAGAAGTTTTTTTAAAAATTCTGTTGATGAAAACTTTTCAACATATTCCTTTTCTACAGGGCCACAAAAAAATTCTGTTGGAACGCCTGTAATCCCAGCACTTTGGGAGGCCAAGGTGGGTGGATCACGAGGTCAAGAGATCGAGACCATCCTGCCAAAATGGTGAAATCCCATCTTTACTAAAAATACAAAAACTAGCTGGGCATGGTGGTGAGTGCCTGTAGTCCCAGCTATTCGGGAGGCTGAGGCAAGAGAATCGCTTGAAGCCGGGAGGCGGAGGGTGCAGTGAGCCCCGAGATCGCGCCATTGCACACCAGCCTGGGTGACAGAGCGAGACTGTCTCAAAAAAAAAAAAAAAAATTCCGTTGAAAATTGTTATTATGGCTGTCAATATTCGATAATGATTTAAAAACATATTACCTTTTATTTTCCTATTTGAAATGGGAGAGGAGGGGTAAATGTGCATCACCAAGAGGACATACGTGCATGAAATGTTTAGTACCTGCTTAATATCTATATAGTTCTCCCCAAATCCCACAACCATCAGGAAGAGAAAAGCCTATAGATAATAGGATTTCACCTAAAGCAAAATTAGTGGTTCCTTGAGGGCATTTTGCAATCTTCTCAATGTGTTTGCCTTAAAATAACTTGTTTATATACCTATTTCCCATGTTAAAATGAGGATTTGTTGTGAGAAAGATTGTGTATTTCTAACCCCAATGCTTGGATTAATAAATGCTTCATTAATTAAAAAAAACAATAAAACTCTTCTTGTAGCTTTTTACCAAGTACTACAATTCCTTTTAAATTTGTGCTGGCACTATGTCTCTCAGAGACACAATGAGCAGGTTTTCCGCACAGCTTTTGTGGACACAGAATGTACAGGAACTACATCTTCGCTGTTTTAAACTACTGAAATTTCTGAAATGTTTCCACACCATAATGTAGTCTATCCTAATTTTATATTACAATTGGAAATTTTCCAAAGATTCTGAGATTTAGAAATGCTAAATATTTAAGTGTTTCCTGCCAATCTATCCAAAATATGTTTCTGAGATTGTCTAGAAGATATCTGCTTTAAAGTGCTAATTCATGCAAAAGAGTACTGTATAATGTAAGTTGTCAAAATGAGATACGTTAACAAAAATTCATTTTTCACTTTTTATTTTTAACCAAGTTAGCTATTGGAGTTGCATGTATGCAACTTTGCATATATAGTGTCTGTCTCATTCATTATAAGTAATCATAAATGGTGAAAAATGTTTCCAGCCTAATAAACAACACGGCATTACAAAAAAGTTAACATTAAAAAAAAAAAGTTCTGCTAGCAAATGTAGGCATTTAACTGTAGCTCTCCTAAACTATAGAAACCCTAGAGGTAATTGACTCCAAAAAGGGAACTGGTGGTATTAAGCCTACTCTATTCCTTGCTCCTTTGACATTACTTTTTTTCTTCAGTTGAAGGAAAATTCATAAAACGAAATTTTTGTCCAAATATGAGTGGTTCATTTTTCTAACAGCCTAGAAGGGATGATCTCCTAAAGCAAAAAATAATTTTAGAAAATGCAAACTGTTGTTTCCTCAGTGGTCACATCTGTGTTTCTCTCTCTCCTATTCCACAACATTCCTCTTCATTTCTGGATTTTAATCACACAGCCCTAGCACAGAGATTGGTTTAGGGTGAGCACCTGACCAAGATGGACCAGTCATAGAACATCCTTCCTGCTGAGACGAAGCCGTTACACAGGCGTAAAGGAAAAATGAGAAGTAGAGAAGGGATTGATAACATTCAAGTCTCTGATGCCTGGGTTGCTGTTTCATGACTGTTCTGGCAGTTTCATTATAAGAGCCAATATATTCCATATTTTGCCTAATTTAATTTTAGTCATAGCAGCAACACTTGACAATCAAGGCGGTCTTATATCCTAAGTAGTACAACTACACAGTTTTAAAGCTTGCTTTTCTGTCACCCACTTATTCCACTCAATCAAAACATTAGATGAATAAAGTGAATCTAGTGGAATTAGACCAGTGAAATTAGCACATGTCAGAAACATCTGGAGTTTGATTATAAACACAGATTGCCAGAACCCTACCTACCTAATGAGTTTCTGATTCAAGGTCTGTGGTCAGGGGAGGAGGGCTGAGAATTTACATTTCTAATAAGTTCTCAGATATTGATGGCCCAGACTCCACATTTTGAGAACCACTGAATTATATTAAAGTTACGATACAACACTATGCTGTCTTCTCAAAATGTGATTCCTGGTGCTCCATGCAATAATATGCAACAGGTTTTACTGCATAAAAAAAGAGGAAGGTTATCCAGGATACTGGATTAAATAATAACATAAATAGACAATGTCACTGAAGGACCCCTGCAAGCTTTTAGTATACTAATATGCAAATCTTTTAGAGGTGGAATGTAGTATGAAATGTTTCCCAAACTTGTCTGACTTTGGAAACCCACTCTTTTATTGCAAAGCATGTCTTAGAACTAGTGTTCTATGGATTGTATAGAAAATACTCTGAAACACACAGATTTTAAGAAAGGCAAATGTTTCTTAGGAATCAGTAAGGAAAGAGCTTCTGAAACAGAAGGTGGAAACTGATACTGTCAAAAACTGTAACTAAACAATGTGTTAAAAGACACATGCTAAGTTAGATCATTACTTATATATGCATATGTATAAAGCTAAAGAAATTGAATTTCATAAAATACAGGCATTGGCATATACAAATTTGTAAATATAAAGCTGGATACTTTACTATTTTATTATAATTCCTTTCTTCTTTTAAATGAGAAAAACTAGACAATTTCCAATCATTTCCAGCTTTAGTTGTACTTCTCTACTGGACAAACGACAGGAAGCCTTTGAATTGAATCAAGAGCTTGGTTATTAGTGACACTCATAATCCAGAAACACTGGAAGCACAGCACTGACCCATGTAGGAGCAAGTGCTGCCACTCTTCAATAGCTCAATTCCCCTCAACAATAAGTAGGAGCTAAGTGTAGTGCAGATGAAACCAACAGGTTGTAGAAAGAAAAAAAAAAAAAACTAAAATTTCCATTAAATCCAGTTTACCTCTCTGGGCCAGGCTGCAGACAAAACAACTAAAATAGATGCCTGATTATAAAAGTCTTTAAGAAAAAGAATTGTTTCAAATTAAAACATTCTGAAGGCCCTGATCTTTAAATTTGTTTAATAGTATTTTCAATAGACATTTTTGTACCTTAGATGTTAATAAGATGTTTAAGCTATGTTCCCTTCTCTTATATTGGTTTAAAGAACAATAATGAGCCACATATAGGATTTTCCTCTCTTTCAATCAATGTACATATTGAAAGACTTCTCCTGGGTAAAGTGTAAGGTAAAAAACTTCCTAAGGAATTCGAAGTCTCTGGACAGAGAAACTAAATCACATCACATAACAATTAAGTTGACCAAAAAAAAAAAAAAAAAAAATAGTCTTGTGAATCTTGCTCTGGGGAAATCTGAGTATTTAAGATGTGGCTGAGAGAGCCTAGAGCCCTAGAGAGCACAGAAAGTACCAGAGGGCGTTCAGAAAACCCCAGAAGCATTTGAACTTGCAACTTTTTCTTCCCATCAAAAGTGAAATAACTGTTCTCTCAGACAAGTCATGGGACAAGGTTTCATTACAAGCCATGAAGGTTTATATATGTGGGTTCATACCTTACATGATGTTCTGATGGTGAATCTCTAAATATTAGAAGCATCCTTAAAATTCGTTGTGTTTACCCAGAGGCTCTAGCAAGTAGAGCCATCCATAAATCAAAGGAATATGCAAATTATAAAAAATGTGAAAATTCAGCAGTTCAGTGGATTTGATGAACATTTCAAACGAGTTTTTAAACATTAAAGATTCAATACGGTTGAAGAAAGCTAACACAAGAAATTTAATTCTTTACTGATGATGTTTACTTGTGAATACTTTTCCCTGCAGTGGAATTTTATCTACGACTCTGTACATTTTGAAACAATAGCTAAGAGAAATTAGTAGAAATTTAACATAGAAATTTAGACCTAATGATTAGTTATTTTAGAGTAAAGTTACATTTTTATGTGTAGTTGCTAATGATACTTACCCAGAACGGTGGGGGGGAGAAAGGGAATTAGGTACCTTTGGAAAACCCTACGACAATATTAAAAATAAAAAGAAACTGGGCTAAAATACCTAAATCTACCTACTGTGGATTCCATTTTGTCACTTGTAAAAAGAAGTAATTGGCCTAGAAGAATCCTAAGGGCCCATACGTCGCTAAGAAGTTATACAGTAGTAATTATTCAAAAAAATTACAGTAGTAATTATGGTAGTAATTTTTTCATCAAAATAAATTGCAGATAATTCTACCTCAGTTAGGGTAGGTCATTTCAAAATTTGGAACCTATGGTCTTAGAAACAGAATCAATCACTGTGGATTTAAGCAAAACACATACAGGGTTACAGCATCCAAACACATTTCATCTATGGATTCTCATTTATTTCCAATAGTCACTTTTTTTATTATTTATAACCTATTGAACATGTCACAGTCTGTAAAATAAAATAAGATTATTTTTGAAATACATGTATTAAGTGGAATATAACAGAATTAAAAACATTATATACTGAAATAATAGGGAGTTACAGTTCTTAAAAGATATATAACTTGAGACTTCAATGGGACACAGTATGATAATTACCAGAATAAATGTAGGACTAAATCAAATCTCGTCTCATCAGAAAGTACATGAGACTACAAAGACAGGAAGTAGCTACTGAACTGAATTGCTTCTACGTGATTATTTCAGGTGGTAGTGAAGTGGGAAGACATCATAAAGTCATTAACACTAAATCTTGCCAGAGATGACAAAATAATTTAAGATGCCACACTTCCCACCTCCAGGGCCTTCAAGGGAGGTGGGAGGACAAACAAACAAAAACAAGCAAATATTTCGCTGTGAGTCCATATGTAAGCATATCTGTACATGCAGGCATATATAAGTAATGACTCCTAGCAAGAAGACTGCAAGCCTGTGTGCCCAGTCGTGGAAAACCAAGCTCATATTTTCAAAACGAAGACATACTGAGCAGCAGCAGGAGGCGTGACAGAGAAGCAGCACCACTTTCAAAACTGGAGGCACACGTGCTGTTGCCTCCTCCACAGAAGGACAGTTCTAGCAAGAGAGTATGGGGTGGGATAGAAAATTTTGCAAAAGTCACATAATCAATGGGCAAGCACCTCTCTTCCCCTGGGTATGAGCACCTCCAGGGAATGGAAGCACAGACTGGAGACAGGAGCCCTCCTGAATATTCTAGGTCCTAGAGTCCAAGGGCTTCCCGTTTCTTCTCTATTTTCCATCATCAGAACAGAAGAATTTTGTAATTAGATGTGGATATTGAGCTTGGAATATTATCCCCATCTTTATCCTCTGATAGAAATGAAATTCCCACTCATTTTATTTTAATGACGCCTTTGATTTTTCAGAGAATGGAAAAGTTGGAAACTTTAACTTTTGACTAAAGGAATTATCTAGCCAAAACCTCTTCACTTTACTTTACTTTACAGGTAAGGGCACTGATATCAAGAAAATAAACTTTCCAGAGCCCGTTCTCCAGTTTCTTTCCTCTAAGTCAATGCCCTGTGATCTGTACCACTTTATTAAGATATCTTATCATACATATGCTTCATTAAAATTAAAAACTGCCTGTTGCCACCAATATGAGATTGTGTACTCCTAGATTTTTTTTAGAATTGACATCCCTCTCTTTTAGGTCCTAACAACCTAAGTTACTTAGTCTATAAAATTTAAGAGACCAGAGAGTGGATCTTATCCTAACAATCTTGAGGGCATACTGATTTCTTTTGATATCTACTCACTACAAGGGATGAAAAGTGGCTTAAACTTGGCTGAGGCAGAAGGCAGATGGACAAAGAACTTTTGGGGCTTTGGGTATAGCCTTTAGATTGACTGTTCAATCAGGAATATAGATACAACATTGTCCCCACAAAGATCTATAAAATATTTATTCTATGTTATGTTCTTTCTTGAAGTTACAATAAAAAGAGGTCTCTTACACAATGCCCAGAGCCCACACGTGACAATGGTTGAGGAAGAAGCTGGACTCAGTGTAAAAGTGAAGCTGAAACTCAGAGCAGGCATTGCAGGTTTGCATATAAAATCAGAACAACACTATAAGGAAATATGTAGCCCAAGGTTATGAGACATCAGTGATTCATTTATCATGAAAAAAGGAAAAAAAATAGAAATAGCTCATTGAATATTACCAGTCTCAAATTTTGCAATAGATTTATGCCTTTATTTTAGTAAAGAGGGTAATAACAATGTCAGTTATGATGCCATATTTTATATGTGTAAGTATGCCTATAGTTAATAGAATTCATCAGGCATTGGGTTTGGGTACTATTTAAAACATGGGTCAGAGGGGCATTAATTCTATTCAAAGTGTCCATCTGTTGCTGCCCAACTTGCACGGAGGGTTGCATAGCAACCCATAGTACTGCATGGATATGGTTGGCCTCCCTCTGTTGCTTTTGTTTGCCCTCTGAGAGAGTTGCCCTTGATGGAGAAACAGTAGGTGTTCTTTTATTTATATATTTATTTATTTTTTTGGCTGGAGCCTGGCCTGGTGAGTGGGGGCTCATTATAGCCTGCTGAGCTAGGTAGCATTGTGAGGCAATATCTGACATATGAATGTAATTTATCTTCCTGGCATGATTCTTCATCCCAAACTGATCCCCAAATTCCTAGGACTGCGGAAGTATAGCAATTAAAAAGAAAATATCAGGACCTTTTACTGGTATACGCAGGAAAAACACGCGGCAGAGCAGCAGAGAGAAGGGTTTGGGAGTTTGACTCCATTTTATGGCACTTAGTCAAAGTTGTAATATTCAATTTCAGCATCTGGTTTTCTCAAATCTATATACCATGAAATTTGTTAAATGAAAAGATTACTTAGGAAATCAGATGTTCTTAAAGGCCTCTTTGCAACTTGTATCAACTCTAAATACAGTACTTATATTTTCTTGAATATTATTATATGTTTTAGCTACTCAGTAAAATTTGCAATGAATCTAAGCATCTGTAATCTTACATAAAATAAGCATTTACTTGGCTTACATTATTTCCAGTATCAGCTGTAATTTCAGGGTGGACCAAACAGCTCCTGTCTCCTCCTTGGACATCATGGATATGACTATAGGCCACTGATAAATAACAGTCTTAACAGATCATCAAGATTCAAAACTATGAATAAAGGGCTCTTGAAGAAAGAAAATATTTTGAAAGAACTGAAAACAGTGTATTTCTAGAGAAACTGTTATAGTGCACTAATAGAAGAATGTAATCAAGACACCAGAATATTTTCTGTTTGTCGGTTGTTATAACTCAACTTAGCTGTTTATACTGCTTTTCAAGGCACAGTTTCAGAGATGCTCTTAAAAAAATCTCTGACGCATGTATTTCAACTTTAAACGATTTTAACATATAATTCTTTCAGTTAATAATCTTTAAACTAACTTTTAATAAAGACCTGATTGCCAAGGCAACCTTGAGCACACTTCCGAGGTATTTTCTGGAGGAGGTTGGTAATATGAATAATATTCTCACCTTCATTGTTATTAAAACTCTGGTTTGCAGATGCTGAATTTCTTAGTCCTATAGTCTCTGTATGACCAGAATTACTTGTTTTCCTATGTGTCAGAGAAACTGCAAAGGCCCTGAGCAGAGACGGATCTCAGATGTGGGGCTAGCTCACAATGAGGTATCAGGTGAATTCCAGCATATATCTTCATTGGCTTTTGGTAAGGTGACCATATAATTCGTTCTCTACACTTAGTCCCTTTTGAGAAAGAATGTGGGTCTAAACACACAGAAGACCAGAAAAACTGATGTAAACAAAGACATTTTTGGGAAGCAGACGTGAGGCCACACTAAATGTAGGGGAGAAGTCAGGGATACAGTTGCACAAGTAGGCACCAAGAAATGTCACATGTGAAAGTAGAAACTAGGGGGAAAATGTTACATGGTCTGTTAGCAAGAGCCTAAGGTTTCAACTTGCCAGCCTAGGTTCAAACTCTGGCTGTGTCATTAACCACCTTTGTGACTTTGATGAAAACATTTAGTCACTCTGAGATTC
Organism: Symphalangus syndactylus; assembly: GCF_028878055.3. Classification (NCBI taxonomy): domain Eukaryota; kingdom Metazoa; phylum Chordata; class Mammalia; order Primates; family Hylobatidae; genus Symphalangus; species Symphalangus syndactylus. The sequence goes on from NC_072437.2 coordinate 43,266,848, forward strand.
AATGTATTCATCTGCAAAATGTGATCATTGTACCTGTCTTTAAGTTGTGAAAATTAAATAAAAACATCTAATTTTAGGTGCTTAGTACGGACCCTGGTTGTGGTAATTCCTCTAAAAATAATAGTTACTTTTCTAATTATTTATCTCAGTCTATACACATGAGCCAGAAGAGGCAGCCACATTTGGAGATACAAGCAAGAGCGAAGTACTGGAGTGGCTTTACTAAGTCGAACCCTCTTCTTGGTCCCTTGAGCATCTTTAATGGGTCTTTGGAACATGTGACATCTTTCTTTCAGTGGAGAGTGTTGCTCTTAAAGGTACCAGTTATTCACAATCACTCATCTAACAATAACACAATGTGAATAAGACAAAACAAACAAAGAAGAATTCAGAAAGTTATTCTCTTTATAACTCAGAGTCATTCTTACGTTACTTAAACTCTTCCAGACTCAGATTATTCACCTTTAAAATGGAAATACTAATTTATACCTACATACGGTTGTGTGAGGATTAAATAAAATAATGCATTAAGGCAAACTGCAGAAGGCTTAGATGTGGAGATATTCATTAAATGGTAGTGGTAGTACCAAAAAACAAAGAGTAGCAATGGAGCTTATTTTTTTAACCTATCAACTTTCATCAACTTCTGACTCTGCTTGTAGTTTTCTCACATTTGTTTGTAGAATTACCTCACAGAAAAATGTTCCCTCCAGAGAACACTATTAAAAAAAAAAAACCACTGAAAAATGAACACAATATGGTGAAAAAAATACTAAAACATTATCTATTTAATTTATTCCACTGTTTGTTAGGACTGCAACTTAGCTATTGGAGAAAGGTAGCTAATAACTACAATATTGAGTATTTCAAAAAGCTGATATTTAGTAGTAAAATGTCAAACTCTATGGAACTTAAAGGAGGAACTTATACATTAATTTTTCTGAGTATTATGCAATTTTCCCATATACTTCAAAAATATACTTTAGAGGTTATATTAACTATACCTCATATATTTTTAAATTTCTAAATTTTAATTGATTTAGTCTAAAATTTATTCAAGAGCTTGAAAGACTCTCTTTTTTCTCAACAATATGATTACTTACTGTTGGATATTAAATATATTCAATTAACCTCATATCCATATATTTAAAAGTTCAAAACCTTCCGTTCATGTGATACAGAATATAGCAAGATCATGGAAATTTGTTTTCAACAGTATAAAAATGTTTATTTTCTAATTAGTGAAGTATTACATGTTCAGTATAGGAAACTTGAAAAATAGGAAATTAAAGATTACTCCACCATACAAAAATGATATACTTTTACATGGAAAACTGAAATTATAACTGTTTATTCTTTATACATATGCTGCTTTACTTCATTTAACAATATTATCAAGATCACTGCAGGTGGGAGGCTGGGGAGCAACCCCGCTTACTGCCCCACAGTTTTCCCATAGATGAGAGTCTTCCCCCAACAACTCTGTATAAGTGAACACTCACCTTCCTCTTTACCCCTTACTCACCCACAGGAGGAGAATTAAGGAGGAGCGACATTCCTGTCTGGTGAGTTTGCCAAGAGTTTGACATTCACTATGTTGCATTAACTAGAAGCAGTAGCACTGCACTCAAAAAGCAATGCATTTCTCTCCTTATTTTTCTCTCTTTTTCCTAATTGTAAATATGTTTACATATATGGGTTTAAACATATTTAAACTGTATCCACCCTGTATCACCATTGCAAAAAGACCCCAAAACCTGATTTTAATTAGGCATGCTTCTCTTGTTAACTACTTTCTATTACCCACGTTACAGAAATACGATTAGACCAGGAAAACTTGTTTAATTTAACACAAAGGATGCCCCGGCAGGGGGCTGAGTTGGTGAAAGACAAGAATAATTTCATTCTAAAGATTAACTGGTAGGGTAAGCCCCACATGTGTATTCCTAGCTCCTAATTACAGACCAACATTCTCCCTGAGGTGGCTACCTCACCCAACTCCGGCCGGCAATGGGAACTTGCCTAGATTCATTTGTCTGGCAAAATGCTACCTATTCATTTGTCTACTAAAATGCTGCTGTAGAGGAAGCATACTGGTTTCTAGATTAAAAAAACACAAACATATTGTGAAAGTTGTGATTATCATGAGACAAAGTTTTGTTAAACAATGGATGGTTAAAATAGTCATTTCTCTCCATTTATCTAACTTTTTTTTTTTTTTTTTTTTTTTGAGACTAGGTCTCACTCTGTTGCTCAGGCTGGAGTCCAGTGGAGCCATTACAGCTCACTGAAGCCTTGACCTGCAGGGCTCAGGTGATCCTCTCACCTCAGCCTCACCAATAGCAGGTATGCGCCACCATGACCGGCTAATTTTTTGTATTTTTTGTAGAAATGGGTTTCACCATGTTGCCTAGGCTGGTCTTGAACTCCTGGTTCAAGCGATCATCTCATCTTGGCCTCCCAAAGTGCTGGGATTACAGGCATGAGCCACCACACCTAGCTGTACACCTAAATTTTAGTGAGGGTTTAGTATATGCAGACACAGGGCTAAGCGAAATAGCATGTCTCTTCAATGAATCCTCTTAAAAATCTTATAAGATTATTTTCTTTTATTATACATTATCTACATATAGGGAAATGGAGCTTTGTAACTTGTCCACGGTCTCAAAATTAATACACAATAGTCGTGATTTTAACCCAGGAAGTCCAATTCCAGAGTTCTAACTTTTAAACTGTTTCATTCTACTGCCTTCTTGTGCTAGGGCCAGCATTTGGATGACTGTTAATTCTGGCATTGATCTTTTAATAGCCTGTGACATAGATGCTATGGGGTGAAAATTACACTGATGATCAACTTATGATCTGGCTAACTGGGTTGTCTACCTAGGCATTCATAAAGAAAGGCTGATCTATGCTCAAACACATTTTCTTAACCACAGGATATATTTTTGCTTCACTAATTGCTGAGAACAGATGAATCATTTCACACAAGTCTGGGTTATTTTGTGTAGTGATGTGTAGAGGATCCAAGCAGAAAATCTGATCAACATCATTTAAATGGCAGGGGATGAAATAGTGGCACAGGAGTGTAGGAATATCCTGCTTAGCTAATGTACAATATGTATGTATGTAACATGTCTTTTTCCTCCTTTCTGCTTTTAATGTTTTGTCTTTATCAGTAGTTTTCAGCAATTTGACCATAATATGCCTTTGTGTGTTTTTCTGTGTTTCTTCTGCTTGGGGTTTGTGGAGCTTCTTGGAACTCTGACTTTATAGTTTCTATTAAACTCAGACAGAGGAAGGGAGACTCTTCTGAAGATTTCTCTCTCTTTTTCTTCCTTCCTCTCTTGTGGTTATTCTGCTCTGCAAATTCTAGATGCATTGACCTCCTCAAAAGCCCACCTATCTCTTTATCTAAATAAGACTACAGAGCTATTTACGACAGTCTAGAAACTGTCTTTGGTAGTAAGCTGGGCAACTGCTGCATTTGCCTGGTTAATATGTCATAGCAGGGACCAAGAAACACATTTAGGAGTAATCTGGAGAATTCTAGATTAGAATAGAGATCTATAAGGATGGACAGAAGAGAACATCTTCACACAAATATTGACCTGTGACTCAGAGTTCAATGTTCTGAAAAGAACACTCGTAACCTATCTGGTAATTTATTAGAATGACTCTGTGAAGCTTGGACATTATTATGGTTTATTGTAAATGAAGTGAAGATAAAAGGCATAGACTAAGGTATAGAAAGCTCAAAGGGTAGAAGGCTCAATAAGGTAGAAATGTTAATGTAAATAGACTATATAAGAACTGAAAAATCTACAGCCTGATAAGTTTACTGAGCACTAAGGATACTTCCTCCATTAAGACCATAAAAAATGTACAGGAGAAAGTAGGTAGATACTAACTTCTTTGAACAACATCATGATTGCTAACCCCTGTAAGTCAGGTTGATTGTGGAAGATGAAGCGTAATATGAATAGAGATCGTGGGATTCTGGAATTGCAGAAACCATGTAGTAGCACTTAAAAGTCAGAGGAAAGGTATATCTATTACTATACTGAGCATGAAGGCCAGAATGACCTTAAGGGTGCTTTCACTCACAGGAATCTGTGGCATAGCTAAGGGATTATGCAGAATCTGGAGGCAAAATAGTGAACAGTGGCCAGAGGTTTTATCAAACTATATAATTTTAAAAAATGAGAACTAGCTGACAGAATTCTGGTATCAGCCACTAGTGTGGAAAACCATGGTCTTTTGTTAATTTTCCAAATTTAAGCAAGTTTCCAGATCCAGTGCTCATTGACTGAAGGGAAAACATGATTCCCTTGTATAAGCACCTTGCAACACCATTGTAGGTATATACATTGAATATTCTGCTTCTTCCTCAAATTGCTGGCCTAACATCATGTATCATAATAACTATATACTAAGAAAGAACAATATCTACATTTTTAATCAACAGTTATAGGGTCTGAGGTGATACCAAGGGACCTGGAATGCCACTGTGATCTTCCGGTCAGAATAGGGGCTTATAGAGGACAAATTGTAAAGTTTTGACTTAAGCTAACAATGGGCACAATGAGTCCTGAAACTCACCCTTTGGTTAATTCCTGAATTCCTAAGTATACAATTTTGATACATAGACTTAAAAAGTGGGAAGAATTGCCCTGACTGGGGGAATAAGGGCCCTGTGATTTTAAAAAAAAAAAAAAGGGACGTGAAAGACATGAAAGTTTCTGCTCCTAGTCAAAATAGATAATCAGAAGAAAAACTGAATCCTGCGAAGAAATACAGACAAGCATTTCCTTAATAGGCTTAAAAGATGTGAGTAGTGGTCCTTTATGATATTGTCATTCAATTCATCTAGCCACCACACAAAACAGATGTATTGTGATGGATGAAAATGGACTATCATAAATTTAAAAGTAAAGCAGCTGTGGTACTAGATCAACACAGCCAATGACACTTGGTTTGCAGATGTTAATCTGGCAAATGCATTTTTTTTGAGCCCCATCCATAGGGAGACAAAGAAGTTCACTTTTACATGGAAAAGACGATAGTACACATTTACTCTCTTGATCCAGACCTACTGTTCAGCTTTCTGTCAAAATATAGTTTTCAGGAACATTAGATATCTTGAATTCCTCAGAACATCATATAGATCCACTATACTAGTGGCAGAATGCTATTTGAACATGGTGAGTAGAAAGTGGTAAATATCTTAAGGTCCTAGTATGACACATGCTTAGCAGAAGTTGAAGATAAACTTGACAAAGATTCAGGGTTCTGTCACACAAGTTGAAGTTTTGGTGGTTCAGTGGTCTTAGATATGTAAGGACATTATCTCTGTTAATATTGTGAAATATGTATTTGGTCTTCATCCCCATTTCCTGGCACACAGTTCCTAAAACCCTTAGAACCTCCAGTGATGAGTGTCTTTTTATGCTAATGAGGTGGCTGGTAGCTGAGGGCTCCTAGAAAACATCATAATAGGGGATGACCACCAGAAAACCCAAGGCTTTTAGCCCCACCTGCCAATCTCTGGAAGGGAGAAAGGGGCTGAAGGCTGAGAGATCACCAATAGACAACGATGTAGTCAGTCATGCCTATGTAATGAGGCTTTCATAAAAAGTGAAAGGGGCAGAGTTCAGGAGAATTTCCAGATAGCTAAACACGTGGAGGGTCTTGCAGGGTGGTGCAGTGGAGGGGGCATGGAAGCTCCATACCCCTTCTCATATGCCATGCATTATGCCTCTCTTACAACTGGCTGGATACTCATCTGAATCCTTTGTAATGTACTTTATAATAAGTGGGTGTAAGTGTAAGTGTAAGTAAAGTGTTTCCCTGAGTTCTATGAGCTGCTATAGCAAATTATTCAAACCTGAGGAGGGAGTCATAAGAGCCTGCATTTTGTAGCTGGTCTGTCAGAAGTACAGGTCACAACATGGGACTTGCAATTGGTACCTGATGTGGGGAGCTGTGAGTCTTGTGGAACCAAATCCTCAATCTGTGAGATCTAACTCTATGTACAAGAAAATAGTGTCAGAATTGAATTACAGCACACCCAGCTGGTGTCTGCTGAAGAAGTACTTGGTGTGTGGGGAAATAATCCTCACACATCTGGCGTCAGAAGTGTGGTGTTGAGTGGTTTGTGAGAGTCGGAGAAACACTTTTTTTCCTATCCCTAATAGTCTCTAATATACATCTCCTTCTGATAAGGAAAAGTAGAATGTTTGTTGAATTCTTTGGAGTTTGTAGGTAGCAAAGAATACCTTTGTTAATGCGAATCCAATTGATTTATTCAGAAGACAGCCAGCAAGAGAGGTTTCTGCAGTAAGTCAGACTATGACCTAAGGTTCCACACAAACATACTCTATGACCCTGAAGTTTTGATGGCAGTAGAGATGCTTCTGATAGGTAAAAATGCTGTGTGGAGTATCTGATAACCCTCAATAGGAGGGTAACATGCAAATACCTCAGTTTCTGGAGCAAGACTATACCTTCTGAGTCACAGAAATTCTCACTGTTTGAGAAACATCTCCTGGTACACTATTGAGTACTTGATCCTGACAGACCAAAGAAATATAAAGCCCTGATATGCAACGAGGTGAAGTCCTGACAAATGGAAATTGAAAAGTGGCAGATAAAATTCCTATTCCCTTCTCTTCTAAACAGGCTATCTTTAGATTCAGTTTTTCTTGTTATTTCTCAGAAGACAATCTTGTGAGATGAAGTGACCAGTTGTACTGGATGGCTCAGTAGCATCCTCACTTCAGTCTTCCTTCTGCCCTGTGTTGCTTCCTTTTTCCCCTCACACCTAATTTTCTGTGATAACATTTTCAGTAAATTTGTGGCCCACAAACATTGCCTCAGTTTCTGCTTTCTGGAAAGACCAAGAAAGGGTCTCGTTAAGCCTGTTGTTTCAGCTCTATCTTTCTAATCACCTCTCTCAACACTTCTTGCCTTGCAGTTTATACTCTAATGATATCAAATTGCTTTTGCTTCCCTATAGAAATCAGCTGTTTCATACCTTTAGACCTTGACTTATGCTCTTTATTTGGTCAAGAATGCCATCTTTCACTCCCCTTTAATTATCATGTAGTAATCAACTCAGAGGTCATTGTCTTCTGCATTTCTTTCTCAGGGTAAGAGGTGTGAGATAGAATGATCTGTCATTTGTCTTATAGGAGATTGTCTGACACACCCTATGCCACTGATACAATAAAAACATCACCAGTGGAGCAGGACCCTGAATCTTCATGATACTTACCTCCTATGCTCCAATAGGCATGTGTCATAAGAGGGCTCTAGGATAAACTGGACAGCCATTAGGAGACAATATGAGGTGGAGTGGATCACCTAAGAAAAAATGTGAAGGATATTTTGAAGCTATTTGTTAAGTGTTTGGACCCTTGAATTTAGACTGTTGACTGAAATAAGGAAAACCTGGGCTGTGCCCCCACCCCACCCCACACACAATTTGGACAAGAAGAAAAAGAACTCACTTGAGAGGGGTAAGATATGTGCTCTACTTTTGGATGAAGAAAGGAGAAATCCTGCAAGTGCAGATTTCTGATCCAAACTTTGAAAACTTGGAGAATGTTATGCAATAAAGAAATCAAGATAACATTTTACAAACCAAATGAAGGCTGTTAATTACAGCTCAGGCTATTTAGATTTGGTTCAAGAGTCATCACATTTACAGTAAACTTCACTTTCACTTGGGGTAGAATAAACTGATTCTCCCTTTAGTTCAAATATGTTTGAGTGCTTTATCTTTGCTATGTGCTATGCAAGGAACTTAGAGTACAGAGAAGAATCACACAGGCTCTTTGCTATCAGGGAGCTTCTAGTCTAATCTGAGGCATTGCCCAGTCCTACTGATCATGGTTGGAGAGCTACGAGAGAGGTATGCCAGGGCACTGTGGGAGACTAGGAACAAGGCTGTCCAGTGTGCACGAGCAGGAGAGGCTCCCTCATGACCCTTGCACCCTAAAGTACAGCAAGACAGAAACATTATGAATGAAGATAAAGACCCTGTCTGTAGCAAGTAGGATCCATAACAATGAATACGAATACTGGGTAAGTATGTGAGTATTCTACTGCAGAGAACTGCCAGATTTTGAGGAAAAGTGGGCCCATTTAGTAACATTGTTAATGGTCTTTTTCTCTCATAACATTTGTTCTCTATCCTGCTCTTTTCTAACTCAGTAAAAGACTTCTGGGTATATTGAAGTTGTTTCTAATTCCTATTTAGTTTTGTTTTTCATAAATTTGGTCAATTTTTTCTAGCATAAAAAAAGATCTTTCCAGCTGTGATTTTAAAGAAATAGCCTCTTCCATTTGTGTCTTATGAGTAAGCCAACATTTCAAATTTAGCAATTGAGCTAAAACTTCTACACTTTTTTCTCCTTCAGAAAACATCTTCCTCCTTTCTCACTGCTAACTTTGTTTGTTTAAAGTCCTAACTATGGATTCTCATGTGCTATCCTATGTAGCAAGCAGGAGGGGGAAATCTCCACCCACCTGGATTCATGCCATTTTAGTCCTTTCCTCCCAGACTGAACAGACAATTATTAAGACTTTAGACTTCTTTGAATTCTGCTTGATGTTGAATGACGTTGTTTACTTCACAGTTCTGGAGGTTCACACTTCTAAAATTGAACAGTTCATAGAGTTGGACAATGGTACGTGATTGTAGTCTGAGCATGAAGTACATTTGGATGGCGTATATGTCAACTGAATGCAGGTAGCAATAAGCATGTGTGTTCTGAAGACAAACGAGCAAATTTGCCTCCTTACTTCCTGTGGAACATAGAGCCTCCTTTGTCTTGCGTTGTCTTTCAGCAAACAAAGAAGCAACTTGGCCACATAGAGCTCACGTTTTATTTATTTATTTCCCCCCATAGTGTTTTCAGTCCAAGCTGCCCTACATGAAGGAATCATGTCTACATATTAGCAAGGCCAGACTATTGCAGGGGAAGTTCTCTTTTGACCCCTGCAACAGATTAACTGTTTACCATAAGGAAGTCTCTTAACCTCATGGCATTTCCCTTTATGCTCTCCAAGTGGAGGGTAATAATGCTGGAAAAGAAAAGTGACTTGATATTCACAAATAGGAAGTATCCTTTCAATGTTTTTGTACATATGGGTTTCTTATTACAATAATAGTACTATTTTAATGAAACTAAAATAATCCAAGAGGGTTCTAGAACACTGCTGTGTGGATAATAAACCAATTTTTCAGTGTGTCATTATTTTGTAAAAAATATTTTACTTCATCTGATGAGAGATGTTCATTATCCATGGGAATATTTTGATTGTCATGCAGGAATTGGTAGATAAGTAAAAAAGCACACATATACTAGCTTAGTAGTTTAAAGGCCTCTTACTAGGTGTGAGCTGAGAGGAGTATAATGAAAAACAAAATAAAACAAAAAATACATAAAAATAAAGCTTTTACCATTCAGTTTGGTGCAAATGGAATTCATTTTATAAAAGAAAAGCTTACAAAGACTAATTGACCTCTGGAACTTCAAACTATTTGTGTTTCATTATAATCTCACCTCTTCAAGAAAAAAATGCAATATCTGCTAAGTCATTAGCACAATATAAAGCCCCTTTTATTAAATATAAATCAGAGAGAAAATATCTAATATAACCTTCTTATATTGACACTAGTTACATTTTTTTAAAATGCAGATACTCAAATATTATTGAGAAAACCTAAATCATTGAAGATATGTTCATAAGCTAAAACAAAAATTGTAGTGCAGTAAAAGAAAATGAAAGAACCACTCCTCTTTCCCACTAATCTAGCCATATTGAAGCTATTTCAGTCAGCCAACAGCATTGATTCAATATCGACTAGTACAGAGCACTGCATATGTTCTTTGACTTCAATCAAATAGAACATATAACTCTTGCCTTTAAAGACCTTTCTTTCTAATAAGTCTCCATTAACACAGAAGCATTGAAACACATACAGAATCCACAGATTGCACTAAGATTTACACAATCAATAGACAGGGAAGTTTAAAGAATGGGCAGCAGAGGAGAGTCCAGAATGCAGTCAGGAGTGCTAGTTTTGATCTCATCAAAGTATCACACCTCATCAACTTTTCTGGCTTCGTACCATATAATAGTACAACCTCTGTGGATAACCAGAGGTTATCAAGGACAGCTGTGAGCATAAACAGCAGCAATGAGGACCATCAGATGGTCATATGGATGTGTTTATTGTTCCTGCCCTTGGGAGGCCCAGAGGAGCTGCCTATTTGTCCTCTATCTATGTCTAGAAGATCAAGAACCAGCGGGAACAGAGACACTTCCTTGGGGTGCTTTGAGAGAAGGCAGGAGACAGTTGGCCTATTTCTACACTCCCAGTCTGGGGAAAGGGGAGGCGCTGTGGGTCTGTGATGACTTCCTGCCTTAGTGATTGTCCTCTCTTGGAAACTCTAACACAAAGACCCAAGTTCCAGTAAGCAAAGAAAGAAAACTAACAATCCATTCAAGAAAAATCCATCAGAACAACAGAACTCATGCCGGGCCAATAGAGCAGTTAGAGTAAAGATTTGACAACTTGAGTAAGGAACTAATAAGAACCCTTCAGGAAATTCAAGTACAGCACTTCGGAGACTGTGGAAATAAGTAATTTAATACATGAATCAAAGGAGATATGTAGAAGTGACCTAGAAGATCAAGGGAGTCAACTACGTCCTAACGTACAGGGCAAGAACATGAAGAAATGAGAATGAGGGGAAAGATAATACTTTCAGAAGTCTAAGAGACCAAACATGCAAGTAAGAGAATTTCTACAAGGCAATGTAAGAACAGGGACAAAAGAGGAATGATTAAAGACATGATAGAGAAAATGTTCTATACATTACATAACAAATTCCTGTAGTCTCTTGGTAGATTGAGAAGAAAAGATATGCATGTAGCAAAAAAAAATTTTAGAAAATATTTCTGAACTCTAAGGAGAAAGGGATAATCTTAAAACTTTCAAGTGAAACAAGTTACAATGAAAAAGAAACTGACAGACATTGGGTTTCATCAGCAACACCTGAGAGTAGAAAACAGTGAAATGACACCATCACACTACAGAGGAATTTTATTGCAAGCCACCATATCAAAATTGATTATAAATTCACTTTAAATAATTATGATATTGGCAAAAAATAGACAAATGTTTGTAGAAGAGCCTAGCAATTTTAAAAATAAACCTACACTCATAGGACATTTTAATATCTGACAAAGGTAGAAGTTTAGTTTGCTGATAATATTTTGATGACGCAACTGGCTACTGGTTTAAAAAGAATATATAATTGTATGCTAAAATAACATAAAACTGTTCCATTATCCTATGCTCTATTCAAAACTAAATTCCAGGTGAATAAAAGCACTATTTTTAAAATTATGAATGAAATACTTGCAATTCAGATCACAGATTATATTATTAGTATTCATAATAAAACTAACTGGAAATAAAGTGAATGTCCATCAATAGGGGAATTATATGAAAATTTATGGCTCATATTGCAAGAATGATTATAAAGTCATTAAACATAAGTTAGGGTCATGCTAATTGACTCCAAGGGACTTTTTCTGGTCATGGAATAAAAACAAGAAAATAAGAAATGAGTTTATACCTTCATGCTTATAAAAATTTAAAAAGACTGATTACATCTATTATTAGAAGGCATGGAGGAAAACGTTTGGGTTTATACACTGGTGTTTGAAATTTCAAGTGTTATACTTTATTGAAAGTGTCTGGATTGAATTGAATTCAACTAAATAGAATTCAGTTGACTCATAAAGAATCCAATGCAAGTTCCCATTCTGTCTGTTTTAGAGTCTATTTTACTAACAAAAGAATTAAATAGAAATAAATAACTATAGGCTACATTTAGAAAAGTCTGAACTTTTGCATATAATCTTTGTGGGTTACTCATGTTCTCTTGTTCAAAAATACATGGGATATCACATTGTCCTTGTTATAGCTTTCTCAAGTATATGAATAGGTAACATTAAAAATTGTGCTCCAAGAGTGTATGGCGTGGTTAAAGCCTCCTAACTTTAGAGTACCTTAGATAATAGTCTTGTGAGCATTGTCTCTACCTGTGCCAGCATTATAGACATGTTGTATCCATAAAATGACATGTGCTTACTTTAAAATTTGGTTTTGTTTATTAGTCAGAATAAACAAGGTAATGCTGCAGTAACAAAATAACCCAGCAATCTCAATAGCTCATTAAACGTAAAGTTTATTTCTTAATCCTATTGCATGTTAATCAAGGGTCTGCTTCAAGCAGTCACTCAGGAACTCGGTTTTTGCAAGATCCACCATCTTCATTGAACACACAGCCTCTTCATGTCATGGAACACCCAACCACTTCATGGGAAGGTGCCAAGAAGAGACCGTCTTCTTTTGGCAGGGGATAAGGGTTTTGGACATTTTCTCATTGGTAATTAAATTCTTTGACCTGTTTGGTCACAACGCATTGAGTAGGACTATTTAATTTGTACCTGACTGAGGGGCTGTGAAAGAGAACTTCCCAGATGCTCAGAGGAGGTATAACTAGAATTGGCTGATCCCTTTTGTTCTCTACCAAAGTATATTTTGAGGATTTAGGATTGTCTTGTGTTTTGTTTTGTTAAACTATAAGTCTAAGTCATAGATGGTGGTATAGTAAAGGAGGCTACAAAAATTAATTCATTCAATGAAAAATTCTATAAAGGGAATTTAAATACCTGCTAAGGTGGCTGAAAAGTAAGGAAATGGAAGATTTCATGGTGGCAGCTCAAGAAGAATTGGATGCTATTTACAGTAACAAATAAGGTATGGAATTAGGTTATAAAAACAATGTGTAGGAATTGCAAAGAAAGGACAAAAGGCAGCTAATAAAGATAAAGGAAGCAGACGAGGCTGCTATCAAAGTGATGCAGCATAATATGACATTTCAAAATAGTACAGTGGAGAAGAAAAGCACTGAATATGATCTGATTGCTCAGACTGACATTAAGCAACTGTGGCTGCTGTTGAGTCCTCGTGTTTATGGCAAACCTCCAGTACAGTATGTACTATAATTTGGCATATCATGTTTTAAGATTTAGCTTGAAGTCAGGCAGTTAGCTACAGCCCTGAATTCTGAATAAGATATTAGTTTGTTTTTACTTGAAGTATTGAGAGCTTCCTGAAATTCTTTTTTCTCTAAAAATACCACAGTTATAAAAGCATGACAAGAGAGTTCACATATGTCTTTGAATTAACTTTAACAAATGCCATATTTTCCTTTTTCAAACAGGTATCTTCAGGCACTTCACTCTATACCCTGTTATGCATTCAACGTGCATAACCAAGATTTACCCAGTGAATTCTGTCTGTAAACAGCAAAAGCCAAGAGCAGATTTCCCAGGAAAACCAGACTGTAATGGTAGATATCACCTCATTGACTATAAAGTTAGATACTGTAATATAATCCCAAACTTTAAAATACATGTTTACCTTGCCACCTGCTATTAACTTATTTTCCTTATAATGGATGATTGGTCCTCCTTCTACTATATGACATATTTGTATTTATACTATATGATGTATATGATTAAATTGTATTTAATATATTGCTTGTCATCTACATCACAGAAAATTTAATAAACACGTAAACCTGCTAATATAATCACTCTCTAAAAAAAGAAACTTCATTAAGTCCACTTTAAAATTAAATTTGAGAATTCATCCTAATTCATTATTATAGACAAATATATGTAAATGGTGATATTTTAATACAGTCATTTGAACATATTTTTTAAAACTGATGAATGATTGCCAAAAGCAAATTTTCTGAAAAGTAATATTTTAGACAAAGGGCCAAAAGCTGATTTTAGTCATTGAAATGAGTAATTTCCTTTTTAAACCTCTTGACATCTGAACTATAATCATTTTCTGTCCCCCCAACATAAAAGATGGTTAAAAATTTATAGAGCAGAAAATATTTAAAAATGAGAACATTCTGAGTCACTAACTCGGATTGTTACAATCTGAGTTAGTGACTCAGAATGTTCTCATTTTATAAGATTTTCTTGAAAATTACATGTTTTCAAGGTCCTAACAGTGTTTTTCCTTGAAAAACATGCAATTTATTTATCATATATTTTACTAATAACTAAAATCAGCTTCCATATGCTTTATTAATAAAGCAAAGCCATAAGTGTAACAGCAAAATAGATAAATTCTTGCTATTTCTAGCACATCATCTTCATGATGAGGAATTTAAAGTGATGGAAGCATTGAAGTAAAAATTAAAAATTTGAAATTTGAAGTTATCCACTTAAAAAATTGGGGACAATATAAATGAAAATATCATTCCTAAGGTATAACTGTTGACATTATTATTTGTTAAGAAAAATTAGCATTTAGCCATTATAATTTGGAAAGACATAATACATTCTTCAGAGAGATTCTTCTTCTAATTGCCCCAACAACTTAGATTATGGTGTCACTAAGTTCCATTCTGTCTTAATCCTATACTACAATTATTCTTCTCACACTCCTAGGGAGATTGAATCCACTTATATGCTTTTAATTATCATCTACGTGCAATGACTTTCAAACCCTACAGCTCTTGATTCTGAGTTTTAAGCCTGAATAGCAACATCCATTCAGGATGCCTCCATTTCATTGGCCACAAGTGACTCAAACTCAATTGTTTCAAAGTTAATTTCATCATCCTTCACCCTCAACTTCCCTACCAACGATTAAAACTTGGGATCCTTCAATGGCATTTCAATGACCCACACCAACAGACACTAACTTACTCTTGATATCGTTCTAGACAGCTTCTCCATCTTTATACTTGCCTCCCTACCCTAACACATATCTAATCATTGCCCAGTCTAACAGTTCTATCTTCTAAAGAAACCATTAATTTTTTCACTTTCATTTTCTAATATTAGCATACACACTCAGGCCAGGATTCTTCTCTGTTAAATTACAGTAATCACTTCCTAAGTTTTCTCCCTAACATCCTGGTCTTGCCAATTCTAATCTATTCTTCACATTGATACCCCTAAAATGCAAATTGGGTCATGTTAATTATGTTTCCATTACAATTCTCCAGTGACTTCACAAGAAGGATAAAATCCAAAATCCAAAATCCGAAACACATCATACATCTCCTTCATGACTTCTGACCTTCTCCACTTTGCATTCCAGGCACATCAAATTTAAATCCTTATATATGCTATGCTCCTTCTCAATTGTGTGATCTGCAATAAGAATATTCTTCAGTTAGAAACATTATTTCTTCATTTGGTTACTTATGAATCCCAATGTTAATATTAATTATTGTGGGAGGCCATTTTTAAAGCCCTTTATAAATTTAAGATTGGTATTCTCTCTCTTCCTCTCTCAATTTTATTGAGGGATAATTGCTATAACAAAAAACTGCACATGTTTAAGGTACACAATCTGATGTGTTTCAGCACATGCATATACCTATCTATGATACCATCCCCACAATTAAGATTATAAACATATCCATCCTTCCAAAAGATTTTTTATGTTCGTGTGTGTGTGTGTGTGTGTGTGTGTGTGTGTGTGTGTGTGTGTGTGTGTTGGGGGTCAAAATAATATGAGATCTTCCCTCTTAACAAATTTTTAAGTGTACAATACTGAATTTTAAACATAGGCATTATGTTGTACAGCAGATCTCTAGAACTGATTCACATTGCATATTTTCTCTTATGACTAAATGGTGTACAATTCTTCATAGCATGTGGTTATCATACTTTGTTTTAATTATATACAAACAGTCCTCACTGTTTCCAATATGCACAGAGTTTAATTATCCTGATTTAGTTAAATAACACAAATCTCCCAATAACAGAGTTCACATTAAGTTGGCAGGGTATATTACCTGTGAGTAACTGCATAAGTTATAAACTTTTCCACTATCTCTTTAGCCTACAAATCATTTCATAAATAGCAAATATGCATCATGATCAGTTACCAATAACAGAACTTCTTTCAAAGTCTGTCAGTGTTTGGTCACTATGCATCTGTTATTTAATTTACTTAGATAAGAAAGCATTTGGTTGTGTTGCCTTGTTGTCTCCCTATAATTAATCCACATTATATTTTACAAAAATGGAAAATGGAAAGAGGAAATTGGCCAAGAAAAATGAAAGTGCAGCAAAGAAGCAAAAAGTGATAATGTTAGAAGTGAAATTTGGATTGTACACTAACGGAATTTTAGAAAAAAATAGATGACTATCAGAATGGTGATACTGCTGCAACTGGAGAAACTCTAGATATGCTGCCAGAAGAATTTACCTAGGATGAATTTATTAATGTAAATAAAGAAAGTGGTTGTGTTGAAAAGAATAAGCAATGTCCCAGCAAAATTAAAGAACTCTCAGAGGTATTTCACAACATTTAAAGTGCAAGGGATAAAGTGTTGGAAGCTGGTCCAGATTTAGAAAGGAGCATGACAATTCACCAAGACATTAATAAGATATTTGCTTCACATCATTATTTGTATGAGGAGAAGGCAAGCACTATTCAAACTATACTTGATAAATTTTTACAAAGAACTAAAATATTGTCATCTTATTGTTTCTAACGTTTTAAATTAGAGTGCACTAAAGAAATACTAGTTTTAGGATGTTTTAACATCCCTTCATAATACAAACCCTCAATAAACTAAGTATTGAAGGAGCATACCTCAAAATGATAAGAGCCATCTATGATAAACCCACAGCCAACATCATACTGAACTGGCAAAAGCTGGGAGCATTCCTCCTGAGAACTGGAACAAAACAAGAATGTCCACTCTCACCACTCCTATTAAACATAGTGCTAGAAGCCCTGGCAAGAGCAATCAGGCAAGAGAAAGAAAGAAAAGTCATCCAAATTGGAAACATTGAAGTCAAATTATCTCTATTCACTGATGACATGATCTTACACATAGAAAACCCGAAAGACTCCACCAAAATACTCCTAGACTTGATAAACAACTTCAGTATAGTTTCAGAATACAAAATTAGTGTATAAAAATGAGTAGGATTTCTATATACCAATATTTTAAGCTGAGAACAAAATCAATAACTTAATCTCATTTACAATAGCCACACACACACAAATACCCAGGAACATATTTAACTAAGGAGGTGAAATATCTCTACAAGAAGAACTACAAAACACTAATGAAAGAACTTACAGATGACACAAACCAGTGGAAAAACATCCCATGCCTATGGGGTGAAAGAATCAGTGTAGTTAAAATGACTATCCCTCCCAAGGCAATCTACAGATTCAATTCAATTCTCATCAAACTACTAATATCATTCCTCCCAGAATTAGAAAAAAATTATCCTAAAATGTATATGTAACTAAAAAAGAACCTGAATAGCTAAAGCAATCCTAAGTGAAAAGAACAAAGCTGGAGGCATCACATTACCTGACTTTAAATTATACTATAAAGCTATAGTAACTAAAACAACCTGGCACTGTTGTTTAAAATAGACACCTAGATGAATGAAACAGAACAGAGAACCCATAAATAAAGCCACGTACTTACAACCAACTGAACTGCAACAAAGTTGACCAAAAAATAAATAAATAAATAAAAATAAAAAAATTAAAAAAAGGAAAAGGACTTCCTATTCAATAAATGGTGCTGGAAAAACACGGTAGCCCTATAGCCCTATGCAGAAGAATGAAACTGGACATCTCTCTCTCACCGTAAACAAAAATCAACTTAAGGTAAATTAAATACTTAAATATAAAACCTGAAAAGATGTAAGTCCAAGAAGAAAACCTAGGTAAACTCTTCTGGACCTTGGCCTAGGCAAAGAATTTATGACTAAGACCCCAAAAGCAAATGCAACAAAAACAAAAATAGACAAATGTAACTTAATTAAACTAGAAAGCTTATTCACAGCTAAAGAAATAATCAGCAGAGTAAACAGACAACCTACAGAATGGGAGAAAACATTTGCAAATTATGCTTCTGCCAGAGAATTAATATCAAGGTTCTATTAGGTTGGTGCAAAAGTAGTGGCAAAAACTACAATCACATTTATGCCAATCTAATAAAAAGAACTCAAACAACTCCACAAGAAGAAAAGAAAACCCATTAAAAAGTGGGCAAAGTCAGGAATAGACCCTTCTCAAAAGAAGACATGCAAGTGGCCAACATATGAGAAAATGTTCAACCTTTTTTTAAACATCAGATAAATACAAATTAAACCACAATAAGATATCATCTTTCACCAGTCAGAATGGCTATTATTAAAAAGTCAAAAGCAACAGAAGTTGGCATGAATGTGGAGAAAAGGGTGTGCTTATAACGCTGTTGGTGAGAATGTACATTAGTACAACCTCCATGGAAAAATGTATGGAGATTTCCCAAAGATCTAATAGTATAACTACCATGTGACCCAACGATCCCACTACTAGGTATCAATCCAAGGGAAAATAACTTATTTTATCAAAAAGATACTGCACTTGTATGTTTATTGCAGCACTATTCAATAGCAAAGTCATGGAATCAACCTAAGTGTTCATCAGTGGTTGGTTGGATTAAAAAATGTGGTATATATACATCACAGAATACTACACAGCTATAGAAAAAGAACAAAATCATGTCTTTTGCAGCAACTTGAATACAGCTGGAGGCCATTATCATAAGTGAAATAACTCAGAAACAGAAATCAAATACTACATGTTCTCACTTATAAGTGGAAGCTAAACAGTGAGTACACATGGACATCAAAATGAAAACAATAAACACTGGGGACTCCCAAAGTGGGGAGGTTGGAAGCAAAGTGAGGGTTGAAAAATTACCTATTGGTTACAATGGTCACTGTTTGCATGATGGTCACTGGAAGCCCAAACCCCACCATTATACAATATATCCATGTAAAAAATCTGTACATGTACGCCCTGAATCTAAAGTAAAATAAAATTTAAAAAAACTACCAAGTTTTGGCAATAACCTAGACGTTGAAAGACAGGATACAAACTTACATGTATATAATTTCAAGTGTATAAAATATGCATGTAAAATAATAAAAGAATATAGCATAAAAATGTAATAATTGTGCACCAGCTAAAGTCTTCTAGAAAGCTGATGATAAGAGAGAGTTGGTGTGCAAGAGGTTTATGTAAGGTTGATGGAGAAAGGTTGTGGGTGTAACACCTATGGAAATTAAATAAGAGGTAGCAAGTTTGAGCAGAGAAAGGCTTAGCTCATAGTGCAGATCCGATATCTGATACCTGTGAAAATAAGGGGAGGAGAAGGAAGAATTTGGCAAAGAAAGTCTCAAACTACTGTGTAGATCTGACCAGTCCCTGACAACCCAAATATTGCTCATTGGAGGAGTCCTCTGATGGCCAAAATAGCCAGGACCTAGATGTCCTGTCATGCTCATTTCATGGCTTTGGAATAGTCCAGGAAAAAGAGGACTTTTGCTCAAACATTGTCACAGATCATTACAGTGCTGCAGCTGGAGGCTGTGAGTCAACTGAACTCCTCACAACTGAAGGACAAGTTTTTTTCAGGAAGGGAAATTGTAATCTCTTGGTGGAGTAATGGGTAATCGTCTAATTTGTATAACTTTTAGCATTTTGTATTTTCTTATGGTAGACATGTTCTGTTTTTCTCATTTCAAAAAAGTAAACTTTGATTTTTAAAACATTAGCCTTGAGGTTCTCATCAGCCAAGACACAAAAATAGAACTGCAATGTTTTACATGCAGCGAAGAAGCATATGAGAAAAAGTTCAACATCACTGACCATTAGAGAAATGCAAATCAAAACCACAATGAGATACCATCTCACACTGGTCAGAATGGCTATTATCAAAAAGTCAAAAAATAACAGGTGCTGGTGAAGTTGCAGAGAAAAAGGAATGCCTATACACTGTTGTTGGGAGTGTAAATTAGTTCAATCACTGTAGAAAAGAGTGAGCTGATTCCTTAAAGACCCAAAAACAGAGCTACCATTCGACCCAGCAATGACATTACTGGGTATATATCCGAAGGAATATAAATTGTTCTATAATAAAGACAGAAGCATGCATATATTCATTGCAGCACTATTCACAATAGCAAAGACATGAAATCAACCTCAATGCCCATCAAAGACTAGATAAAGAAAATGTGGTACATATACACCATGGAATACTATGCAGCCATAAAAAATAATGAGCTCATGTCCTTTGCAGGGACATGGAGACAGCTCAAGGCCAATGAGCTCATGTCCTTTGCAGGGACATGGAGACAGCTCAAGGCCATTATCCTTAGCAAACTAACAAAGGAACAGAAAACCAAATATTGTATCTTCTTACTTATTAGTGGGGGCTAAATGAAAACAGATAGACACATACAGCAGAATAACAGATACTGGGGCCTATCAGAGGGTGGACGAAGGAGAGGATCAGAAAAAATAACTAATGGGTACTAAGCTTAATATTTGGGTGATGAAATAATCTGTACAGTAAACACCCATGACACAAGTTTACATATTTAACAAACCTGCACATATACCCCTGAACTTAAAGGTAAAAAAATAAATTAAATTACAATAAATTAAATCTATACTCTAGGGGCAGCTACATAACATTTAAAGCACCCAATCATAAACTCACCCTCCAGAAGTGACCATTGCAAATACTTTAAATATTGTTATCTAAATCTTCACTAGAGGGTTCGTTAATTAAAAAGTATATTAGTTACACAGTGGTGAAATGTGCTGTATTGGAGGACTGGAAAGAGTAAAACATCACTGCTCTTGTACAGACAATCTGAGTTCGGCTACTATTATTTGAATTTGCTCCTCCGAAATTCAGATGTTGCCAATGTGATGGTATTAAGAGATGAGACTTTTAAGAGGTAATTAGGTCGTGAGGACTCCTCCCCTCATGAATGGGATTCGGTGCCCTAAAAAGGCTTAACAAAAGGAGTTCATTTTTTTCCTGCCCTTCCACCTTCTGCCACATGAGGACACAGCGTTCATCTCCTTTGGAAGATGTAGTATTCAAGGCACCATCTTGGAAGCCAAGTGCAGTCCTCACTGGCGCCTTGGTCTTGCACTTCACAGTCTCTGGAACTGTGATATAAATATCTGTTCTTAATTTTTTAAAAAGAATTGCAAATGTTTTTAATTATTGCTTATTTGCACTGTATAACATCAATATCCACCATAGGCTATTTTAAACACTTTGAATTAACTCATTTCAAGGTTTTTTTGGTTAATTCTAACTTCATATGACTTTCCTTGCACTTTGTTTTAGCTCAGTCATTGAACTTATCCTTTTGTAATAGATGCACATAGTTAAGAACAGAAAAATCTGAAAGGACTGTAGAAGACACTTACTCTAGAGACCTTCAGATGGAGTAGTCAATGAAGGGTGAGGATGGGTGAGCTCCATTATTCCCAGCCCATTCTCTTTTCTGTGTCTATTTATTAAGGTGCTAGGGCACAAAATTATCCTTTAAACAAGTAGTTCTGCTGCTGAAAAGGATACAGTCATTGAATTCAAAATTCAACTAGTTCTATATAGCCTGCCCATAAATCCCTATAACATAATTGTTTAACCCATGGTTCACTACTTCCAGCATTGGGTAAGTCACTATCTAATGAGACAGGTGTGTCTTTAGACTATTCTAATTGTAGAGAGTTCTATCTATAAAGGTTTGATAATAATGAACATAAACATTAGTCTCTCTACCCCTGGTCTGTAGTAAAGGATTATTTCAGTTGTTTTGGGCCCATTATTATTTGGACAAATGAAGAAGTAAAACTGTTAAAAGAACAGGAGTAAAATAGAATGTTATGTACGATGATTTATATCCCTAGGGAATTCTTTTCCATGTTGAAATCTATTGGCATTTATCAGAATGACACTGAGTATATCCCCAGTAAATATTTGTTGAAAGAACTAATGCTATCCACTATCTTCATTAATTCATTGGAAATCTGTTATACTAAATTGTTGCCTCTTGTCACATGAACATAAGAAGAGACTGTGGAAAATACCTCATATAGTCGTGAATATAAATATGAATTCACTTGTTATTAGTGAAAACATGTGACCTTCTAGTGATGATGTCTAAGTGACGAAGATACTTCTTTTAATAACTCTCATTCTGAAATACTGCCATTATGTGTCTACTGATGAATAAGATCCATATTTTTTTCTTTTATATTAATAATTTGGAAATTGTCAACAGCCAGGTTTCTGACTTATCTCCTGTTCCCCATGTTGCTTTAGAACACTGAAAATATGTTGCAACAGGCCAGATGACTCTATCTATCTATCTATCTATCTATCTATCTATCTATCTATCTATCTATCTATCTATGTATCTATCTATCTATCCATCCATACATCTACTATCTATTGATTATCTATCTATCTATTTTTGTGGTTTAAAACTATTTGCTTATAATTTAACTGGATTAGGTATTTGGGCAGGGCTCATCTGGCACAATATGCCTCTATTCCACATGGTATTGGCTAGGCTCACTCATATGTTTGTGCTAAGTTGGCAGGTCAGCTAGCGGTGGTTGGACATGAATAGCCTCACTCACATGTCTAGCATTGGGCTGGAGCTATAGCTAGGTTTCAATGGCCTCTCCTGCAGGCTGGCTTGGCCCTTTGCATGGTGGCTAGGTTCCAAGCAGGCAAGAGTGGAAGTTGCAAGGTCTCTTGAGGCCTAGGCTCAGAAATTGCAGTGTCATTTATGCTGCGTTCTGTTGGTCAAAGCAAGTCACAAGAACAGCTCAGATTCAGGAAGTGGGGAAATGAACTCTACTTCTTGATGGGAATTGCTGCAACCAATTTCATTTCTTATTTATTTATTTGTTTGTTTGAGATGGAGTTTTGCTCTTGTTGCCCAGAATGGAGTGCAATGGCGCTATCTTGGCTCACTGCAACCTCCACCTCCTGGATTCAAGCGATTCTCCTACCTCAGCCTCCCAAGTAGCTGGGATTACAGGTGCCTACTGCCACGCCTGGCTAATACTTTGTATTTTTAGTAGAAACGACTCCTGACGTCAGGTGATCAACCCGCCTCGGCCTCCCAAAGTGCTGGGAGTACAGGCATGAGTCACTGAGCTCTGCCTCATTTCTTTTAAATAATAAGATAAGTTTTTTGTTTGTTTGTTATTGCCTTAATTTATCTTTCTTTTTGAATGTCATGTTACAAGCCTTACTTGGTTAAAGCCTTACTTGGTTAAGCCTTACTTGGTGTGGTCAGGGTTTGATTTTTAGGAGACTCATTTAGAGCACTAAATGCCTTTTGTAGAGGAAACATACACCCTGGTCTTCCTGAGGTGGTCCCAATTTATGCCAATAGGCAAAGATTCTGCTCGGTTTAAACTTTGTTTCATCCTCTTTCACTCTCAATGTGGTATTTTGAACAACAAACACTTGTGAAAACCTATCTTGAGTTTTTATGACCTTATGGGTACTTTTGTTTTTACCTTTTCAAGGCAAAGATAATTTTCTTAGATAAAATATGCCAACAAATATGAATTAAGTAGGTCTGTTATGTTAGTATCTAAGAAAAAAGGACCTATACTTTTCTTAATGTTCTCGCTTTTAACAAATTAAAATGAGCTCTTTTGGATCATTTTAAAAGAAAGAAAGCCCCAGCCAGTAAGAAACATTCTTACTCATATGATTTTGGAAAACACTTTTGTAAACATCCTTGATGAAAAGTCCATTTTTTCATATTTTGCACGTTCTTTAATAGATAAGACTCAAGTTTGTTGATTGAGTTTTGTTTTGGAGAGCCACATCTCTCTCTTAAAGATCTTCCCATTAAGAATTTTAGACCATAGGCCAGGTATGGTGGCTCATGCCTGTGATCCCAGCATTTTGGGGGCCAAGGCAGGTGGATCATCTGAGGTCAGGAGTTCAAGACCAGCCTGACCAACATGATGAAACCACATCTCTATTAAATACAAAAAAATTAGCCAGGCATGGTGGCATATGCCTGTAATCCCAGCTACTTGGGAGGCTGAGGCAGGAGAATCGCTTGAACCCAGGAGGCAGAGGTTGCAGTGAGCTGAGATTGTACCATTGCCCTCTAGCCTGGGCAACAAGAGCAAAACTCGATCTCAAAAAAAAAAAAAAAATAGACCATAAAATTATATTTATGTTTTCTCTAAATTGCTTCAAAACAACCAAGAATATACTGATTCCTCATTTTTTTTTTTACTCAGGTATCAATAAACTTAAGATGATACTTTTGCATTTTACCGTCAAATTTCTAACTTTACATATTTCCTTATCTGGCAAAATCTATTGCAAATGAAACTTCTTCTACTTAATCCCACTACTTTTTGTAAATTATCATCAAAGAAGGTAGAATTAATTTATGTTATTCTCTGCTTTAAGTTAATGAAACTTTGACTTGATGTCTGGATAACTCACATTTCTATTACTGTTACTCTTATGCTTGGCCCACGTAGAATGCTACTGTCTTTTTCTACATTAAACTTTAACAAGAACTTACACATTTTTTCATAAGGTTCAATATACTGATGATTTTGTAGACTGCATTACACATTTCTTCAATTAAAATGGAAATGTGGGGTAGGACTTTCTTGGGGTCTGTGCATTCTTTATAAATCCCAGTTGCTCTGAGAAAACAGCCAAGAAATTGGTCAGGATTACTTTTTGGGGGTTATTTTACTGGAGATTTTAAGAACTAATAACATCTAATTTTTAGTTTAGGGGGATGTAGGAAGATGTGCAATTGTAAAGTATTTTGTTGTAGATAGGTATCCATAATGGAAACCTAAACTGCAGATATAACTACAAACCCAGTGCAGTTTTTGTCTTCTGTATGTTGTTGGGGGAATCAATTTTACATATAGCAAGCACACGGCCTCCCTGATTTCAGGATGCCTTTGTTAGGGTCTGTATTAGCCCTTAATTTTGTTGAAATCTTTTTTCCTTCTTCCTCTTGAAAAGTAAGTTCCAAAATATAGTTTATTGTATCTTTCATCACTGAAAAGTGTGTTCCTTTTTCACATATGGGCAGTTCACACAAGGCAAAAATATTAAAGTTGGTTTTACTGTGTTGTATAACTTTGATGTATATCAAACTAATTTTGACAAGTTTTGATCCTAAACCTCAAATCATGTAATTAAGAATTTGCGGCCTGGTGCAGTGGCTCACGCTTGTAATCCCAGCACTTTGGGAGGCCGAGGTGGGCGGATCACGAGGTCAGGAGATCGAGACCACGGTGAAACCCTGTCTCTACTAAACAATACAAAAAATTAGCCGGACGTGGTGGCGGGCGCCTGTAGTCCCAGCTACTCGGAGAGGCTGAGGCAGGAGAATGGCGTGAACCTGGGAGGCGGAGCTTGCAGTGAGCCGAGATTGTACCACTGCACTCCAGCCTGGGCAACAGAGCAAGACTCCGTCTCAAAAAAAAAAAAAAAAAAAAAAGAATTTGCCTGTTTACTTATGACCTAACTGTAATTCTTTTATTAATAAAAGATTATAGGAAAGGATCCCTTATTAAGCCGATGACTAGACCTACAATTAATATAAAGTATTGTACCAGAGTATTAGATTTATTAACTAATCTATCCTTTAAAAGGAATACATTTTAGGATATCATCATTTTGATGTGAATCATGTGAATGTTTATAAAATCCTACTTATTATACATTTAGTGTTTCAACAGATTCATTTAATTGCCTTTTTGCCCACATATATTATGTAGTCTCTTTGCAACTGTTTTTTTTTTTTTTAAGAAAGACATTAAAAGAATGGTTTATGTAGAGAAACATCAGTGGATGTTAATTGTCTCCCCACTTGTATTTATGGGTGTTAGATCACTGCTTTGCTAGTTGAAAAGCTGTATTATCAGAGTAAAAGTGTATTTGTAAACTTCATGGGCACCAAAAATTAGGAACAAAACTGTTTTCTTTAAAAATAAATGGAAATGTGTAGTTTCCACTCACAATAACATCATTCCCATTTCTTCTTTTATCTTCACCCCACCTTTATTCTGAAATTCTAGGAAGTTAAAATTCCTTGAGATAGAGCATTACTTTCTCTCTACAAAATTGTTTTTTCTGTCATAATATTCAACTGCTGAATATCATTATATTAGGTCTTACAGATACCTATGTTGCACATTTACCCCTTTGCATTAAAACTTGCCATTCATTTATGTGTTACTCATAATGGATATTGTAACATAGGCATCTGAAGAATATGTGCATGTGAATGTACTGCTCTTTCCCTGTGTGTCTAACACCCACTAGAGCAGAACCTGCCAGAAGAGTTTATAAGAAGATACCTTATTTGATAACATGTTTCTGGAAAACAGAGCTGAATAACAGAAGAGTAAAAAGTTAATATATATTAAAGGTAATTTGGAAAAGTTAATATATATTACAAGGAGGATTATTAAATAGGCCTCTTCTGCAGGCAACAGTTTTGTTATATAATAAACAGACACCTAAGGAATGAAAGGTAGAAGGTTTTAGACATTGATTTCCAATGCCCACAGTGTTTAGCTTGGCCCAAAGGAGGTTATCTTCTTTCCACTTCTGAGATATCTGTGCACTGGGTTCTTTCAGACAATCCAGGCAATGGCACCTGAGAAACCTTGGGGAAGGAGTGAGACCTCAGGTGTGGCACTGAAGAGTAGAAGTGGGATGCAGGCTTCCTGGACCTGCTTTTGTAAATCACAAGAATCATATTTGAGGTCCGGGTTGTAAGATAATCCATAAGATGCACCTTGCTCTTAAGAAATATATGTTAAAAATAAAATACAAAATAAATATATACATTACTGCCTTGCATTTAAAAATACATAAAAATTATTTAACACCTCCCTCACAATAAACTACTCAATAGTTATGATTTCATCTGGGCATTTGCTTTTTTACTTATATCATGTTAATTATTTTATAATTTAGTGTACTCTCATAACTTATGAATAGGGAATATAAATGGTTGGTTTATATATTTGGTCCATTTATTCAGGACTTATGTACTAAGAACTGTGAAATACATGAAATTTTACCCTGCTTGCCAACTAGCAATTTCTTGGATATTGGTACAATATCCTGAGTCAAAGTTGGAAAATAGTTTATAATTCATAGAAATAAGAGTAACTAGAGCTCATCATTTTTGCACTGGTTCTCTGTGCACCAGTTCCCACAAGACAATATACAGTGGGTTAGAGAGCACCTGCGTGCACAGTGGTTTGCTTTATAGGAGAAGAACCCTGAGTTTAGAAAACCTGAATCTTTTATTTCATAATTGGCAGTAAGAATGTTTCCTTTTGCTCTAGAAAGAGACACTATCTTTATCTTCAAAGACTATTTCACTTTTTGTTCTGGACTATTATTTCAAGGATGTGCTGCCAGGACTGCATGCTCTGTGAGGACAAGCAGGAGCCCCACCCCTTCTGAGATGGCAGGGCAGGAGCTCTATGAGTGTGGCTGGAGCCATCCTGCTACAGTTCCAGCCCCAGGCATCTCTGTGCTTTTGGGGGCCTTGGAGGTCCCCTTCCTACCCCTGCAGGCTCAGAAGTGCCTGCTCCCACTGAAGGCTCCAATCTCAGAACAAAGTCAGGGCTGAGCCCAGGTGCTGTCGCAGTCAGGCCAGGTGTGCACATGCTTGGGGCAGTGCCAACATGCCAGTCCCCTGCTGCCTTGGCCCCTCCAGACTTAGGCCAAGTGGGTGCTGAGGACAGCCCAGCACTGGTCTGCAGGTGGCCCTTGGCATGAACAGCCTGGGCGCCATGAACAGCAGCAGTAGGCAGATACGCTCCTGGACAGAATGGAATTGGTCCCCAGTGAAGACCCACCTTCAAGATGGAAAGGGTCTGAAACCTGGGGGCTGGGCCTCTAGTCCCACCATCTGGAGGAAGAACTTGTGGTGCTTTTCCCTGGGCCTACCCATGGCCACCCATGGGCAATCAGCAAGTACTTCCTCTCCTCTGAGGCCCACAAAAACCCCAGACTCAGCTAGACTTGAAGAGAGGACAAAAGACAACAGGGAGACAACCAGAAGACCTGCCAGCAAAGAGGAGTCACCCACTCCAGGGCCTCCTCTCTGCCAAGAGCTGCAGAGATGACTAGATGATCTGCCTGCAGAGAGGAGCTACCCATTCTAGGGCCTCTTCTCTGCTGAAAGCTGAATGCTCAGTGGGATGACCTGCCTGTAGAGAAGCTTCCCACTCCAGGGTCTCCTTTCTGCTAGGAGCTGAACACTTGTCCGGACACCTTGGGTGTGGAAAGGAGGGGCCCACTGTGGGTCTCCTATGAGTTGTCCTATCACTCACTAAAGCTCCTCTTCATCTTGCCCACCCTCTGCTTGTATGCATACCTCATTCTTCCTGGATATAAGACAAGAGCTCAGCACCTGCTAAATGGCGAGGCTAAAAGAGCTGTAACACAAACAGGGCTGAATCATGCTCCTTGCTGGCCACATCTTGGGTGAAGAAAAGGAGAGAAGAGCTGTAGCCCTTCGGGGACCCCAGACCTGGGAGCTCCCCAAGCCAGGACTGTGACTCCCTCTTGAGGCCCTGTGGTTTGGGAAGTCTCAAAGCTTCTGGGTGCCACTGTATTCCTCAGTGCCAGCTAGGGAAGGTGCTTGTGGTGTGCCTGGTTCAGCCACAGCATTGGGGAGAGCCAGCACCCATGCTTGCTGGCACCTAGTGCTGCCCACCCTGTGGCAGCAGCCGGCTTGTCTCAGCAGTGGCTGGAACACATGCTTGCTCACACACCCCTTGCCGCTCCACACCTGACTTGCCCTTGGAGGCATGATATCCAGGCTGGTGGCATGAGCTGAGCACAGCCTGCTAGGCCAAGTGGGCCTAATGAGCCCAGTGGGCCCAGGCAAAACTCAGGCAAAGGTGCCACCAGCCACCGAGGTTTCTGGCCAGAAACACGACACCCCCAAAGATCCCATAACATTTTTATACAAAAGAAAATAAATGAAACAAGTGTTTGACCAACAGAGCTTCACTAAAAGACATTCTGAAGATACACTTTGGCCAAAAGAAAGTGATCAGAGATGGAGGGTCTGGGTAGCCAACAGATGTAGAAGCAAATACGTATTTAAAAACTTAATAATGTCTTGGGGTGAGGGGTGCAAAACAGAGCTAATATACAGAACAAAACTATCACACAGCCAGCTGGAGGTGATTGAGTTGATGTGTTCAGATTCTCATGTTATTCAAGAGAAGGGGAAAATACAGAGTAGATTTAGATTAAACCCAAAGCAAGATGAGGAAATAAGTAATAAGAAGAAAACAGAAGTTAATGAGATAAACATATAAGAAAAAGAAGGCTCAATAAAGCCAAATGTTAGTTATTTAAATGGAATAATAAAATTCACAAACTAGTGCAAGGCTGAACTAGAGAAAATGAAGGAGGCACAGTAAATACTGTCAGCAACAAAAAAGTGGTTTAAGCACACATGTTGCAAAAAACAGCAATATTATAGAAACAGTGAAATTAAATTTGAAAAGAAATTGACATTTATACAATTTTCCAAAATTGATTGAAGAAACAACAAAAAGCCTGAGCAATTATTTAATGATTAAATAAATTATTAGGTAATTCCTTTCAGAAAAGAACACACCAGGCCCAGTTGGTTATACTAGTGAATTCTAGTAAATATTCAAACAGCAAATAATTCCAGTCTTACACAAACTATTCCTGCATACAGAAAAAAAGGAATTTCCACACAACTCCTCAATTAACAACGATGTAATAATCCAAACTCTATGTTAATAAATTAAATTTTGTGATGCATAAATAAGATAGAATATCATGACAAAATTAGATAGCTTTCAGGAATGCATGGTTACAAAATAATTAATGTAATTCACTACATTAACAGATTAAAAGAGACTAATCAAATGATGATTTTTGACAGATACAAAAAGGAATACATGAAAATTCAACATTCAGTTATAGCAAACCAAGCATAGCTTAACAATTGATATCTACAAAGCAAAAAAGCTTTACAGTAAACCTATTTAATTGTATAACATTGAAAACATTTTCAGGGAAAAATCAATGTGCCTAGCTTCATTATTTCCATTCAACATTATGCTAGATGTCCTAGCCAGAATAGCAAAGCAAGAAAGCTGAAATTTATAACATTTGGAAAGGATGAAAACATAGTTGTTCTTATTTGAAAATGATATGACCATAAACATCAACAAAAATTTTATAACTAAATTATTTACTTAGGAAGATGATGGCTTAAGGGGTTTTTTCCTTATAAACATATGCAAAACCAGTCACATTCCCATATAGCAGTAATAAATAGTTAGAAATGTAGTTTCATAATGGCTATGATTTACAATAGCATTAAAAGCTATAATGAGGAGATGTTGGTCAAAAGATGCAAAGTTTCAGTTAGGATCAATAAGTTCTGGAGGTCTGTTGTACAGCAAGGTGACTACAGTTAATAATAATGCATTGTATACCTGAAAACTGCTAAGGAAGAAGATTTTAAATGTTCTCCATCCCCCAAAAGTTAAGCATGTGAAGTGATGGATATGTTGATTAGCTTAATTTAATCATTTTACGGTGTATACATATATCACAACATCACATTGTACACCATTAATACATATAAGTTTTATTTGTCAAATATATCTTAATAAATTGGGGAAAATAATTATAAAGTGTATCATAAGAAACCTATCAAAATATTTGTAAGATCTTGATCGAGTAAATAGAAAAGCTTTTTGAAAGATATTATAAAATACCAGGCTGGGTGCAGTGGCTCTTGCCTATAATCTCAGCTTCTTGAGAAGCAGTTATAGGAGGAATACTTGAGAACAGGAGTTCAAAGCCAGCCTAAGCAACATACGGAGACCTCCATCTCTAAAAATTAAAATAAATTAGCTGAATGTGGTGGGTATCCATATGGAAATTTAAAAAGTAAACAATGGTTCCAGTTGGGCTAATGACTTAAATTGTCTTATCAAAATTATAAAACTGTAAGACATAATACAGGTTAGTACCTTTATGACTTCTAGGTAGGAAACTAATTCTTAAATAGGGCAAAAAGTACAAACAATAAAGGAAAAAATGAATAAATACCATTACATTAAAAGTGAGATTCAAAAAAAAAAATTAAAGTCACCATAAAGGGAGAAAAAGGACAAGCTGCAGACTGGGAGAAGATATTTACAGCACGAAAGTGATAATGTATTCTGTTAGAATACGTAGTGTCCACAAATCAATAAGAAAATGGCAAATTGCTCAATATAAAAGTGGGCAAAAGTCTTAAACACTTCTCAGAAAGAAAAATCCAAATGGCCTGTTAGCACATAAAAAGATGCCATCACTAGGGATAAAAAAAATGTAAACTCTAGCCATAGGATTATGACATTTCATACTCAACACATTCGTAAGTTATGAAGTTGGACAGTTTCAAGGGTTACAGAAACTATCCCCTGCCAGGAGGTACATATCTATTAGAGTAGGCTAACTGCATAACAAACGAATTCAAAAATAATTTAATATAGAAATGTTTATTTTGTTTTTTTATGTAAACCAAAAAAGATATCCCAGTTGTCAAGTAGCAGGGACCCAATATCCTTTCATCATGTACCTCTGTTACCTCCAATATGTGGCTTCTGCCCAGTGGGGTGGCTCACACCTATAATCTCCACACTGCAGGATGCTGAAGCCAGACGACAGCTTTGAGGCCAGGTGTTCGAGGTCACACTGGGCAACACAGTGATACTTGATTTCCATAAACAATAATAATAATAATCTAGGTGTGCCTGCAATTCCAGCTACTCAGGAGGCTGAGGTGGGAGGATGGCTTGAGCTCAGGCATTTGTGGTTACAGTGAGCTATGATTGTATCACTACACTCCAGCTTGAATGACAGAGAAAGACTCTGTCTCAAATAATAAATAAATAAATAAATAAAATAAGTATGTGGCTTCTAAGACCATCCTGAGGTGGTCTCCTGTCAGCCAGCAAAAAGAGGGAAAGAGTTTAAGTGAACTGCATGTGGAAGGATTTTACAGGCCAGACTGAGGCACAATCTCCACTGCTGAAATACCACTGCAAAACATCTAACTATGCAGCCTCCTCTAACCAAAAGGGAGGCTGCTAAACGCAGTTTACCTGTGTGCACAGGAAGAAGAGGAAACAAAGAGCTGATCTCCATCACATTGTGTAAATTTTTAGAAATACTTTCACAAAAAATTTGGCATAATCTAGTAATGTTGGAAATGTATACAACATATCACTTCCTGTTACACATATGTGTACCAGCAGATGTGAACAAAAAAGTAATGTAACATTATAAAATTATGTTATATATATTCTGTGATAGAAAGTAACCTACATATCCATCAACTTTAAGTGGAAACAAATTGAGCATTATACTGCACTGAAAATTAATAAATCCCAGCTATTTTCAACAGTGTGAATAAATCTCAGAAGATATAAATACATATGAAACCTATCAAAACCATAATTTAGTTTTGTAAATGTATTTTTATTATTTTTAAGTGGATAAAGTAAATTTTATTATTGATATGGCTTGGCTCTGTGTCCCCACCCAAATCTCATGTTGAATTGTAATTCCTAGTGTTAAGGCAGACACCTGGTGGGAGGTGATTGGATCATGGAGGTGGATTTTCCCCTTGCTGTTCTTATGATAGTGAGTGAGTTCTCACAAGATCTGATGGTTTACAAGTGTCTAGCACTTCCCACTTCTCTCTCTCTCTCTCTCTCCCCCGCTGCCATGTGAAGACTGTGCTTTGTTTCCCCTTGGTCTTTCTGCCATGAATGTAAGTTTCCTGAGGCCTCCTCAGCCATGCCTCCTGTACACCACGTGGAATTGTGAGTCAATTAAATCTCTTCTCTTTATAAACTACCCAGTCTCACGTAGTTCTTTATAGCAGTGTGAGAATGAACTAATACAATTATTTTGTATTTATCTTTCCAAATTGACAGATAACATCCATTTTATAAAGTGATCAATATTAAAAATAAAATTTCATTCAGGAATACAAATATATATGGAAAAAACATAAAGATAAACAGGTTCAGAACAGTGATTAATTCTGAGGAAGGAAGGAAAGGGATGGGATAAGGAAAAAAACAAAGCATCTTCCACAAATAGGTAACAGTGGTGTTATTTGCCTTAAACAGGATGCTGGGTATATGGGTGCATAGTACACCATTATTCTTTAATCTTTATATTTTACATTGCATTTTGTAAGTGTTGTTTTGCAACTACTCAATATTTCATTTATAAAAGCATGTTTAACTAAAAAGTTATAGTTCTTAAAAACTACCTTTATTAAATTATCCTATAACGTACATTTGCAAATGCGTGGTATTGGGTCCTTTCTAACTCTTCAGTGAGTATTGTATACTCTCACAGGCATCTCTGTTCTGAAGGCTAACTACTGTTAATTTAGTCATCATGTTTTAATTTAATGCAATTACTCATACACAAGTTAGCATCTGAAGTTTTTTGCTATTAGACCTGTGTCTTCGTTGACTGTGGACCTGACTTTGATTAAGATCATATCCTCATCACAGTGAGTCAAAAGCATGTGCCTTATTTCTCTCTTATTTCACATTGCTTTACTTTACTGGTAACCAGATTTTTCTCTAGAAAATTGTTTTTATGTTCCCACTAAACATTTTCCTTGTTTCTTCTCATTTTAATAATTACAATAGAAAATCTCTAATTATTATCTCCAGTACTAGAATTTTAGCAAACATAATCAATTTGAATTTTAATATATTTTGATATCCTTGTACATTAACTATAAAATTTAATATGATGTCTTGTATTTAATGACATGTTACTATATTATTTCTGCCATGAAATGGCATCACTCCTGCCATACAATCTCTCATTCATCACAGTGAAATACTTTTTCTCCAATTAATTATTAATACAATTTTAGCATGAAGAGATTCTGTTTTATATCGCATGATTTTATAACTGCATTCTCATGAAAATAATCTCAGAAAACTAAAACTATTTTAGGGCATAGTAAATTATGCAGTCTTCCTAATTGCAGACACTGTTTAGAAAATATTATACTAAATGAAATTATAAACTGGGTGACAATAATTTTCCAAAATAGAAAATTTTTTTAATTTCCCTTACTCTTAGATATCCAAAATTACAAATATTTGAGAATTCAATTTAAAACTCTTTTTTACTTATATAAACAAAAACAGGGAGGGAGTTCTGCTATTATTTTCTGGGATATTTGCATTTATAGAACTACTTAAATTACATTGCTAGCTTCAGATGTCCCTAAAAAGACATTATGTTATATGGGAGGAAGGGACAGAGAGATGTAAGAGAGGGTCAATAGATAAATGGTAGATAGATGGATAGAGGGATAGATAGATAGATAGATAGATAGATAGATAGATAGATAGATCCTTTTCTGATTTTTGATTATAGGGGATTGATAGTTTGTGAAGGAATCTAGTGGGCTAAAGGACTTATTTGGTTATAGAAATCTCCATAATAAAGTCTATGTGTCAATTGCTTACCCCTAAATGCCAGACCTACACACAGGTGCACTGGGCTTCAAGATGGTAAAAGCATAATTGTAAGGGAGAGCAACAAAAGAGGCCCGGTTAACACTGTGTCAATACCCCATTAACATCCAGAGATGGCATTGGGGGAGTTATAAAGTTGCTTTGATCAAGGATGCCCTGCACAGCCACGTCGGACTAATCTTGAAAATATATATTCATGTCTCTTAGGTGCAAGGTCAAATCGGTCTTCTAAGGACACTTCTTAACTGGACACACCCTAGAACTGCCATAAGTTTAGCCTCTAAAACCATGGGCAGCCCAGAATGCCTCAACTAGATACAGAATATAACCAGACGGATTTTGAGGGGGAAAAAAAAGCCAGGACTGGCATTTCACTGCCTGTGGCCCCTATGTGGATCACTGCCTTTGAGTCACACTTGGACCCCATGTCTCCTCTTCTAGGAAAAAGTTCTGTGAAGAGTGATACCAGGCTCTGGGATTTCCTCCAGAGCATACTCACCACATTCCTGTCCTTCCTGCTCTCCCAGATTGCTGTGAATCTCTAGCATCACCTCAGGAAAATACCATGAAATTTCTGCTTCTAGGCTAGGATGCCTTGGGAGAATGTTGGAGCTGAATTTTATAGCTCGTGACATTTTCCGAGCAATGTAAATGCCCTGAAGGGATTCAGGAGCCAACACTATGACCAAAGCCCCTCGAGTAAGTGGCTTTCTCTACCCCTGGCCTTAGAGAAGAACTCTCTGTATCTGTTGTGGATCATAATTGTTTTAGATTAATCTTGAGAAAAGACAAAGAAAAAGCTGACCTGCCTTCAGATGCATCTTTTTGCTTTCCAGGTGATCAAGTCCTGTATGTCAGCTCTATTGAATAAGTAAATAAGACCACCATCTGGCCTGTCCTCATCTTGTTCCAAAACCAGAATCTCAGTCATACACACTTCTGGATAAAAAGCAGGATATTTCAGTAAGTATATGGAGAAGGAGCAGGCGGACTAGTTACACTTAAAAAGCCTTGGGTCCCTGTATCCTTTTCCTTTCATGCTATGGTGCATGAACTCCTAACTCTTCCAAATTTCATTTTCACCCTCTCCTATGCCTCAGGGTGTTGGACCTATTTTCAGCAAAGTGATATTTGCATGACTCTCTGAACATGTGTCAGTGTCCTTACTGCATATTGAAAATAATTAAAATGCCTCAGAAAGGTATGGCCCAAGGCACTAACTCCCTGCTTATCACATTCACCTGCCTACCAGAGAGCAGGGCAGGCTCCTCTGACCGGCCATGGAGAAAGACTGGGCTGTAATAAATGATTTTAATAAATGCAAACTATAATCAAATGTTTTAGGTTTTATGGGGTTGGCCCTTTAGGTTGATTATCCATTTATATGTTATTTTGTAAACTACATACATAAATTTTCTAGAAGTAATGATATTATATGTACACAATCTTCATTCATCAGTGAGAGATGTCACATGACCCAGTACTTAATTTTATGGCTCAAGAAATGCTTAAGGTTTAGATAGTGAAAAACTGAAAAATAAAATGAAATCCAGCCCTGCTTTGACCAGACTGACATTGGGCGGCAATATTTCAGTACGGTTGCTAAATGTGTATCAATTTCTTCCCCTTCCTAGATGCATTGGTAAAGGTAATTCACATTTACTCACCTACTATGCAATGTCCCCTGTGGTTTTGTGGTATTCTTTTATATAAACTGTAAGTTCTATTTATAGCTTTCTCTAATTGCAGATTCTACTGTGTTCACATTCTTTTCTGCACATCTGCTATTAAATTTACAGAGTTCTTGCTCAAGTGCTCTTTTTTCTTCTAGACATAAAAAAATGGTTGAGTTTGCATTATGGTTGGATTTTCTGTGAATAAATCTGCCTGAAAAAGTATATTATAAAAAGTTATATGCAAAAACCTGTATATTCCTTATAGTTGACTTGATAGGATATTAACAATGTAGCAGTCAAATGATTTGGGTGGCTATCTCTACTTATGTTATACTCTATATAAAGTATACAAAAGATTATCTATATTATCGAGAGTAACAAAGACCATTCTAATTTATCTAATTTTTCTGGTTTTATTTCGAAAGAAACAGAATTGCTAGATATTAGGGATGATGATTTGTCCACTTGAACTTAAATCTTGACTACAAAGATATCAAATTATCTCAAACTGGTTAGTTTCTTTTTGAGGAGCTTTTATTTCTTTGTTTTTACTGCTATTGATTAACCATATCATGAAGAAAAATTCTTATTGAAATAAATGTTATTGATAATAATGCAGAAAAATATTAAAAATAGGTTGAGTGGCAGAAAAAGTAATTTTAAGCAATATATCTGTGTTATGTTTCCACTTTTTATGCTTTGGGGTATGCAACTAACGGAATACACATATAAATTTTATTAGTGTTAATTGCTTCAGTACCGGAATTCCTTGGCAAGTCTGAATATCTAAGTCCAATTCTAACAAAATCATGTACTTGTTCACTTCGCAAAGGTGCACTTGGAAGATAAAATGGCAGTAACTTATTTTATCTTTAATGTTTGAGGTTAAGCAATATGAATGGTTAGTTAATGGCTTAATGAGTGGGCTACAAACCATTTAAGCATGTAATGAACCTTAGCTTTTCAATGACTTTCCTAATGAAAGATCTATATGACTGCATGTCTTGTGTCACAATAGAGATAGTAGGGAAGGTACCTAATCAATTGTGATGGTAAATCAATTGATCTGTAACCCTGTTTTCATACAGTGAGAAAGATATGGAGAGAGCATTTTACTATAGCTTTATTTCTAGCTGAAGATCAATAAATAAAAGAGACAGCTTACTATTTGAAAATGTTCCCTTTTACTGTGCTTAGAAAGCCCAGGCAGGCAGATTGATGTCCTATTTCATAGATGTGTCGGTTTCCTTTGTCACTTCTCCAAGATTTAAAGCTCTTCAAAATTAAATATATGATAGAGAATATCTGTGAGTCTAGCATTTATTGTCATGACTAAGGTTCAGATTGAAGATAAAACTGTGACATGATAAAAAAAATCCTATTTCATATTATAATATTCATGAGTATCATTTTAAGATTGTCCATCAAAGAAAAGGTTTTATTATTCTCATTAGTTGATTCTTCTTTTAAAAATATAGAATATAAAAAACTAATTGTAATACTAGTGCTGTTAACATTCAAAAATATAATAGTTTGAAATATTGTTAAGAAAATGAAAAGACAAGCCACAGACTTGGAGGAAATAATTGCATAACACATAACCGGTAACGGCCTTGTATCTAAAATATACAAACAACTCTGAAAAGTCAACAATTTAAAAAAGCACTTTATAAAGAGGCAGAAGATCTAAATACTTCACCAGAAAAGATATATGAACAGCAAATAAGGATATGAAAACACATTCAACATCATTAGGCATTAGAGAAATTCAAATTAAAACCCCAATGAGATACTATTATCCTGCTACTGAAAAGGGTAAAGCTAAAAGAAACTGACAACAGCAAATCCTGGGAGGATGTAAAGCAACTGAAACTCTCATTACTCTACTGGTAAAATTTCAATTGTACTGTTGCTTATAAAGTTAAACACACACATATATAGAAAGCTGAAACTGGATCCCTTCCTTACTCCTTATACAAAAATTAATTCAAGATGGATTAAAGACTTAAATATTAGACCTAAAACCATAAAAACCCTAGAAGAAAACCTAGGCAATACCATTCAGGACATAGGCATGGGCAAGGACTTCATGTCTAAAACACCAAAAGCAATGGCAACAAAAGCCAAAATTGACAAATGGGATCTAATTAAACTAAACGGCTTCTGCACAGCGAAAGAAACTACCATCAGAGTGAACAGGCAACCTACAGAATGGGAGAAAATTTTTGCAATCTACTCATCTGACAAAGGGCTAATATCCAGAATCTACAATGAACTCAAACAAATTTACAAGAAAAAAACAACCCCAACAAAAACTAGGCAAAGGATATGAACAGACACTTCTCAAAAGAAGACATTTATGCAGCCAAAAGACACATGAAAAAATGCTCATCATCACTGGCCATCAGAGAAATGCAAATCAAAACCACAATGAGATACCATCTCACACCAGTTAGAATAGCGATCATTAAAAAGACAGGAAACAACTGGTGCTGGAGAGGATGTGGAGAAATAGGAACACTTTTACACTGTTGGTGGGGCTGTAAACTAGTTCAACCATTGTGGAAGTCAGTGTGGCGATTCCTCAGGGATCTAGAACTAGAAATACCATTTGACTCAGCCATCTCATTGCTGGGTATACACCCAAAGGATTATAAAACATGCTGCTATAAAGACACATGCACACGTATGTTTATTGTGGCACTATACACCATAGCAAAGACTTGGAACCAACCCAAATGTCCAACAATGATAGACTGGATTAAGCAAATGTGGCACATATACACCGTGGAATACTATGCAGCCATAAAAAAGGATGAGTTCATGTCCTTTGTAGGGACATGGATGAAGCTGGAAACCATCATTCTCAGCAAACTATCGCAAGGACAAAAAAATCAAACACTGCGTGTTCTCACTCATAGGTGGGAATTGAACAATGAGAACACATGGACACAGGACGGGGAACATCACATACTGGGGCCTGTTGTGGGATGGGGAGAGAGGGGAGGGATAGCATTAGGAGATATACCTAATGTTAAATGAAGAGTTAATGGGTGCAGCACACCAACGTGGCACATGTATACATATGTAACAAACCTGCACGTTGTGCACATGTACCCTAAAACTTATAGTATAAAAATAAAAAATAAAAAAAATAAAGTTAAACACACACTTACCATTCAACCCAGAAATCCCGCTCTTATTTACCCAAGAGAAATGCAAACTTATATTTAAATAAGAGCCTTACATAGTGTTTATAATGGCTTTATTGATAATTGCCCCAAACAATGGTAATAATCCAAATTGGCTTTAACTGATGAATGAATAAACAAATTTGAAAAAAATTCCATGCAATAAAGAGGTAGAAGCTACTGATACAGAAAATATCTTGGATAAATCTCAAATACATTATGCTAAATGAAAGAAGCCAGGCTCAAAAGGCTACATAATTTATTACTTCATTTATATGGCATTCTTGGAAGGGCAAAACAAAGGTACAAAAAACAGAACAATGGTTGGCAGGAACTGAGAGCTGGGAGAAAGGGCTAACTACTAAGGAGCATGCGAGAAATCTGGGAAATATGGAATTGTTCTAGATTCTAACTGTGGTAGTGTTTACACAACTATGTGTATTTGTCAAAACTTAACTGAATTTAAACTAAAAAGATACATTTTATTAAATTATACTTTAATAAATGTGAGTTGCAGCAACATAGAATAACATAATAACATGAAGAATTGTGTTATTTCAAAAACTAAATATATTAAAATTTCAACCCTTTACTTATAGATGAGATGGCTATCCTCTGTTTGGTCTAGGGCAAGGATTGATAAACTGTGGCCCGTGAGCCAAATCTGGCTCACTATATATTTTTGTAAATAAAGTTTTATTGGAATACAGCCAAATAATTTAAAGCTGCTTTTACACTGTAATGACAGAGATGAGTATTTGTGACAGAGACCATACGGCCAACAAAACCTCAGATATTTATCATCTGGCCCTTTTCAGAAGAAGATTGCGGACATCTGGTCTAGGGCTGAAACACTATACTTATTGAAATCCTCAATCTTCCCGCAAAATTTGGTATTTTCTCAAAGGTACCCATTATTTAAATAAATTTAAATAAAGGAAATGTCACGATTAATAAAGCCAATCAAGCCTTATGATATCCATTAAGCATCTACCATATGCCAAGCATATAAATATGAAATAACCATTTTTGCCATCATGGAACTTACAATTTAATTCATAAAATTGGAAATTTTTCTTAAAAACTGAAAGCTGTATATTGAGATTAAATTTGAAGGAAGAGTTATTATTTTGTTGAATATTTAATTTATCCTTTCCATATCCACTGTTTATTATTTTATTTATTTATTTTTATTTTTATTTTTTTTTTTGAGATGGAGTCTCGCTTTGTTGTCCAGCCTGGAATGCAGCAGTGCAATCTTTGCTCACTGCAACCTCCACCTCCCAGGCTCAAGGGATTCTCCCACCTCAGTCTCCAGAGTAACTGGGATCACAGGCATGTGCCACCACGCCCAGCCAATTTTGTATTTTTAGTAGAAACAGGGTTTCCTCATGTTGGCCTGTCTGGTTTTGAACTCTTGACCTCAAGGGATCCTCTCAAGTGATACTCAGCCGCCCAAAGTGCTAGGATTACAGGCATGAGCCACAACGCTCAGCCACATATCCACTGTTTTAATTTAAAATTTGGGTCTTTAATGGCCTCCTGGCCTGGCCACCATGCTACCCCAACCATTTCACCTTCACACTAGTTCCAGAGAGCTAAAGCTAATTATGCTCCTCCTCAGTGAAGTTCAACAATAAAGTTGAATTCTGGTCCTGAAATTGTTTCCAAACCACATGTAGGTATGGCTGTCCATGATCTGGTTGCAACTTATGTCCATACTAATTTCTTATTCTTTCTCATATCCCACATTTCTGCCATTCTAGGTTATTCCTAGGCCTCAAACATGCAATATTTTCTTCATTGACACATTTTCTTCTTCAACCTAGAAGATCCTTTTCCAGTTTTTTATCCTCTGGGATGCCAATTATTTCTCATGGACAAGCTCATTTGCCAAATTCTCTGTGAAGTCTTTTTGATTCTCTGTATGGCATAATTGCTTCTTCCTGATTGTTTCCTTGGTACTCTGTAACACTGTTTCTCATGTCATATTGCCTTATTAATTGTTCAATTCTGTTTCTCTGTCTTGATTACATTGCACTGACAAAAGGGACCCTGTCATGTCATTTATCATTATCATACTTTCTCCATAGTACATAAGTTTGTACACTGAGTAGTAGGTATTTGATAAGTATTCCCTGAGTTGAATTTAATACACTTCAAACCCCAGGTAAGCTATCTTTTGAAAATTCTTATAAATAGTAGTGATACATTCAAAATCCATTAACTGTATCATCTTCTGTTGCCTGTACCTCCACCTACATTAGATGCTTATTTTTCTAATGGTATAGATAAAATTGTATCTACTAGTCAAAACTTCTGGTCTTTTTAATCATCCTAATATTTTTTATGTTCATTGTAGTCTTTCTTTAAACTTATCTGTTTTTAAGTTTACATGGATTTATAGAGCAGACATTGAGGTATGGTTTTACTAGAGGCAGAGGAGAAATAAGCCCGTGGTTTTTGAATCTAGGCAGGTCAGCCATTTTCCTTCTTCTTCAGTGGAGTGTTGTCTTTTTTAGCCAATTATTTTTAGACAATATGATCATTCTCATGTGTAAAAATCTGTTTCTGCACATGCATCATGTCTAGAGTTACTATTCTCTGTTGTCCAGCCTTACTCCCCACTGCCATTTGGAAAGTGTCATTGCTTATAATAGCAAACAACTGGAAACAAGCCAGGAAACTATGTAGCATTTACAAACTGGAATACTATGGAGCTGTAAAGAAGAGGCAGGGATATCTCCATATACAGAATGGGAGAGATACAAGGAGGCATTGTTAACTAAAAAAGCAAGACCAAACCAGTAGCATGCTACCTGTGGTATATGAAAACAAAGAGGGATAATATATCATAGAAACACATGCATAAAAACACTTTGGAACTAATAAAAAACCCCCTTTAACAAACATTTCCTAGGGAGGTGAGGAAGACTAGAAACAAAACAGGTAAGAGCATGAGGTGTAGTACCTGTTAAAAATAAGATAATCTGGAAAAAAATATTTAAACTGAAAATTTATGGTGACATAGTTTGGATATTTGTCCCTGCCCAAATCTAATGTCAAATTGTAATCCCTAATGCTGGAGGTGGGGCCTGGTGGGAGGTGTTTGGATCATGGGGGCAAATCCCTCAAGGTTTGGTGGATGGGAGCCACCATCCACCCACCGCCTTCTTGCTCCTGCTTCTGTCATGTTAAGTGCCTGTTCCTGTTTCACCTTCTATTATGACTATGAGCTTCCTGAGGTGCCTCCCAGGAAGCTGATGCCAAAGCTGTGCTTCCTGTATAGCCTGCAAAACTGTGAGCCAATTAAACCTCTTTTCTTTATAAATTATCCAGTGTCAAGTATTTCTTTAGCAATGCAAGAATGGCCTAATACACATAGAATTTAAGAGTTTTACTTTATATTCTTTTTCAGCTTTTGTTTTAGATTCAGGGTGTATATGTACAGGTTTGTTACCTGGGTATATTACATGATGCTGAGGTTTGGTGTACAAATGATCCCATCACTAATGTACTGAGCATAGTACCCAAAAGTTAGCTTTTCAACACTTACCTTCTCTTCTCCCCACTCTAGTAATTCCCAGTGTCTATTGTTGCCAACTTTATGTCCATGAGTACCCTATATTTAGCTTCCACTTATAAGTGAGAACATGCAGTATTTGATTTTCTGTTCCTGCATTAATTCACTTAGGATAATGGCCCTCAACTGCATTCATGTTGTTGCAAAGGACATGATTTTGTTCTTTTTTATGGCTGCATAGTATTCCATGATGTATATGTACCACAATTTCTTTATCCAAACCACTGTTGATAGGCACCTAGGTTGACTCCACTTCTTTGCTATTGTGAATAGTACTGCGATGAACATATCAGTGCATGTGTCTTTTTTGTAGACTGATTTATTTTCTTTTGGGTATATAACCAGTAATGGAATTGCTGGGTTGAATGGTAGTTCTATTTTGAGTTTTTTGAGAAATATTCAAACTTCTTTCCACAGTGGTTGAACTAATTTGCATTCCCACTAACAGTGTGTAAGCATTCCTCTTTCTCCATAGTCTAACATCTGTTGCTTTGAATTTTAATAACAGTCATTCTGACTGGTGTGAGATGGGATCTCATTGTGGTTTTGACTTTCA
Organism: Symphalangus syndactylus; assembly: GCF_028878055.3. Lineage (NCBI taxonomy): Eukaryota > Metazoa > Chordata > Mammalia > Primates > Hylobatidae > Symphalangus > Symphalangus syndactylus. The sequence goes on from NC_072437.2 coordinate 43,310,430, forward strand.
TCTCTCTGGTGAGTAGCGATGTGGAACAGTTTTTCACCTGTTTGTTGACCACTTGTATGTCTTCTTTTCACAACTGTCTGTTCATGTCTTTTGCCCATTTGTTAAATGGGTTGTTTTGCTTGCTCAGTTATTGAAGTTCCTTATAAATTGTCAATATTAGACCTTTGTCAGATGTATAGTTTGGGAATATTTTCTCCCACTCTTTAGGTATTTTGTTTACTCTATTGATAGTTTCTTTCACTATGAAGGAGCTCTTTAGTTTAATTAGGTCCCACTTGTCAATTTTTGTTTTCATTAAAGTTGCTTTTGAGTACTTAGTCATAATGTCTTTTCCAAGGCCAATGTCTAGAATGGCATTTTCTAGATTTTCTTTTAGGATTCTTGTACAGTGAGGTCTTATGTTTAAGATTTAAGAATTTTAGAGATGCACATTAACATGGCTTAAGATGAAAATATTTTGAAGATAATCTAATAAAATATGCTAGCGCTTTGAGTACTTGTTATGCAAGAAGTAATGAGTAGATCATTCCATAGATTGTTGAGTTAGAGGTGAGTATTTTACGCAAATTTATAGCAGTCTTATTTTATATGATTCTATCTTAGACACACGTTTCAAAAATATTACACAGGGAGTTCTCAGTCGGCTGCCTATTTCATTTTAATCATTAGTGAATGTAAATTTGGTCTTCTTCTGAAGCAAAAGAAGAGCTTGAGAACTGTAGAAGGTAGAAAAACCCTTAAGATTAGGCCATGCTTTCATTTATTTCTTTATCAACACATATTGAGAAGTCCTTATAAGATAGCTAATAATAAGTGCCATGAAAATTTAAATAAATGCTGTACCTTAAAGGATTCCATGTTATACTAGACATCAAGATACATCTATAGCTAACTAAATACAAATGACCCATACACTTGAAACACTTTTTAAAATGAGAGATAACAACGTAATATGTAACATATCCAGAAAAAAATAAATTCATGATTGAGAGCAATACATCATAGAGGTTTTCATGTCTAGTTTTGTCCACTCTGGGTCTGCAAAGTTGATACTAAGATGAAGGTGGGACATCCAATGCAGATATCAATTCCTGGAGGCTATATGGGCATAGTGATTACTGGTGCATGCTGGCTGCACAGGTTTAAAGCCAGATGCCACCACTTCATAGCTAGATGAGATTGTGTATGATATTACAGAGAACAGAACGATTGAGAACAGTGCAGTAAATCAATTAGTGGAAGGATATTTTATTTTAATAAAAAAGAAATTACCTGGAGGTAATTTTGATAGCTATTGCTTACTTCTACTTCATAAGGGTTGCACAATCCTATACTCTTTCCATGAAAGTCTAACAGTGTTTGTTACTCCAAGTCTCATCAATAAAACATATCAACAACTTTTTAAAAAAGTATTTTCTGCCAATATAATAGGTGAGGAAAGATACCTAGTTTCATTTTGCATATCTTTTATTATGACTAATGGTTCTTTTCATATTTTAATGCCATTTGCATTCCTTTTTCTATGAACTATCTAGCTCATAAAAAATGAGCATTGAACAATTCAATTGGATTATTAGTCTATTTTATATCAATTTACTGTAGCTCTTTACATATAATAAAGATTGACCTTTTTATCTATTATAAGTTGCAGATGTTTCACTAATTTGACATTTGTCTTTTAACTTTCCATATGGATAATTTTTAGTTTCGTCTTATTTTTGTCTTGGGGATATATGTTTTAGTTTTACATGCCAGAAGTTGCCAATTCTTTCTTTTATGCTTCTAGATTTGGGGTCATAGTTAGAAAGCTTGTCTTTTCCAGTGCAAAATTATGAAAGAATAAACCTATATTTTCTTCTAGCTCTTCTTTTTTTTTCCACTTTTATTTTAAGTTCATGGATGTATTAGTCAGGGTTCTCTAGAGGGACAGAACTAATAGGATATATATATATATATCCCAAAATTGAAGAACTTGGAGTCAGCTGTTCGAGGGCAGGAAGTATCCAGCATGGGAGAAAGATGTAGGCCAGGAGGCTAGGCCAGCCTCTCTTTTTTCACATTTTTCTGCCTGCTTTATGTTCGCTGGCAGCTGATTAGATTGTGCCCACTGACTCAAATGTTAATCTCTTTTGGCAACACCCTCACAGACACACCCAGTATCAATACTTTGTATCCTTCAATCCAATCAATTTGACATTCAGTATTAACCATCACAAGGGGTACAGGTGCAGGTTTGCTACATAAGTAAACTTGTGTCCCCATGAAAATGTGGGCAAAGGACATGAACAGATCACTTTTCAAGAGAAAACATACATGTGGACAACAATCATATGAAAAAAGTCAACATCACTGATCATTAGAGAAATGCAAATCAAAACCGCAATGAGATACCATCTAATACCAATCAGAATGGCTATTATTAAAAAGTCTTCTAGTACTTTTATGGTTTCACCTTTCACATTTAAATTATTTATTTCTCTGGATGTACAGCGTCTTGTTTAGTTAAGGATCCAATTTTGTCTTTTTTTCTGAATGGTTACCATTTGTTCTAATGACATTAATTATATAGAATGGCCCATCTTTACTTTATTGATTGGAATTGCCACCTTTATTATAACCTAAATTCCCCTGTGTATTTGGGTCTATATATTTAACTTCTCTTGTGATTTTTCATTGGTCTGTCTACTATGCATTCTAATTGAATTTTAGTCTCATATTTCTCTTAATTAAAAGAAGAAATGTTAAATAATGTGGAGAATATGACTTGCATTTCAAATTAACAAGTTTGACAATTTTTGTTGCTGTTTCCAGCACTTTCTAGTTTACACTACTGCCTAAATCGTATTTTCGAGTTTATAGTCTGGCGTATATATTATTATAGATCACATTGCAATATAGAAACATTCTTCTGGAGCTTTGAACCCTATATCTGCTTTAGGGATCTGTAAGCAGGTATAGGGTTTCTCTAGAGCAGACTGGTGCATAACCTCAACCTTTACAAGTCAGATTGCTGGTCTGTAGCCCTTGCTGACAGTGCAATAGAGTCAACAACTTATTTCATGTCCTCTTATGTGTACTAAAAGGCTGGAAACATAATCTCCCCCAAGACCACTGGAGATATGGAACAACTCACACAAAATATTATCAATACAACATAACACAACTAGCTGTACCTCTCACATTCCCAGTAAGCCCAGATTGATTGATGAATATAAATTTCTAGGTGGAAGCCAGAATATCAACTGCCTGAATGTGGGCTCATGAAGACAGAAGGATGCTTTCGTCCATTTCATGATTTAATGTATTTGCTTAGAGGTTGTTCCTGGCACCGTTCATTTGACTGACATAGTGCTCAAATCACATCAGTCTTACCACACTGGTACTTAGCATCACATTGTTAGCCTGATTTCAATAGAAATTATTTGATACAAATAACTTGCTGATAGCATTTGCAGACAGTGGAGAAGTATAGGTGCTCCAACAGGTAAGAGTATGATTTTTCACTATTTGTTCTATTAATGACAATCATGGTTGCATTCTTAAAACAGGCCTTTAGAGGATGCCAGATAATAATTGTAGCAACCATTTTTGTATGTCCTGTCATGTGCCATGCCCACTTTTTTCATGAATATTGATTGAATACTGACAAAATGGTTCTGCACTGTATTGAAACTAAATTATGAATGTCTGTATTTCTTCATCTTTCCTTAAACTTCTTTGACTTGCTGGTAAGAAATACAGATTATCAACTTTGTGTTAAGCATATTGCCTTCCAGTTTTCTGTCTTAAGAGGTAATCAAATCATCTTCAGTCTAAACAATTGGGTGTCTTAAGTGTTATCTGATTTCAAAGATTTTAAGAATTGGAAAGGTTTATCTATGTTAAGTGTAAATACTAATGTCACAGTATTAAAATTTGCCACCAAACAAAAAGTTGGTTTTATGCCCTCTGAGCTTTCTTATTTGAAATACCAAAAATCTGTAAGTCTCTAAGCACTGAAGATACTGACTCATGTATTTGTGGGAGACAGAAAATGAATAGATAATCTCTTTTCCCCTTTAGAATTTTACAATTTCTTGCTCCTTACTCTTTATGCTGTGTAATAAGAGTACAACTCTACCACAACATGGGAAACTCTATTGTCACAATCCAAAAAGATGTACTTAAGTGTTGACTACTAATTGTGCCAGAAACAAAGCTAAATTGCTTCTCAAAAATTACTCTTACATGTATTTATTTAACTAAAATGTAAGAAGCTATTTATAAATAAACCACATTTTTTAGGACAACAAATATGGCTCAAGCTAAATATGATATAAGGAAATTGGAGTCTTAATCTGTGTTTCTGCAGCCCCTGTTGTGTTTCTGCAGTCCTGTTGTGAAAAAAAAAAATAACATGGGTAATAAGAGATAATTGTTGTAATCTGTAAAGCATGCCTTCTGTAAAACATAGGTAGAAAAATCTTTCAACATTTCAGGACCGCACTTCTCAAGTCCTTTATGATGGCTATTGTTCCTGGAAATATCCAAGAGCAACATTCTTCGGAGCACTCCAGGAGGAGGTAACATGGAAATACGTAGCTAAGATCTGACTCATAAACAATGGGCTACTGAGTTGTGGCTATCTAATTTTTTAAAAGATGGTCAAAAGTCTTTATTTACATCCAGCATTAAAATGGAATTATATCACTTCCTTCTAAGACAAAGTGGAGATGTCATCATTCCCATTTCACAGATGCATAAACAAGCTCAGAAAAGATAAGAAACGCATCCAGTGTACCACAGCTGGGAAGTGTGGCAAGTTGGATTTAAAAGCAAATCATTAGGGAACAGGAAAGGGAGTGAGTGAACAATCGAGAGATAATATAATTAAATATTAAATGGAAATGTGTCATCTTGATAACCCTATGATGTAGCAAAATCTCCAGAAATACTTCCTAATATTTAAATATGTAGGGAAGTGGAGATTTTTCCATGCTGTAATTCTTCTTAAATTTAATCTTTATTTATAGCTCTCATTAATATGGTAGCAATATGGAAAATTAATGTTTGAGACTTTCTTCTTTTTTCTTTCTTTTAGAAAAGGAAAAGCATTCAGTGTTCAGGTGACTTGTGCTAAAGATAAAAGGATGAAAAAATGGAAGCTGTGGAAATTTCCTTATGTCTTATCATTGGAAATTATATTGCATCACCAAGTTTTCTGGTGTACAAAACAATAGCGTAGTAAAACTATGTTTTAAATGCTGTACCAGCTAACCTAATTAGCCTACTTTAAAGACAGGGAATCTGAGGCCCAGAGAATGAAGTTACTCGACTAAGGTCACATAGGTATTTAGTGGTAGATCTAGGGTTCTATTCAGCATATCATGATTACAATGTCTGATTTCTTTTCCTTAATATTGTCTATATCCTCTCATTAGGCCATTCCTCTTAGCAGCTACAAATTTGTAGATGATGTATTTCATAATTAAATGTGGTTAAACAAATTAAAATTTCCACCTAGACCAGAAGGTCCTACAAACAAAATGTTTCCAATTAGCATTGTCTGTGCAGCCAGTAAAGGTGTGAAAATGGACAAGGTTAAAACTGGCATAATAGCTATTTGAAGAATGGTTAAATAAACCAAAGCTGTTGCCCTTTTGCTATCTCCCAAAACAGTGTGATTCTGTTCTTTTCTGAGCTTAGAAAATATCTGACAGTCATCATTTTTTTGTAAAATTTATGTACAGATTTTTGCAAACTAAGATTAACAGACAATGAAGGAAGGGCTGATCTGAGTGTATGAGTATAGATATATAGATATATAAAATACATGTGTGAGGGGGGGTATATTGTTTTTCTAATCATTGACTTTTGAAAACAGAAAACTCTTTACCATCTAAAGGAATATATCCAAAATGGTGAAGTGTCAAGTGGTATGATTTGGTTGAGATGCACAAATGTTCATTGAAGACCGGGTGGGTTTCGAGTTAAATACCTGAAGATATATAAGACATAGCATCTACTTTGCATTAATATTTTTGCAGGCAGGGATCCCTGACTTCTCTCCCTCTAATCATTTCAAATTAGTAAATTAGGAAGTCCCAAAATCTGTTGGGAGGGACTGTTCGAAAAGGTTAGGTCCTAAAAGCATGGAACCCAATTCTGGCTCTGCCACTTTCCCACTGTATTTCTTTGGTAAATTTTTAAAATTTTGATGAATTTCTTACCTAGAGTGACTGTATTTTCTGATCTCAGAGAAGTCCTGGCTTATACTTGTTGTCTTGGATTAATTAACAAGACCTTCCTCTTTTCCTTTCAAGAGCTCCTCATTTTCTATAATAAATTATATGATGACATGTCAACTTCAGAATGGTTTTAAGAATTAAATGAACGTATGTGGCTGTGTGTATAAAAAAAACTTGAGAAATGTATAAATGGAGGTTAAAAATGAGAAATCCAATAAATGAATAAAAGATTAATGAAGAATGAAGATTTTATTAGTATTTTAAGATATAACCTTTTCAGCATAGGCACAAGCTCTTTCCAAGATCTTGGATTACTTTTTCATAGTATGAACATATAGCAAGTGTTTTTCCTAATATCACTATGTGGCAGAAATAGATCCCATGTCCAAATACATATATTTCATGGATCCAGTGACATTGATTTACTTTTTATTTACTTTGAAGTCATTGGGATACAAAGAAATATAACATTGTAAATTCAAATGTTTTCTTTGCAAACCAAAGGGCTTTGTGATCACTTATTTCTTTCTCTTCCACCAGAAGATGAGTAGCATGTAATATTCTCTCTGAATCATATATGAAAAAGCACAGGCCTTACTTCTCAAGAGGCAGAGCCCTAGAGGATTATTCCACTAGAATAACCACTTGTGAAAATATCTCTACAAGATAATGCAACTTGAAAAAGAAGACCCAAGGTGATCCCTTAATTACTAACATTAGAACTCAAAGCTCTTGGAGATCTAGGGGTTTTTCACTTTAATACTTAGCTAAATATGTTAAGATTATAGAATAGCCTAAACAAAGTCAGTATTGATACTGTTTGTGGAATACGGAAAAATATTTTCCAAATTATTAAGTGACAGCCTTAAAGGATCCACTAAGACAAAAGGCAAAATGGACCCCTCATCCTCTGACCTGTGTAGCAATAAGCTAGGTTTATGGCTTGCCTGCTCACCTCAGGAAGTGGTAATAACAGCCATTATTTTCTGTGGAAGCAATGCCTGTAACCATGTCATCCTCTGATAAATCATACCAATTGCATCTTATTATCACACCAATGGTTCAATTAACTCACATCACCACTCAATTTATCAAATTAAAAAGGAAGGGTTTTGTGTGTTCTAATAATTGTTTCATTAACATAAAACTAGTTAAGAACCAAGAAGCTTCAGATCCAGATTCATAATGTCTTTATGCAGTTTTGTTTTGATTTTGCTCTGATAGTCGTACACCGACACATCTTGTGTTCTATTAGTTGCCATTATTATTCTTTCATTAACATACATATGGCTATTGAATGTGGCAGGTTTTCACAGAAGACAAACACAATATTACAGAACAAAATGGTAACCATAATTTTGAAGATCTAGGCATGTTATTAAGCATTACAAAAGCTTTAAAATAACCATTGTTATCAATTCAGTATGGAAGTGGTGTACTAATGAAAGAGCTACTTTCAACTAATATATTCAAGGAGTTTTAAGATTAGAGAGTAAGGAATTTCAGAGTAAATTTTAAATGATTCTTAGAAGTTTTCATCTAACTAAAACAGATAATTCTGTTGTTTTATATAAATAAATCAAGTGAAAGATATATTTCAGAGGTATTGCCCAGGGAAAATTAATTTTGGAAATTTTAAGTCAGATGGTTGGAGAATGTCAGCCATACTTTAATCATTTCACAGTAACTTCTTCCAAGTACAGTTGTACAATCATGTGTTTAAATTAAACTGATCACTACACACTAATAATAATTAATGTTATATTGTCCCACACATATCAATTTTCACAACTCTTCCACATTATTTTACCCTTACAGCAACTACGTAAGTTAAATATGATCCTTCCCATCTTACAGCAGGAACCAAAGTTCACAGGGGTTACATCACCCAAGTTGAGTCATCCTGGAATGTGTCCATGCCAAGACTAAAGTATAGATGGTCTAATTAAAAGACACTTGCCTTGAAATCAGAAAAACAGCTTCACTGTTTATTAATTGAGATATAATTTAGTTAAAATCTGATTGCCATGTTTCTCATCTCTAAAGTGAGGCTTCTACCACCCAACATAATTAGCGTGTTAAATAAAATGTGTGAGTAAAAGCACTTGGCACATTGCGTACACACTCAAAAAATATCCTTTATTTCTCCTGGTGTGATGCCTTGCTACCTCCTTTATTTACTTAAACACTATCAAATGGAGGTGGCCATGTGGGTCATGTTTCTGGTAACACCTACAACTGACTCTATGCTGGTCTCTTTTTATCCTAATAGATTCCTCTGTTTATGACAATGGTGATCATTGAGAATGGCACTTTGACCATCTCTACTTGGATAACCATAAACCCAAGATTCCTCATACAAAATTTATCTCATTCTTACCCTATTGGTTGTTGTTTAGACTTTCTATTCTCTAATCAGGCCATATCTTCATATAGTTCAGAAATTTTAAAACAGCTTTTATGTCTTTTAATTCTCACAACAGCCCAGGAATACAGGTATCCCTTCTCTCAATTTGGACTAATTTTATCACTATTATCATAGTCTTAGAGACTCAATCCCTGCTCTCAGTTTGGACTAATTTTATCATTATTATTATAGTCTTAGAGACTCAGAACATTCATGCATTTTCACCTCTTCCCTACCTGGTTATCTGAATCCAATTAGGCATGAAGTCCTGTCCTGCCAATTTCAGCTTTGAGTTGTCTTTCACATTTTATTCTTTCCTTATATTTCCACTTTTCCTACTCTATTTTAGGCCCTTTAGTTACACAGCTGGACTGCTGTAAAAAACTTTTCAATTTGTCATTCTGCCTCCAATAACTCCCTATATCAACCTCTTCATGTTTATTCCTAGGTAAACCTTCTAAAATAGTACTTCAATCATGTCATCCCTATGCTCAGGTCCTGAGGGTATCTTCCTGTTGCTTTCAAGACCAAGTGTAAATTCTTTAGCACAGCATCAAAGATCTGTCCTCATTTTTGTAATTTTATCTCCCTGTGTGTCCGTATCAAATAGGTCTACTGTTATTTCACAGAAACATCTTGCCGTTGTGTAACTCTGGAATTTTATTCTCATCATATTTCCTTTTATAGGTATTTTGGTTCTTCTGTCACACTTTTTCACTGTTTTTTTTTTTTTTTTTGAAAGAGGGTCTTGCTCTGTTATCCAGGCTGGAGTGCAGTGGTGCGATCTCAGCTCACTGCAGCCTCCACCTCTCAAGTAGCTGGGGCTACAGGCACGCACCACCAGGCCCGGCTAATTTTTGTATTTTTAGTAGAGATGGGGTTTCACCATGTTGGCCAGGCTGATCTCGAACTCCTGACTTCAAGTGATTCTCCTGCCTCGGCCTCCCAAAGTGCTAGGATTATAGGCATGAGCCACAGCACCTGGACCTTCTCCCACACTTTCTAAAATCAACTTGTTCTTCCAAGTCTTATGGAGATTCCACATCTTCCATGAAGTCTTAACTAGCCAAAAGTGTTTATCTCCTCACCAGTTCAACTGATCTACATAATTTGTTCTGTGGACTATGCATACTTCTGGAGGCACATCGTTCATCTCTCTCTCGTGTCTTAAACTGGACTTTCTGAAACCCTGTCTTTGGCTCCTCATAGAATCAGCTTTTACATATACCTGCAGAGCTATCCTTACTCTGTAGGTCCTATGCTGGGGGGAAAAAAAGAAAAATCTATTGAATTTTGTATCCTCTCCAGATTCTGAACTAAAATGAAGGAGAACACAACTAAACTAACATCTTGGGCCATGGATTAATTAAAAATCTATTTTTGTGAATAACAGAAACCATCTAGGCTCATGAAACCCTTCAGCTTTCTGACATATCTGGAAACATTTTGTTATTTATTTTAATTTTGTAATTATCAGATGAAAAGTAAGAAAAACTCTCTACCTTTGTTAAGACCTGACACTGGAATCACACAGCTGGTAGCAAAGTTAGTTATCATCTAATCCAAATCTTAATAAAGTGTTTTACTCTTCTAAACATGATACTTCTATGATTCAGAAACACTGCTGTTGAATATGGAAACACAAACCACATAATTTAGATTATATTTTAGCAGAATAAAAACTGACATTATATATATATAGATATATATATATTTTTATTCTGCCCTGTTTTCTTTAGTTTTCCTCCCACTTATCTGCTTCCTTCTTCCCTCAACTCTCACACCTGTAATCCCAGCACTTTGGGAGGCCGAGGCAGGTGGATCATGAGGTCAGGAGTTCGAGACCAGCCTGGCCAACATGGTGAAACCCTGTCTCTACTAAAAATACAAAAATTACCTGGGTGTGGTGGTACACACCTATAATCCTAGCTACTTGGCTACTTGGGAGGAGGAGAGGCAGGAGAATTGCTTGAACCTGAGAGGCGGAGGTTGCAGTGAGCAGAGATTGTGCCGCTGCACTCCAGCCTGGGCAACAAAGCAAGATTCAGTCTCAAAAAAAAAAAAAACCTCTAAGCACTGTGAGTTTCATTAATCTCAAACTCCCATACTACCTAACACATAGAATGTCCCCATGAAAACATGCAAATTAAATTGCAAATAACAATGCATCTAGCTAAACAAATAGAGAAGAGAAGCTCAATTTATGCATTTTCAAAATGAAAGAAGATTATAAGCGTAAGCCACCGTACCCAGCCTATACCTTAACTGAAAGTAAGGTACTCTCAATTAAGGTATAGGCTGGGTACAGTGGCTCATGCTTGTAATCTCAACACTTTGGGAGGCCGAGGCAGGTGAATCACTTGAGCCCAGGAGTTTGAGATTAACCTTGGCAACATAGTGAAACCTTGTCTCCACCAAAAAAAATACAAAAAGTAGCCAGGTGTGGTGGTGCATGCCTGTAGTTTCAGCTACTTGGATGGCTGAGGTGGGAGCATCTCTTGAACCTAGGAAGTCAAGGCTACAGTGAGCTGAGATCCTACCACCTCACTCCAGCCTGGGTGACAGAGTGAGACTCTGTCTCTAAAATAAAATAAAAGAAGGTATAACTCCCTTACAAAGGACAAAAAATCAAATTTTTATTTCTATCATGTAAACTCTAATTATAAGAGGGAATAATCAGCATCAGGATCTGTTACCAGTCTTTTGATTTGTGCCAGAAATTAGCCTAACACTCAGTACTAATTTATTTAATAATAATGTCATAGATGGTTTGACTGCAGTGCAGCTATTCAAAAGTAAAAGAGAGAATAGTCAATGTAATTACCTAGTCAATTTAAGAAAAGACTCATAATTTTATGTCACTTAGTTCTCATCTCTATCTTGAGCCATAAAAGAACCCTTGTTAACTATGACCAAAGTGGTTGATGATCCCAGACAAGGCCTATCAGATGAATCCCGATGCTTCCACATTCACTGACTTGCTTCTTCAAGGGTCAGTGCTGAATCAAATACCTGGTGGGAATATTTCCAGTAGCTCTATCAGATCATTTTAAGAATAATTTTAAGCCTGTATGTTAGATACTATTTTGACAAGTTGCTACGGCTTTGCTGTTACCCTGAATGTGCCATTTCCTTCACATCTCTCAAGTGAGAAATCACCAGAGATCTAACCAGTGATTTAGTGTTCATGCATGCCAGACAGAGGCTTCAATGGTTCATTAATGTAGGCTGATTCCCACTCCTGCTGCCTTTGATTCTGGTTTTAATATAAGCTTCCTATCTGTGTGACTGTCACGGGCATAACCTGAGCACAGAGCTAGCAGCTGAGAAACCAGAAAGTTATTTTTCAATCACGTATAGGAAGCCTCATTATTTAGACCAAAATCTTAATAATAATAAATGTAACTTCTTCATATCACCCAAGTGACTGTCTTGAGTGTGTTGTTTATAAGTCATTGTCAGCCTGTAAAGATCTCTCTTGTTACGTATGAAATTAAAAGTGATTTTGTGTTAAGATCCCTTTTATACATTTATATTAAAATTATTTTTCCAGAAGTGCTAACAATTATTTTGTATGACCAATAGAGAATTGCAACAGTTTTTGTTGTGTTGATACTGAATGACTTATGATGCTGAAAAACTAGTGAGGAAACAAAATAAGATGGCCAAAGCAGGCAATCTGGATTTTATGTATCAAAAACACTTGATGGTATGAGTCTTCCCAAAGAAGCAGTGACTCGCTTAGTGGATAAACCAAGAAATAATGAAAAGGAATAGTGTCATAAAAGATGTCTTTAAAATCCATTTGTTTCTTGTCCTCAATGGCAAAGTACTGCTTGGAGTATTTTTGTTTTGTTTTATTTTTTAACAGAAGGGATGAAAAGGTATCTTTTTGTAGTAGCTCAGTGAGGTACCTCAGAAAAGTTGGAAATGAGCCTAAGGCACTAACACTCGTCCAAAGGTCCCTGGCCTAGCAGCACAAGCAGGGTTCCCACGAGGCCCAGCACTCATGAGATTTGCATTAGATCTCTGGGCTTTAAAGCACACAGGCAGCAAAAGATCGAGGGGCTGACACACTCTCACATTTCAGCGCTAATTAGATAAGAAAGGGAAGGGCAGGGCATGCACCATTGTGTCCTGGAACAGAGAGAGAACACTAGTGAAATCTGAATAAATGCTGCAATTTAGTTAATAGTATTTTACCAAAGTTAATTTCTTAGTTTTGACAAATGTACTATGTTGACATGAGAAGAAGCTGAATGGAGTGTTAACGAGAACTCTCATACTATCTTTGCAACTTTTCTCTTAATCTAAAATTATTCCAAATTAAAATGGTAACAAAAGAGAGCAAGAACAGTGGTTCTTGATTCCTCTTCAGCTTTTGGGTTGTGGTTATAGGAGACAGGTAAGAGCTATGATGCAGTTATCACTCAGTAACATATCCCATCAGCACATACAGAAATTATAATACCAATAATTTACATAACTGAAAAAGTAAAAGAAAATTGGCTATCATTAGGCTGATTCACATAACCACTCACAACAGAGTTTCATATTCCTATAACACTCTAACCCCATCATTTTGTCTGGAAAAGATAAGCTCTATGCTCTAGGTCACAATTAATTAAATTAATGAAGAGTCCATATTTTATATGAGCCGTTATTCAGAACATGATAGGTTCTGTGACTATTTACAAATTAGGGAAAATATAAAATTGTCCCTATATGCAACTATTAAGTAGAGACATAATGTTTAGAATATTCAAATTCAACAAAAAAAGAACAACTTCCAGAGAAAGATTGAAATTGTCCTGAATTATTCTGTCGTCCAGATCTGCTTTATCATTGCTAACTGGGGGATTTTTGCAGACTTCTTAACTGCCCTATGCTTCCATTTCCTTACCGAAAAAAATGAAGCTGCTAATAGGATCTGGGTCCAAAGTTTGACAAAAAAAAAAAAGTGAGATAATGTAGGCACATTCTTGACAAAGTAAGCATTCTGTCACTTTTTATTACGGTTTCAACATCACTTGGAATCCCAGGGCTGTTCAGACAAAGGCTGCCTGTAAAAGCAGACAGTACTTGGCCAGGTGCGGTGGCTCACACCTGTGATCTCAACACATTCGGAGGTCAAGGCGGGAGGATTGCTGGACACAAGGAGTTCCACATGTGCCTGGGAAACAAAGTGAGACCCCCATCTCTAAAAAAAAAAAAAAAAAAAAAAAAAAAAAAAAAAAAAAAATAGAAAAAATTGGCTGGTCATGGTGATGCATATCTGTAGTCCCAGTTACTCCAGAGGCTGAGCTGGGAGGATAGCTTGAGCCTGTGAGGTCGAGGCTGCAGTGAGTTGTGATCATGCCATTGTACTCTAGCCTGATGGAGTACAATGTCTCAGAGTATTCTTTTAAAAGTAGACAGTACACAGATGGACGTTGGTCTAAACTTCAGGTCCTGAACTATACTCTGTGTTTCTTCTAACTAGCACAAAACTGCTCATAAATAGGATTGCTGCATGAAGCAAGCCAATAGAGTGGGCAGATGTTAGATGAGTTCAAATTACAGCTCAACAAAACTTAAGGTATATTTGAATGCTGAGTTCTTCATATTTTTTCATATTTGTCTCAATCTTGTGGTACTCTGTAAAGCTAATGGTTGCTGATAATGCAATGAATAATTTGCCAGTGTAAACTCGAGCTGCAAACTGAATGGATAATCTGTCCACTTTCTGTTGCTTGGGTTGGGCTGATGTGCCAAAATAGAATATAGAATTTGTAGATAATATATACAGAATTTAGAATTTTAAGATAAAGAGATGATGCCAGTATTCTGCTTGGGACATTAAACAGTAGGTATTTGGCTTTCTGGGTGAGTGGACATATGCTGCTTGGGAGGTCACCACTTCCTGAACTAGAGAGCCTTCAGAGGCATCTCTAACCTCCAGGGGCAGCATCACAAGAGTTTTACATGCTAATTGGCAGACTCTATGAAGTCACTCCCTAAAGCACCACTTCCTTGTGGAATGTACAGACAGTGTGCCAGGATCAGTCAGACCTGTGGGTGGGTGAGGAACAGTACTGGGGGTAAATGTGGAGGCACCAGCTCTTAGAGCTGTCTCTTCCCATTCTGTTTGTAGCTGGAATGCACAGACTTAACATACTATTCTGCTTAATCATTTCTGCCATCTAGTGGCTACTTTCCATCCTACTACTTTTCCTTTCCGGCTTTCCCTGTCTGATACAATCAAGGGACAGATAACAATGCTCAAAGCCTGGGATGCCAGTTGGTAGTGGGTGGGGAAGAGGGGGAGGGAAATTGTAACCCTCCCATAAGAAAAGTAATCATTGGATGAAAAACAGGAGAGGTTCTTGGGGCCTTACCTCCAGAAAACCAAGCATATAGGAGTCGTGCTGGGCTATGTGGCTTCAGATCAGCAGAGAGAACAGCAGGCTCAGAGACCACATGTTAAGCGAAAATCCAAAAATCTTCAAAGACCTTCCAATGCCAAAAACCTGTGATGAAAATCCCCCTGGGTCTCAACCACCTTTGAAGGCAGCCTCTTGTTAGCCCTGCCCCCTCCTTTCTCCGAGAGCTGTGTGTGCCCCTACTCTGGGCTCCAAGCTGGTGGGGTTTTTTTTTTTTTTTTTTTTTTTGAAGAAAAAGAAAGGTTATTTGTACTCCTGCAGACATATAGGGGAGAGATGCGATTACTTATAGCTCAAAACCTTTCGCTTTTGAATGCAATTTACTTACCTTATGTCTGCAAACTCTGACATTAATGGATTACCATATATCTTAATCATCAAATTAAGATAAATAAAGATACCATCTAAAAAAGATACCATCCGATAATTGAGACTGCTGCATGTTTCATATTGCCATCAGAGAGTAAGTGTAGAAGTCTTTGGGATGCAGTATTGAGTGAGGAAGTATTTAATTTTCCAGAACACTGATTTTTTTTTTTTTGAGACGGAGTCTCGCTCTGTCGCCCAGGCTGGAGTGCAGTGGCGCAATCTCGGCTCACTGCAAGCTCCGCCTCCCGGGTTCACGCCATTCTCCTGCCTCAGCCTCTCCGAGTAGCTGGGACTACAGGCGCCCGCCACCACGCTCGGCTAATTTTTTTTGTATTTTTAGTAGAGACAGGGTTTCACCGTGGTCTCGATCTCCTGACCTCGTGATCCGCCCGCCTCGGCCTCCCAAAGTGCTGGGATTACAAGCGTGAGCCACCGCGCCCGGCCAGAACACTGATTTTTTTTAAAAAAAAGCAGTGAAACGTTTATTTGAAGATAAAAATACAATTTTGTTATGAACCAGTATATTAGGATTTCTCACAGCATTTCAAACAAACCTGGAATTCAATAGGAACTTTATATATTTGTGTTACCACTGACCTGAGAGCAACCTGAAACTTTCGCCAAGAATCAGTATGTTGAATGCTGCAAAACAGAAACCTTTGCAACATTTTTCTTGTTATAAAATAAATGCCAGTTATTGGTGAAACATTCAAGAGACTAAAGTATAAATTAAAAAATGATAATAAAAAATCAATATCGTTTTTGCTTCCTTGACTTAAATATTGTTGACACATACATATTTTATACTAACCATTTGATTGCCTTAGTACAAGGTAGTTCTTATTTTTGTTTCTGCTGACTTTCCCTTATGTTATCATTTCCTTATGTAGTTTATAATTTTTATCGTGAGCTCATCTTAAGTTGATATTTTATTATTGTTGTTGTTTTATATGATTGTCTCCCCTGAGGGCGTGTTGTGTACCCTCTTCCTATGGAAGAGTCTCTATATTTGCTTTCGCAGAATGCCCCAGAGACTTTGCTGGTTTCAGATATTCCATTAGTTTCTCTGCTCAGGAATCATATACAACATGGATGTAAAAATTTGGACTTCAGAATAGAGGTTTTGATTTCTCCTGAGAGGTTTATTTATTTGCCTATAGAAAAGCTTTCTTAACTTCTCCCAGAGCTGTTCTTTAAGAAAGGGGCAACTCCTGGAGGCGGAGATTGCAGTGAGCCAAGATCATGCCATTGCACTCCAGCCTGGGCAACAAAGAGCAAAACTCCATCTCAAAAAAAACAAAAAAAGAAAAGATAAGAAAAGAAAAGAAAGAAAAAAGAGAGAGAGAGAAAGAAAGAAGAAAGAAAGAGAAAGAAAGAAAAAAAAAGAAAAGAAAAGAAAAGAAAAAAGAAAAGGGGCAACCCTTCCAGGCCTAACTTTATGTCTCAGGCCTCATGGCATGGTTTCCCTGTTGGACGTATATTTGATTATCAATATCCCAAAAACCAGAGCCCTAATTCATACGCTTACACTCTGCCTATGGTTAGTTAACCTCCTTAACTCTGCAACTAGACATTTTCTTTCTAACTCATGTTTAGATTTTTACTAAAGCAATATTGTTATATTTTATATAGCATTTCACAAGTTTTAGTGGAAAGTGGCTCACATTGGGTCAGTCTGCCATATTGCTGGAACTCAAGTATTTTCCATCTATGTATACTGTTTCATATAGTTGAAATAGTACACCACATCCTCACACCAAATTCTCCCTAAATTAGAGTAAAAAATAAGTTCTGTCATTCAATCCCTTCAAAGCTTCCAGGGTTAAACTCCTGCTCCATCTGTTCTTTTACTTAGAGACATCCAGCACTACCATCTATTTTGAACATGTTTTATAGCAAGTGTTGTGGCCACTGATAATTTATATTTATTAAGAATCATTATAGTATAAAAATACCAAAATGTAGAAATAACTCACTTAACATTCTTACAAGAAGGCACTCACTATGCAGTTGTAGAGAGCTGTAGAGTATTATATTAAAATCCATGAACTCAATATTTTAGATCTGAAAACTACCTTAGAAACCATTTGCAGTAACCAACTCTTATAATTGAGAAAACTAGGCCCTAAGAGTTCAAGAACAACGTCCTAAGGTCTCTGCAAAACCTCTACCAAAATGGCACCAAGGCACTGTGTGCTGTTCAGAATCAACTCGACACTCCAAAGTAAAATAAGTATCCAGATAATCTCCTTATTAAACGTATTAATAAAGTTTAAGGTGACTATCTGGAATGAACAGTTATTAGCTGGGCAGGGTGATGCATGCCTATACTCCCAGCACTTTGGGAGGTCGAGGTAGGAGGATGACTTGAGCCCAGAAGTTCAAGACCAGCCTGGGCAACATGGCGAGACCTTGTCTCTACAAAAAATAAAAATAAAAATTTTAGCTGGGCATGGTGGTGTGCACCTGTAGTCCTAGCTACTCCTGAGGCTAGGTGGGAGGATCCCTTGAGTCCAGGTGTTCAAGGCCACAGTGAGCCATGATTGTGCCACTGCACTCCAACCTGGGTGACAGAACAGAACCTGTCTCTAAAAAATAAAAAATTAAATAAAAAAAAAATTGTCTATGTAACTTATAACACTTTTCATTTTAATTTTGTAATATGTTAGAGTCCACTTACATTGTCGGTAGTTCTAACAGTTCCATAATTTACTTTTAAAATTTCAACATAATTAATGGAATCCTAATGCCAAATAAGAGCCTTCGTAAACTAATACAAACCATTTTGCAGCTACAGGTGTAAATGTTTTATCAACATTTTATTATGTTGCTAAAATCTCTGAATTTATGAATCACATAAATTTTTTCTTCCTCATTTTATTCTTTGTTTTACTTTTATGTCACTTGTATTTCTTTTTTACCTTTTGTTTATTCCAATGTGGATTTTATGGGAACACAGAATCTCTTGAAGGTGGCTTGACAAGCTAGAGCAGTACGTTTTGCTACAAATGGTACTTTAACCCCTATTGCCCTGCCACAAGAAGATCATGGACCTCAGTGAGAGAGGTTTTTGTTCACAAGGATCTCAGGATATTTTATCTTTTCCCCCAAGTGACTTGATCTTTTTTTCTAGAGAATTTGAAGGTAATTTGTTAAAACTTTTTATTGGTAACTTTTTGTCTGTAGACAAATGTCAGATATACAGATGTAATATTAGCAACAAGGTTTAAATAGATTGACTCTTAATTCTGAGTATCTGAAAAGAATACATAAACAATGATTTTCCCAAGGGCCAATGCTAATGTTGGGTTAGAATGACAATCTAAAATTCATTTGGTATTTAGATTAGGGTAGATATTAGTTCCTCCCACAAACACATAACCCCTTGGCAGGCATTTTGAATTTACACTCATTCAAGAGGTGATATTTAAGATGTGATGTTTTCAAAAACTGGCACAAACATTAGATAACTACTATGTCAAAAGGTACATTGATATTAAAATGCTACAGGAGGTCTGGCTCTCCAAGCTTTGGTTTTGGTAAGCAGTACATGCCAGATGTTTCAGAGAAAAGCATAAAATCTACATTATGTGCCTAATTGTACTGTATTACATAACAGGGATGGAGATTTTTTTCTTTGCCCTGACTGCAGCTGGTGATAACAATATGCCCCGGAGCATGAAAGAATCAGGCACCCTGAATACAGGGGCAGCTCTTCACTATGCTTCTTCTGGAAGGGTGGGGAACAATTTTAGCTTCAAAAATCTCCACATACGCAGACAATAGCAAATACTCCTAATGTAACAAACTATATGGATAGGGACTAAACTACTCAACCAATTAGAGTAGACCTCTACTGTAGGGAACGAATTGGAGAAATAACTTGGCAGTAAATCCTATACTATTGCAGATCTACACACTATGGACAAACTATGTTCATAAGGGGATATGACTGGGACTCCGAAAAGTCCCTGGCATTAATGAGGATCTCCCCTAGTTAAAATACATCATAGAATTAAGCTGGTCCCAATAAGCTTTTTTTCTCTCATTATGTCAGAGGCTGGTCATACAAAGGAAGGAGTGGAGGAGTGAAAATTGTTAAAATGGAGTAATCACGTTTTGCCCTTCCAAACTTAAATCCACGATTGACCAATGAAAAGATAAAAGGAGCAGAGCCTTTCAGTCTTGCTACTTTCTACATTCCTACCTAGAAATATAGTATTTATACATCAGCAAAGAATACTACCTAGGCATGGGTCTATTATACTTTATTGTTCCTTATGCATAATTTTTGGATGTAAAATGTTTGGAGTTACTCTCGTGTTTTTCTTCCTGTTAACATCTATCACATAGACGTCTACTAGGCAAGTCAAATCTTTAGAGCAAATTACATTCCATATACTATATTCAAATGTGTAAGATAACACCTGTCTTCAAAAAGGAATTGGATTATTACTAAAAGAGATTTATTAAACTTAAGTCTTTTCTTCAAAAAAGTATTTTTTTCATTCTAAATCATTATCATATAAAATTATACTTAAGTAAATACCCAACTCCAGGAACTCAAAATTGTCAATCTCTACTCATTTATTGATTGATAGAATGTAGCTACTTTTTTTTTTTTTTTTCTCTGAGATGGAATTTTGCTCTTGTTGCCCAGGCTGGAGTGCGCAATGGTGTGATCTTTTTTTTTTTTTTTGAGACAGAGTCTTGCTCTTGCCCAGGCTGGAGTGCAGTGGCGCGATCTCTGCTCACTGCACACTCCGCCTCCCGGGTTAACACCATTCTCCTGCCTCAGCCTCCTGAGTAGCTGGGACTACAGGCACCCGCCACAACGCCCGGCTAACTTTTTTTGTATTTTTAGTAGAGACGGGGTTTCACTGTGTTAGCCAGGATGGTCTCGATCTGCTGACCTTGTGATCCACCCGCCTCGGCCTCCTAAAGTGCTGGGATTACAGGCGTGAGCCACCGCGCCCAGCCGGTGTGATCTTGGCTCACTGCAACTTCGGCCTCCAGGCTTCAAGTGATTCTCTTGCCTCAGCCTCCCGAGTAGCTGGGATTACAGGCATGTGCCACCATGCCTGGCTAATTTTGTATTTTTAGTAGAGACGGGGTTTCACCATGTTGGTCAGGCTGGTCTCGAACTCCTGACCTCAGATAATCCACCTGCCTCAGCTTCCCAAAGTTCTGGGATTACAGGCATGGCCTCTGCACCTGTCCTGTGGTTACTTTTTATTCTGACATTAAGAGAGAACATCACAGAGTGAAGACTTTACTTTTAGTACTTCTTTAACAAAATAATTTTGATCAAAACAGTTACAGAATTTTGCAATATCCTGTATGCCATCAGACAGTAATGGAGTCAGCATGATAGACAGAAGTCCTATTTGTCTTCCTGAGATAATCTTTTACCTGTCATTGGTTTACATGTTCTTATGTCTCTTTCCCATCTTTTCTATTTTCCTTCTCTCTAAGTTTTGTCTCATTCTTTTGTACCAGAATCTCCAACTTGCCTTTTTTTAAATTTAAAAACCTACTATTAAAGAAATCTGTAGAGTATGTACATTAGATTGTAAACTAACTTTTTTGGCAACTTAAAACATGATTTTGTACAAAATGTAAACAATAGTTTTGTGTAATGCTGCCATCTAATGGTGCCCATGATGCTTGACCCCTCCATACTTAATTAAATAACCTATGTAATGGAAGAACAAGATATTAATTAAGACATAATCCTTAGATTTTAACAAGTTTTAGAAAAATCTGTATATATATATAATGCACAGAATGAACACATTTGGAAACAGTGTTTTAAGTTGTTGGCATATTTAAATAGTGGATTCTTTTATAGCTGATTTTAATGTCAATCCAGTTAACTCAGACCATTTAGTTTCATGGTTTATATTCTGATAATTTCTCCCTCAGTTAAAGACAAAGACTTTCAATAATTGTCAATCTAACCATTAATTTTACAATTCACAAGTAGCATACAAATGTATTTTTTTATTTTGCGTATTTCCTGAGGTTTACATAGGGGCTGGCCTTGACCCACAGGTGTTTCCTCTTAAAGAACAAATCTGTGTGTTTTTCAGTTTTGCTATATTGTATGAAGACATAATCTTATGGAGGGAAAAGGGAACTGCTCAGCATTAGCCCTGGAGCTGCTACAAGCACACTGTACTGCCTTGGCTGAGATATTTACTTCTCTGAACTTCAGTTTTCTTATTCTTGATTGAGAGAATATAGTAGCTGATTTCCAAGTTTCTATATAGTTTCCAAAGTATGTTATTTGAATGACGTCTCCAATTAAGACGCATGTAGTATTATAGTTTATTTCCATGTTATGGGCACAAAGTTTTTACAGTCACAGCTCTGTTTTTCACCATTGATACAGCTAGAGGTGGAAAATAGTGACAATTTATTTTAAAAAATAAATTATATTAGGTTGGTGCACAAGTAATTACGGTTTTTTGTCATTGCCAATGGCAAGGTTATCTGATACTACAGAGAAAAGGAAGGTTGTCAGATACTACAGAGAAAAGCAATATGTTTTGCAAACACACATTCACTACAGTAGAGGTCTACTCTAGTTTGCTATTTTAGTCCTCGTAAGTATTATACCTAGCTATTAAGAACACTATTATCCTTTGTTGTTAAAGTAGTCTATCATATTATCTGAGAACGTAAGCAATTATAAAATCTTTTTTAACCAAGAAGTAAGAAAATAAACACAGAATAAATATGACTTCATAAGATTCAAATAATATTTAAGACTATGTATTTCATATAGATAGCGGTATGCTATGTTAATATACGTGCGAAGAAACAAAAAGACATCCTAATTATGCTTACATATTATATTTCTGGTCTAGTAGCACTTTACTGTAAGTCACCACAAATATAAAATAGCAGAAAGAAGAATATACTGTCAAGACAAGTCAGAATAAACACAAGAATACAATAATAACAAGCCAAAATCAGGATCACAGAAGCTCATTAAATCTGATGGACACAGGAAACTGCCCAAAGTACAACAAATAGCCAAACTTAGAACCACATTGACAACATTCTCTAATTTTATTCAAGCTCCTAATTAAAAGACTTCTATTTAAGAAATGAACCTAATATTTTTGTATTCATCTTATAAGGGTCAGTAGTCTCAAACACGTCAAATTATTTCTTAAGGCAACTTACATGTCTTCAGTTAATACCTTTACTTATTAAGAAGACAAAAAAGGAGAAAAGTGACTGTAGAGCTTCAAAAATTTTCACACAGGGAGAATATAGGTTTTATTTTTGTTCTTGTTTTTTGGGTTTTTTTTTTAAAGTCTAGTTACCGTGAATATAATAGAAAAATGCTGGGAAAGTTGGAGTTCTAGATTAGGAACAAGTTCACATGCTCTCATGCTTTTTCTCTCTTCTTCCCTCCCTTCCTTTCTCCTTTCCTATTTTGCCTTTTCCTTTTGATAATTTTCAGTTATATTAAAGAAAAATTTTTAAAGTTCTTAAGGAAAATAAAAAATAAGAAAATCCCATTCATTCAGTCTTCTCTGACAGCTAAGTATCAGCTGAGAAGAAATACTCAGTCACTCTACAGTCCCGTTATACATCATAAACTCTCACATATTTATAGTGAAATAAAAATGTTTACTGCCTGTCTGGATGCATTTCCCAGAAAAGGAGAAACCAGTGTCTAACTCAGAGTGCTAGGAATGTTATCTGATACTACAGAGAAAAGAGCAATATGTTTTGCAAACACACAAGTAATAAAATACTTGAGTAAGTTCTGAAAGGAGAAAGGAGAGCTGGAGGGAAGAGGCAGGGGCTAAAAATCATTAAGAAGATTTCGGTTATAAACCAGAGCCCGATCTGCACAACAAAAAAAGAAAGAGTCTCAGAATGGTAAGATTAAAGTATCTTAGAATTTGGCAGTCATTAAAAGCACAATTTTGCGTTCTTGGGGTGTTTGTATGTCCTATTGTGCTTTTCTGACCTAGATTAGTCTAGTTACTCAGAACACAGCAGTATAGCTTTGCAATAACATTGCCCCATGGTTTAATTTCCCAATTAAACTTAAACAAATTTCTCAAATGCTCATAAAACCCTTGGTGGTGAGATCAGTGCACCTGAATAGTTAATTATTTGAATGTCAGTCTGAGACATAGATAATTGGCAGCTAATAGAAAATGCCTAAGACCTGAAAACAAAAGTTTCTTCTATGGCTGATCAGGGAATAAGTGAATAGATTTACTAAAATGGAGATAATTTTTTTGTTTTTACCCTAAAGAAGTGGAAAGATACTAGAAGACTGAAAAAATTATTTAAAACCTATTAATAAGAAGGAAGAAAAAGGATCATTGGATTGTAATTACATTACAGATGATGAACTTTGGCTGCAGTCAAATGATAGAACTAATATTAAAAGACTATCTCTGTACGTCTCCAGACCAACTGATCATTTAATAGAAAATGTCAGGGTTATCCTGACTAAAAATATTTTTCCTCTTTGACGATAATGTTTCAACATATGCAAATATGAAGCTAAGTAAAATAAATATACGTATCAGACAACATTTTATAAAATAAAATTAATCTAGTGACTGTCATAAATCAACTTAATTATATGCTTAGTAAAATAGCTTGAGATTTGGCTGGAAGATGATAAACCAGAGGTGGTCATAAAAGAGTTGGGGAGCTCAGGAGAGGTCCCAGTGGGAAGCCCAGGGAATTAGTCTTGGGCTCAGTCTTACTTTACATCTTAATTACTGATTTCAAAGAAAGGCTAAACTGCACATTAACTAATTTGCAGATGGCACTAAACTGGCAAACACTGGGAATTGCAGATTAAAAATCCAAAGGGATTTTAAGAGGTTAGAAATAGGAAACAGTGAAATCTAATCCTTTAAGTAATAATAGCAATGATGATGATGGTGACAAAACAAAAATTCTGGTTAATTTTTTTGTGGAGGTATCACATAGAGACATACAAAAGAAAACATTATTCTTTAAGACACCAAGTCCAGAAATCCAATGTGCAGAAGCAAGCTTGAAAGAGAGCAAATGCTGAAACAGATGGAGTTGAAAAGAGGGGAATAATGAATTCTAAAAATACGAGTATATTTCTGATATGGTTTGGATCTGTGTCCCTGCCCAAATCTCACATTGAATTATAATCCTCCATGTTGGAGGAGAGGCCTAGTGGGAGGTGTTTGGATCATGGGTGGCATTGGATCTGTTGGTACTGTAGAGTGAGTGAGTTATCACAAGAACTGATTGCTTTAAAAGTGAGTAGCACCTCCCCCACCTCTCTCTCTTGCTCCTGCTCTGGCCATGTAAGATGTTCCTGCTTCTCCTCCTTCTGCCATAATTGTGAGTTTCCTGAGGCCTCCTCAGAAGCCAAGCAGAAGCCACTATGCTTTCTATACAGCCTGCAGAACCAGAAGCAAATTAAGCCTCTTTTCTTTATAAATTACCCGGTCTCAGGTATTTCTTTGTAGCAGTGTGAGAATGGACTAATACAATTTCCTAATCAAAAATCAGTTTAGCCCACTTTTTTTTTCATGAGGTTGAGAAATATAATCAGTAGTCCATTGCCACTATGTGTTCATTTCCTTTGTACCACTTGACTCCTCAAGTAAAGCCTCTATTTCTTATCCTTCATATTGATATTCCTCTTGGACCATACAGATTCTTCCATTAGGGCTTCTGAACTATGTGATGCCTCTGAGAAAGAGAAGACAATATGAGTAACATCCATGTTTGCCTCTCATCTTTTTTGAATCACTAATGGGAACAGGCATGAGATGAAGTAGGTATCAGGTACAAAAAGAATATACTCCAAATGTCTGAAGGAACAATATAATGGCTGAGAAAAGTTATCAATGTACAAATATTCCAAAAAATATATCAGAGCCAGAGTGGATAGAAGTAAATATTTAAATGAAACAATGAATAAAGTCAGCCTGGAATATTCTACCAGGAAGTGAGGAATATCTGTCTTGTAGAACCCTGAAGAAATTCTGGGTTCAGAATTAGCAGATGGCCAATCGTAGGAAAGAGAAGTGAAGCTGAAACAGAGGAATCAATAAAAGATCTTTGATGGGCCATTACACAGTCTATGTGCCCATCCCACTACTTTAGCTCCACAGAGGCCATAAAGTTGGCATTCCCTCCAGGCATAGCCTCTTGTTGCTTCCTCAACCACTAAATGCCCTCCTCATGCTGGAATTTGGAGGGCTGGAGACATAGACAACCAATTCTGTATCCACTTCCCCTAAATTGCAACTTCTTAGCCCTAGGGCTATCAAAGTAGGCTTGTTCAGGTAAGTAGGGGGAGTGAAGAAATTGTGGCCACTATCACCTCCACCTACAGCCCTAAAAGATGGAGCTCTATTGATTTGCAGAGTTGAGCAGGAATTACAGCCACCCACTTGGCCTGACTTGGCCACACACAGAAAAGCCAACTGAGCCAAGTGTAATTCCCAGGAAAGGTAAAACTTCCGTTGAAAATCCAATAGCAGGGGAAATTCACACCAGGTACCCTTTTCTTCCATGAGATCCCTGAATAGATAACCAAGAATCACCAGGCAAATGAGAAAAACCAGTAGCAGGAAAGAAAATAACAACCAGAAGAAACATAGACCCTAGACAAAATACATTCAGTAGGATGGGAAAATTTTTAGAGCAATCCAGGACATATTAGGCACACAAGATAAGAACAAGGGAAAAAACAGGATGTAATAAATATGACCAATATAAGTTAGAAAGAAAGACAATTTAAAACTTCACAGAAAATAAACAAATAGCCCTGGTCATGAAATTCATTATCTAGATAAAAAGCAAATTAAATATAACATGAACTTAATCATTGATGCTGTATTTAAAAGAAGAATCAAATTGACTTTAAAAATATTTTTTAGGGTGACCAAGAAGTGAAGGCAATGGGCCTATGGAAAGAAAACTAATTTGAACGAATGACTTGGCTCAGCATTGAATAATAAGAATATGATCAGACCAGTGTAAATATTAGTTACTGATTTTCAAATTTTATCATCAATCTATCAATCTATTGTCAAAACATGAAGACTTGATTGGGGTTGCTGGAGAGGTAAATGTTAGCAATCTTCACAAGATCAAAGTGAACACGTTGGACTTTCAGGGGGAAGAGAACCTATGGAAGAAAGGGTAGAAGCACTCATTTCTTCATCTCACAAAGAGAGAGTCAAGAAGTATTGGCAGAAGTTGATGGAAAAAAAACGAGAGGAGGTTAAGAAGAATACTACTGATAGTTTAAAAAGTAGTTTTAAAACCTTTAAAGTAATGATATTAAAATACCTAATTGAGGGAAGGTAGAATAGTCTGAGATAAATCCTCATGTACAGAATTATGAAGACAAGATGTATTTTACTATTTTTTTAGTCAAGAAATAGAGGTACAAGCATATCATTCAGAGTTGTGAAGGTAATTATCACCCCAAACTAAAAGAGACAGTTAAAGGAGCTTACCTTTGAGGAGTAGAACCAGAGGAGGCCATTAGATGTTCTTTTGCTGTGTTTGATATAACCTCGGTAAGGTCAGAGAGTTTGCATCTTGCCAAAACTCCTATGTGGAAACCTAACCCCCATAGTGATGTTATTAAGAGGTGAAACCCTTAGGAGTTGGTTAGGTCATGAGGGCTCCACCCTCATGAATGGGATTAGTGCTCTTATAAAGGAGTTTGAGGGTGATATAGGAGTTAAAAATAAATTATCTAGGCAGATAGGGTAAAGAAGTCTTTGGTAAGGTTTTCCTTTTAATGAAAAGCAGCCCCCAAATAATTTGCTTTTCTAACGCAGAGTAGCCTGTAAAATTGAGCCGCAGACATAGACAAGCAAGCTGGAAGCTTGCACAGGCGAATGTCGGCAGTTGCGCCAGTAGGAAAAGGCTACCTGGAAATAGGCATGTTCAAAATGGCGACTCCATCTTCTCTTCCCTTTGCCAACCACACGTACAGTAAGGAGCAGACAAGATGGCACTGGCCAAGTAGAAAGCCTATTTGCTTAAGATTAGGGTGGGGCCATACAGCCTTTCCTGCTGCACCAGGTAAATGTCACACGTGATAGAACCAATCTGTGCATCCCACACATATCAGACACCACCTCCTCAAGCCTGCCTATAAAATCTGGCGCAGGCCAGTGCGGTGACTCACGCCTGTAATCCCAGCACTTTGGGAGGCCGAGGCAGGCAGATTACTTGAGGCTAGGAGTTCAAGACCAGCCTGGTCAATATGGTGAAACCCCGTCTCTACTAAAAATACAAAAAAATTAGCTGGGCATGGTGGCGTGCGCCTGTAATCCCAGCTACTTGGGAGGCTGAGGCAGGAGAATCGCTTGAGTTAGAGATTGTGGTGAGCCGATATCGCACCACTGCACTCGAACCTGGGCAACAAGAATGAAACTAATAATAATAATAATAATAATAATAATAATAATAATGTGGCGCAGTCTGCTGCATGCCAGTTTTTCCCTTTTGGATCTCCCTCTCTCTCTCTCTCCCCTTCTCCCCGTTTTTTCTCACGAGAGAGCTACTCTCCTTTCTCTTTCTTTTGCCTATTACACCTCCGCTCCTAAACCCACTCTTCATGTGTGTCCCTGTCCTAAATCTTCTTGGTGTGAGATGACGAATCCCGAGTATTAACCCCAGACAACCATGCTGCTTCAAGGGCGCCATTTTTCTCTTCTGCCAAATGAGGACACAGCAAGAAGGCACCATCTATGAGGAATGGGACCTCCTCAAAATCATGAGACAATGAATTTGCTGGTGGCTTGATCTTGGACTGCCAGCCTTCACAACTGTGAAAAATAAATTCCTGTTGTTTATAAGCCACCCAATTTATAGTATTCTGTTAAAGCATCCTGAATAGACTAAGACAAACCCATAAGTATGTATTCCTCCAATAAAAATAATGTTCAATATACTTCATCTATGGTACTTCATTTGCTTTAAAGAATATGGAAATTAACTGACTAGAATAAAATAAACTGTTAACAGATGTTATTTTTTGTACAGGTGAATAGTTGATTCAGACAAAATTTGAAAAATCATATCTGTAGACATCATAAAGAGACATGGTTATGGATAACATAATGTAAGTATGGATACCTGTGTGTATATTAATGATCTCTCTTGCTGGTCTCTGCCTATACCTCCTTTATGTACTACCTAAGATATTTTACTGACAGTGCAATATTCTACAAACATTAAGGATGTCTTTCTGCCTGTAAGATAAATACGAATTCTTTAATAGGAACTACATTAGTCAGGATTCTCCAGAGAAACCAAACAAATCAGAGATATATACCTATATCTATGTGTATATTTATGTCCCTATATTTATCTATCGTCTATCTATCTATCATCTATCTATCTGTATATAAAGAGGAGATTTATTATGAGGCATTGGCTTATGTGATGTGGAAGCTGAGAAGTGCCACAATATGCATTCTGCAAGCTGGAGACCCAGGAAAGCCAACGGTGTAATTCAGTTTTAGTCTGAAGACCTGAGAATGAATGGTGTAAATATCAGTTCAAGGGTAGAAGAGGAGATGGGATGTCCTACTCAAGTAGTGAGGCAGAACAAAAGGGATGAATTCTTCCTTTCTCCACCTTTTCTTATATGCGGGCTCTTAAGGGGTTGATGATGCCCACCCACATTGGGGGTGGCAACCTACCGAGGCCACTTATTCAAATGTTAATCTCAGAAGCACCCTCACAGATACACCCCCACAGTCACATATAATCTGGGCATTTCATGGCCCAACCAAGTTGACACATAAAATTAACCATCACAGGGCCCTTCATAATTTGGTGGCAATGATAAAACCTGCCCATCATTCAATACAATTTAATATAACCCTACCCAGCCATTAAGTTTATGCTAAAGCCACACCTGCTCCATGGAGCCTTGCCTGACTCTCTTATAGAATGGGAGGCTGCACTATAATCCCATCACTCACCTTCTTCACCATTCTTCTCCACCCTTCTTTCACGAACTGTCCTCTGCCTTCTCCCCAGCAAACATTTACTGGTCACCTAATATGTGAAAAGCTAACTTGACAACTAGTCAGGGACTAGTTGTAAAGTTTTCTATATTGCTCTTGAGCTTTCCATGTTTCTTTGACTGGGCTTCCTAGCATGAATGTAATTTCTGTGAAGATAAGGACTACATCTCATACTTGTTTGTATATCTTGCAATGCTTACAACAGTGCTTTCAACAAAGTGGACTTAATAATTTTTTTTGTGTTAAATGTATTTGCCCCTATAACTTTTTAAACAAAGTATGATGTTCAACTTGATGTAATTAATCTTACATAATTGTGAATTTTGTTTTATGAGACTATGTAAAGTCGAAATAAAAATGGAGGAAATTTGGAATCTGAGTTGATTCCTGGTTCCATCACTTCCTATCCGTGTGACCTGGAACAATGTATCTAATCTACCTTTGCCAGAGTTTTGTCATGTATAAAATGTGGCTAATAACATCTATATAAAGTACTGCAGAGGGCAGTGGTAAGGATCAAATGAGACATGTAGAACGCTCAGGATTGTTCTTAATGTTCTTGTGAAAGATGCAAATGTTCCTGTGAAAGGAAAATAAATCTTGCAACCCGCAAATCACTAAGCCAAAGGGAAAAGTCAAGCTAAGAACTGCAGACAAACCTGCCTCCCATTCTATTCCTAAATAAAACAGCTACAAAGATTAAAAAAGATAAATACCTCTCTCCTACTTTGTCTGCAAAGAAATTCCTTGTGGATAAAGGACAGACAGAACTCAGTTATCCTTCTGCTCACATGAGACAAGTGCATATCTGATTGCTTCCTTTGCCCTATTGTTTCACTAAGCCAGACTAAGGCATAAGTGACTATTCCTGTAAATAGTATATTCAGTGAAAGGCTAATCAGAAACTTACAAGAATGTAACCATCTGTCTGTTATTTACCTATGACCTGGAAGCCCCTGCCCCACTTCCAGTTGCCCTGTCTTTCCAGACCAAACCAATGTACATCTTAGACATATAGATTGATGTCTCACATCTCCCTAAAATGTAGGAAACCAAGCTGTGCCCTGAACCCCTTGGGCACATGTTGTGAGGACCTTCTGAAACTGTCAGGAGTGCCTCCTTAACCTTGGCAAAATAAACTTTGTAAATTGATTTAGACTTGTATCCGATATGTTTTGGTTAACATTCTAAAGTCATCAGCTACGTTGTTATTTTCAGGACAAATGAACTCTCAATTGCTTAACACCTAACAGGTAGTTCTCGCTCAAATTCAGCTGTAGGTCAATGAGGGGAGGAACACACAGAGGCCCCTGCTCAACATAGGCTCTCGAGCATCTAGGTTGATGGACACTGCTCTCTCTGGAACATCTGCAGTACCCGCCACAGCAGAGACAGATGGGGGTCATGGGCTGGGTCCTCCGTGTGTGGACCCGTAAGTGACCCATCGCTACCGCCCAGTATCAAGAACAGCAAGGGAGTTGGAAAGTGTAGGGGAGCAGATTAAGTGATTGGCGAACCTCCTGTCTCTGCCACGGATAATAATGGGAACTATAGGGAGAATGGCAGCAAGTAGAGACACAGTTGAAAAGACGTAAAGATCACAACAGTCATTTCTGGAGTCAGATTTCAGAAATACAAATTTTTGAAGGAATGCTGTTGAATTAAATATTTTAACATAATACTCATTGTTAGTTTGACTTCTGAAAAGCAGTACTTCCAAAAATTTTATTATTAATTTTCATGTTTTAAATTCACGTTTCAAACTTTTTCACAGATTACAGATGGAAAGAATCTTGTTATTAGAATCAAAAGTTGATCTTAGCCATTATTTTCAGCGTGAACGTGTTTTACGTACCAAAGCTGCACTTCTTATTTGCTGCCAGCAGGGGGAGGTGTAAGAATTCGTTAAGCTTCCTCACTAAACTGTTAAGAGAAGCTGAAAGGGGCAGAGAAAGTTACCGATTATTAATCACTTCCCTAAAATCAGCAGGGTTTCCTGCAGAGAGACACTGATTATCTTGGAACGTTTTGAATGTAGCATCCATTAGAATAACAAAAAGCACTTGAAAAAAAAAGTTTGTGTAAAGATGCCCTAAGTTTTTCTCTGGTTTTGTTTCATTTTTCCAAAATAAAATTTGTGACTATAGACTGCTTCACTTTTGTGGGGATGAGCTCCTGTATATTTCTGACATAGAAATACAGAAACCAGTCACCTTTATCTGAGCCTATGAATTCTCTGATTCTATTAGAGAGCTGAGTCCTTCGCTCTTTTCTCCTGTTCCTCAAAATTTCTTACACTTTCCCAGGAGTAACTGCTGATGTCCTATCAGTGACTGAACTACAGCTTTGCTGTCCTGCTGATTATTCATCAATGTCCTTTCTCCATGATTAAGAGGTGACACCTCATCGCATATGGCCAACTTCCTGACTTTTACTCAGAGGTTTAATGGAAGGGATTGTTTTTTGGTTTGTTGGTTTGTTTCTTTGGCCTCTCTAGCTCATAAGAAAAAGTATCTGAATTGTATGTAAATCTTATATTTTCTTCTTAGTTAAATTTTAAGGTGTGTGTAAAATGAAGAAAATATTAAACTGGAGTAGAGGAAAGAGAAGCTAATAAAATTTTCATCTAAGAATAATTTTATTGTTTTTCTGTTCTTTTTTTCTGGTTGTCACTTTGTGCAATCAATCCAAATAATTCAGATCAGAAAACTATCTCTTCCTTTGATTCTCATATAATATGGTACTTAGTTAAGTCTTTGGCATTTTGATCTAAACGTTTTTCTAAATCTTCTATCTGATTTTGTCTATGTAGCCATGGCTATATAGATGATCTAGAATGTGGCATATTGTTCATCATTTACTCTCAGTGAATTATGAGATTATCTAATTTGTTGCATAAATACATAGGGAGGTATCTTTATGCTAGAGTTACAAAAAGTTACACTGCATTATTCATGATTTTAATAACTTACTTTAAAAAAATTAAGTCTACTATATCACTCCATATTCTATTGCTATGGTTAGGCTCTGTGTCCCCACCCAAATCTCATCTCATATTGTAACCTCCATAATCCCTACATGTCGAGGGAGGGACCTGGTGGGAGGTGATGGAACCATGGGAATGGTTCCCCCTATGTTGTTCTCATGATAGTGAGTGAGTTCTGACAAGATCTGATGGTTTTATAAGTGTTTGACAGTTACTCCTTTACAGGCTCTCTCTTGCCTGTCGCCATGTAAGATGTTCCTGCTTCCTCTTCTGCCATGATTATGAATTTCCTGAGGCCTCCCTAGCCATGTGGAACTGTGAGTCAATTAAACTTCTTTTCTTTATAAATTACGCAGTCTCGGGGAGTTCTTTATAGCAGTGTGAAACTGGACTGACACATCTATCATGTATGATTTTGGAAAATATATTATCAAAATAACTTCAGTCTCTAATATGTTTACTAAGAAATTATAATTTTAAATTGCAATTTTCCACAACTTTTTTACTTTTGTTTTTTGGGTTTTTTTGTTTGTTTAAGAGATGAGGTATCACTGTGTTACCCAGGGTAGACTCAAAATCCTGGGCTCAAGTGATCCTCCCTCATCAGGCTCCTGAGTAGCCGGCACTGCAAGCAGACACCATCATACCAGTTTCTACTTTCTTTAAAAAGTGTTGATTTAAATATTTGCTACTAGGAATAAAGTCTTATGACTTTTATAAACTTTATGACTATTATAAACTTTTAAAAGAAGACAACCTTAGATCAGAGTCTCTTGAAAGATTAAATGTCCTCTGTTAGATGTAAACAGTTCACCAATTTGGGAACATCTGTTTCTACAGTTGGAGTCTAAAATGTTTGGACTGGATTGACAGTCATCAACTATAAGACTTGCTACAGTGTCAGCAGTCTCTATTCTGCCTTCTTACCACCTTCCTCCATGCCAAGTCTTGCTCCTTAGCCCCAACACACATTCGCACATGAACCTTTACTCAACTCTTTATACATCATTCTTTGACATTCTCTCTTTCTAATATATCTGTATTAAAGATGAGAGGAAGAAAGGAGGAGGAGAAGAAGGTAGAGAAGAGGAGGACAAGGAGGGAAGAGAGTATGGGAGAAGGAAGAGGGAGAGAAGGAGGAGAAGAGGAAGAAGAATGGTAGTAATAGTGATAGAAGAGGAGGGAGAGTAAGGAAAGGAGAGAGAAAGGAAGAGGCAGAGGGTAGAAAGCAGAGAGGGCGGAAAAGGAGAAGGGTAACAAGAGGAGGCAGAAATATATATATTTTTTTCACCAAGCAAGAAGCAACACTGAAGGAATCTTCAGTTGTAACCACCCACGTTAGTGGTGTAGCGGCATCTCCGGTATTCTCTGATTTGGTCTGGTTCCATTGATGCTGGTGGTCTCTGCTGACATGCTGTCTCAAACTAGATTGTGTCTGTGGTTTTTCTGAGATGGCATATGGCTCACTGCTTCTTGACCATCTCAGAAAGCAGAACGCTTCCTTCTGCCCTTCCCTCCTGGTAAGCACTGTTTATGTTGTGTGATGGCCACTTGTTTAACTTGGAATCACCTATGAACTCTGTTCTCCTTCATATGGAGCCAAAGGAACACCTGAGGTGTTCCATGTGTTGTGGAGAACAGAAAAGTCATGCTATCCTTCTCAGGCTAGTGTGGTCTACACCAGCAAGTTTTGAATCTCCTAAAATATCTGGAAGAACAGCAGTCACTAGTGCCTTAAATGCAAAACTGACAACTCCAGATA
The DNA here is from genome assembly GCF_028878055.3 of Symphalangus syndactylus. NCBI lineage: Eukaryota > Metazoa > Chordata > Mammalia > Primates > Hylobatidae > Symphalangus > Symphalangus syndactylus. Next base: position 43,344,642 of record NC_072437.2, read on the forward strand.
ATGTTGAACTTCTTCACTATGGTCTACTTAGCTCAACCAAGGCAAAATAATTGGCCTAAAGATTTCACAGCTCAATGAGCGTCCAGCCAGGGAGTAGACGTCAGTTTCCCTCTCCTTACAGACATCCCCAGTGTCTATGATTTGGGAGGGGTCTTTTTTTTTATCACTTGGGTAGGAGAACCTCTTCTCTTCCATCACAGGGTGGTAAGGTAAAAATCTTTCATTAGTAACATTAAATTTCCCTCCAGGCCCATGCCCCGAATGGCCTTCCCTTTTCTGAGTCCTCTCTACCACTCTGGGAAGTAAAGGATGCTTATGTCAGTAGTGGCTGGGCTGGCTCTGCCATTTAGAAAGTGCTGGCTGGGGCTGGGAGTAAGAAATATATTGCTTTCTCTCTTTACAATGGGGTCCTTAACTCTTCTTTGTTTTCATTTGTGGATTCCTGTTCCAATTCTATAGCAACAGAAAAATCCTATTTAACACCCTATTTCGCATTAGTTATTGCTGTTAATTATTTTGATCATTCTTCAAGGTTTAAAATATAAAATATTCACATTAGAAAATAAAGGGCCAATGATGATAAATTAATTTCCTAAGGTCACTCAGCTGAGAAGCAGTTAATTCTATTTCTGCCTGATTCCAAAGTCCGTGCCCCCCACTACACCTCATGACTGCCCTTGGTAAAATATTTAACCTCTCTGGGTCTCATTTTTCACATCCACAAAGCTATGAGGATGAACTGTGTATCTGTTGTTATTCTTTTGATTTAAAATAGTTGCTATTAGCTTAACAATGTATTTTATTAGCTATGTGAATATTCAATGGATATCTTTGATTTCCCTTAACTGAATATTCTTTAAATAAATATTTAGTGAAGATACTCACTATACACCAGGCACTGTGCTAAGTATAGGTATTATAACACTGAAGAAAAAAGTTCGTCTTCTCGTAGTTTACATATTAGTGTGTGTATGTGTGCGTGTGCACGCTCACAACAGATAAGTTACCAAATATATTTCATTTACATATAGATATATATAAAAATGTAATTTGTGCAATATATATTTAGAAAACATAGAGACATAAACATATTAAATGTAATGTATATAAATTATAGCAAGTAGTGGTATATTTTATGAAATAAATACGTAGGATAAAGATAGAGAATGAAAATTGGGTGCCTTTTTGTTTTGAATCCTCAAGAAAAAACTTTCTGGATGGAGAGTGGAGCAAGACGGTGAAAAAGAAACTTTCATCATTCTTCATTCCCTCAGGAAAACTAAATTGAACAACTACCTACACACAAAAAAGGACCTTCATAAAAAACAAAAATCAGGTGAGAAATCACAGTACCTGGTTTTAAATATCATTGAAACCAGTACCTGATTTTAAATATCATTGAAAGAAACACTGAAGAAGTAGCAAAGACAGTCTTGAATTGCCATCACCACCTGATGTGGTTAGGCTTTGTGTCCCCACCCAAATCTCATCTTGAATTATAATTCCCATAATCCTCACATGTCAAGGGAGAGACCACGTGGAGGTGATTGGATCATGGGGGCGGTTTCCCGCATGCTATTCTCATGATAGTGAGTGAGTTCTCACGAGATCTGATGGTTTTAAAAGGGGCTCTTCCCCCTTCACTCAGCACTTCTCCTTCCTGCTGCCTTGTGAAGAAGGAGCCTTGCTTCCACTTAGCCTTCTACCATGATTCCTGAGGCTCCCCAGCCATGCTGAACTGTGAGTTAATTAACTCTATTTCCTTTTTAAATTACCCAGAATTGGGCAGTCCTTTACAGCAATATGAAAATGGACTGATACACCACATCTCCCCCGTTTCCTGGCAGCGGCCATATGGCACAGAGGGAGAATGTGTGCACTTGAGGGAGGGAGAATGCAGTGACTGTGGGACTTTGCAGTGTAACTCGGAGATGCCCTGTCACAGCAGAAAACAATACTGGGCAGAACTCAACTGGTGCTGATGAAGGGAGCATTTAGATCATTCCTAGCCAGAAGGGCATTGTTCATCCCAGTGGTGGGAACCTGAGTTTCAGGAAACCCCACTCCCTCAGGCTAAAGGGCTCTGGGATCCTAGAGAAACTTGAAAAGCAGTCTGGCCCATAATGATAGAAATTACTGGGCAAGTCTTGGTGCTGTGCCAGGGTTAGAGCCAGTGGACTTGAGGGGCATGAAAACTAGTGAGACACCAACTGGGGCAGCCAAGGTAGAGTTTGTGCCACCCATTCCCCAACCCCAGGGAGTACAGCTCACAGCTCCAAGAGAGACTCCTTCCCTCCAGTTGAGGAAAGAAGAGAGAAGAGTACTTTGTCTTGCAACTTGGATACCAGCTCAGCCACAGTAGAATCAGAAAACATGCAGAGTTGTGAGGCTCAGATTTCAGGTCCTAGCTCCCAGATGACATTTCTAGACAAACCCTGGGTCAGAAGGGAATCTGCTGCCTTAACAGGAAAAGAAGAACTTATTCTTGGCAGGATTCATCACGTGCTGACTAAAGAGCTCTTAGACCCTCAATAATCAACAATGGTACCCAGCTAGTACTCTCTGCAGGCCTTGGATGAGACTGAGACATGTACTGGCTTCAGGTGTGACCCAGCACATTCCACACTGTGGTCCCTATGGAGATAAACTCTTACTACTTAAAAAAAGGAGAAGAAAAAGCAAAAGGGACTTTGTTTTGCAGCTTAGGTACCAGCCCAAGCACAGTGGGGTAGAGCACTTGAGGTCCTCTATTCCAGGCCATTGCTCTTGGATGGTATTTCTGGACGTTCCCTAGGCTACAGGGGAGCCCACTGTCCTGAAGGGAAAGTTCCAAGCCTAGCAACATTTACCACACACTGATCGAAGAGCCCTTGGACCTTGGGCAAACATCAGCAGTGCCCAGGTGGTATTTGCTCTCCAGCCCTGGCTCTCAGACAGCATCTCTGGACTCAGCCTGGCTGGGAGAAACTTGCTGCCCTGAAGGGAAAGACACAAGCCTGGCTGTCTTTTCCACCTACTGATTGTAGAGCCTTAGGGCCTTGCGTGAACATAGGTGGTAGCCAGGAAATGATTACCGTAGGCTTTGAGTGAGACCCAGTATTGTGCTGGCTTCAGATCTAACCCAGCACAGGCTTCAGATCTAACCCAGCACAGTCCCAGTGGTGGTGGCCATAGGGGTGCTTGTGTCACTCCTCCTACAGCTCCAGACAGCTCAGCACAGAAAGAGAGACTCTGTTTGGGATAAAGTAAAAGGAGAGAAGAAGAGTCTCTGTGATAATTCTTTGGTATTTTATCCAAGACTACCAAGGTGGTACCTCTAGGTGTCTGCAAGAGTAATAGTGTTACTGGACTTGTGATGTCTCCTAGTGCATATACAGTTGCAGTGGCCAAAAACAGATTACAATACTCAAGTCCCTTTGAATACCTGAAAAGCCTTCTGGGGAAGGATGGGTACAAACAAGCCCAAATTGTGAAGACTACCATAATAAATACTTAACTGTTCAAGGCCCACACTGATGAGCATCAAGACCATGCAGGAAACATGACCTCACTAAATAAACTAAATAGGGCACCAGGGACCAATACTGAAGATACAGAGATATGTGACCATTCAGAAAGAGAATTCAAAACAGCTATCTTAAGCAAACGCAATGAAATTCAAAATAATACTGATAAGGAATTTGGAATCCTATCAGATAAATTTAACAATAAGATTGAAATAATTAAAAAGAATCAAGTAGAAATTCTGGAGTTAAAAACGCAATAGACATTCGGAAGAATGCATCAGAGTTTCTTAACAGCAGAATTCTCAAGCAGAAGAAAGAATTAATGAGCTTGAAGACAGGCTATCTGAAAATGCACAGTCAGAGAAGACAAAATAAAAAATTTAAAAAGAGTAAAGCATGACTATGAGATCTAGAAAATAGTCTCAAAAGGGCAAATCTAAGAGTTATTGCCTTAAAGAGGATAGAAAGTGAGAGATCAAGGTAAAAAAAATTATTCAAAGGAATAATAACAGAGAACTTTCCAAACCTAGAGAAAGATATCAATATTCAAATATAAGAAGGTTATAGAACACCAAGCAGATTTAATTCAAAGATTACCTCAAGACATTTAATAATCAAACTCCCCAAGTTCAAAGATAAAGAAAGGATCCTAAAAGCAGCCAAGAAAAAAGAAACAAATAACATACAATGGAGTTTCTATATGTCTGGCAGGAGACTTTTCAGTGGAAACGTTATTGTCAGGAGAGATTGGAATGACATATTTAAAGTGCTGAATGAAAAAACTTCTATCCTAGAAAAGTATATCCCATGAAAATATCCTTCAAAACATGAAGCAGAAATAAAAACTTTCCCAAGCAAACAAAAGCTGAGGAATCTCATTAACACCAGACATGTCCTGCAAAAGAATGCTAAAGGAAGTTCTTCAACCTGAAAGAAAAGTATGTTAATGATCAATAAGAAATCATGTGAAGGGCCAGGTGCAGTGGTTCACGGCTGTAATCCCAGCAGTTTGGGGGGCCAAGGCGGATGGATCACCTGAGGTCAGGAGTTCGAGACCAGTCTGACCAACATGGAGAAACCCCATCTCTACTAAAAATACAAAATTAGCTGGGCATAGTGGCACATGCCTGTAATCCCAGCTGCTCGGGAGGCTGAGGCAGGAGAATCACTTGAACCTGGGAGGTGGAGGTTGCGGTGAGCCTAGAATGCACCATTGCACTCCAGCCTGGGAAACAACAGCTAAACTCCAACTCCCCCCAAAAAAAGAAAAGAAATCATGTGAATATGCAAAACTTTTTGCTGGTAATAGCAAGTACACATAAAAAAACAGAATATTATAACATCATAATCATGGTATATAAACTACTCATAATTTGAGTAGAAAGACTAAAAGATGAACTGATCAAAAATAACTAAAATCACTTTTCATGACATACAGAGTGAAATAATATATAAATAGAAACAACAAAAACTTAAAAAGCAGGGATGAATTTAAAGTGTAGAGGTTTTATTAGTTTTTCTTTGCTTATTTGTTTACTTATACAATAGCATTGTCATAAATTTAAGATAATAGGCTATAAGATAGTATTTGGAAGCCTCATGGTAGCCTCAAGTCAAAAAACACAACAGATACACAAAAAAAATAAAAAGCAAGAAATTAAAACATACCACCAGCAAAAAACACCTTAACTAGAAGGAAGACAGGAAGAAGGAGAGAAGGAAGAGAAGATTACCAAACAATCAGAAAACAAATAACAAGATGGCAGGAGTAAGTTCTACTTATCAATAATAATAATGTAAATGGACTAAACTAAACTATCCAATCAAAAAACATAGAGTGGCTAAATGGATTTTTTAAAAAAGACCCAATGATTTGTTGCCTACAAGAAACACACTTACCTACAGACATAAGTAGACCAAAAATAAAAGCATGAAAAGAAATAATCCAAGCAAATGGAAACCAAAAAAGAGCAGAAGTAGCTACACTTGTGTCAGGCAAAATAGACTTCAAAACAAAAACTATGAAAAGAGACAAAGTCACTATATAATGACAAAGAGATCCAATCAGCAAGACAATATACCAATTGTAAATATATATATACATCACTGGAGCACCCAGATATAAAAGGAAATGTTATTAGAGGTAAAGAGAGACCAATACAATATTAGCTAGAGACTTTGACACCATACTTTCAGCTTTGGACAGATTATCCAGACAGATCATCAACAAACATCAGTCTTAATCTGTGCCATAAACTAAATGGATCTAATAGGTATTTACAGGACATTTCATCCAGGAGCTGCAGAATATACATTCTTCTCTTCAGTTCATGGATCATTCTAAAGGATGGACCATATATTAGGCCATAAAACAAATCTTTAAAAATTCAAAAAAAATGAAATTCTATCAAGTGCGTTCGCTGACCACAACAAAATGAAACTAGAAATCAATAGCAAGAGGAATTTTGAAAACTGTACAAACACATGGAAATTAAATAATATACTCCTAAAGTACCAGCGATCAATAAAGAAACTTTAAAATTTCTTGAAACAAATGATAATGGAAACATGATGTAAGAGCTATGAGATGCATCAAAAGCAGTACTAAGAGGGAAGTTTATAGCTATAAGCTCCTACATCAAAAAAGTAAAGACTTCATATAAACAACCTAATTGGGCATCTTAAAGAACTAGAAAAACAAGAGCAAACCAAACCCAAAACTAGTACCAGAAAATAAATAATAAAGATTGAAGCAGAAATAAAAGAAATTGAAATGAAGAATAAAAAACAAAGATCAATGAAAGAAAAAGTCTTTTTTTTTTTAGAAGGTTAACAAAACTGACAAACCTTTAGCTAGATGAAGAAAAAAAAAGAAGACCAAAATAAATAAAATCAGGGATGAAAAAAGAGACATTGCAAGTGATGCTGCAGAAATTCAAAGGATCACTATGAACAACTATATGGCAATAAGTTGGAAAACCTAAAAGAAATAGATAAATTCCTAGACACATACAACCTACCAAGACTGAACCATGAAGAAATTCAAAACTTGAGCAGTGCAATAATAAATAACAATATTGAAGATGTAATAAAAAGTTACTCAGCTAAGAGAAGCCCAGGACCCAGTGGCTTCACTGCTAAATTTTACCAAACATTAAAAGAAGAACTAATACCAATCCCACTCAAATTACTCTGAAAAATAGAGGAGGGGATACTTCCAAACTCATTCTATGAGGCCAGTATTTTACCTTGATACTAAAACCAGACAAAGACATCTCAATAAAAGAAAACTAGGTCAATATCCCTGATGAACACTGAAGTAAACATCATCAACAAAATATTAGGAAACTGAATTCCAAAACACATTAAACAGATCATTTATCGTGGCCCAGCAAGATTAATCCAGAGATGCAAGGATGGTTCGACATATGTAAATCAATCAATGTGATACATCACACCAGCAGAATGTAGGACAAAAGCCATATGAACATTTCAACTGATGCTAAGAAAGCATTTTATAAAACTCAATATCCCCTTAGGATAAAAATATCATCAATAAACTGGGTATAGAAGGAACATCCCTCAACACAATAAAAGCCAAATATGACAGACTTACTGTTAGCATCATACTAAATGGGTGAAAACTAAAACCCTTTCCTCTAAGATCCAGAACATGACAAGGATGACCACTTTTACCACCATTATTTAACATACTAGTGGAAGTCCTAGGCAGAGCAACAGACAAGAGAAAGAAATAAAGGTCATCCAAATTGGAAAAGGAGAAGTCAAATTATCCTTGTTTATAGATTATATGATCTTATATTTGGAAAAACCTAAATACTTTACCAAAAAACTATTAGAACTAATAAACAAATTTAGTAAAGTTGCTGGATACCAAACCAATATAGATCAAAAATTAGTAGTATTTCTATATGTTAACAGCAAACAATCAAAAAAAGAAATCAAGAAAGGAACCCCATTTACAATAGTTACAAATAAAATAAAATACCTAGGAATAAACTTAGCCAAGGAAGTAAAAGATCTTTCCAATGGAAACTATAAAACATTAATGAAAGAAATTGAAGAGGACACAAAAAAATGGAAAGGTTTTTCATGTTCATGGATTTGAAGAATCAATATTGTTAAAATATCCATACTACCTAAAGCAGTCTACAGGTTTAAAGCAATCTCTATCAAAATACCAATGACATTCTTTGGAGAAATGGAAAAACAATCCTAAAATTTATATGGACCCACAAAAGACCCATAATAGCCAAACCTATCTTGAGGAAAAAAAAAAAAACTGAATGAATCACATTACCTGACTTCAAATTATACTACAAAATTATAGTAAACAAAATGGCATGGTTCTGGCATAAAAACAGACACATAGGCCAATGGAACATAATAGAGAACCCAGAAATAAATGCATACACCTACAGTGAACTCATTTTTTATAAAGGTGCCAAGGAAAAAGACATATATTGGGGAAAAGACAGTCTCTTTAATAAATAGTGCTGGGAAAAGTGGATATCTAGATGCAGAAGAATGAAACTAGACCTCACTTCTTGACCTGTACAAAAATCAAATCAAAGTGGATTAAAGACTTAAATCTAAGATCTCACACTATGAAGCTACTACAAGAACCATTGAGGACTCTCTCCAGACATTGGGGACAAAGATTTCTTGAATAATACCCACAAACACAGCCAGCCAAAGAAAAAATGGACAAATAGGATCACATCAAGTTAAAAAGCTCCTTCACAGCAAAGGATACAATCACTAAAGTAAAGAGACAATCCATATAATGGGAAAGAATATTTGAAAACTACCCACTTGACAATAGCTGAATAACTAGAATATATGAAAAGCTGACAATTCTATAGGAAAAAATCTAATAATTCAATTTAAAAAATGGGCAAAGGATATGAATAACTATTTCTCAAAAGAAGACATACAAATGGCCAACCGGTATATGAAAAAGTGCTCAACATCATTAACCATCACAAAAATGCAAATCAAAACCTCAACGAGATATCATCTTACCCTAGTTATGGCTTTTATTCAAAAGACAGACAATAACAAATACTGGCAAGAATGTGGAGAAAAAGAACTCATACACTGTTGGTGGGAATATAAATTAGTACAATCACTGTGAAGAACATTTTGGAGGTTCCTAAAAATAATTAAAAATAGAGCTACTTTATGATCCAGAAATCCTACTGCTAGATATATACTCAAAAGATAGGAAATCAGTCTATCAAAGAGATATCTGTACTTCCACATTTACTGCGGCACTATTCACCATAGCCAAGATTTGGAAACAATCTAAGTGTCCATCAACACACAAATGGATAAAGAAAATGTGGTACATGTACCACAATGGAGTATTATTTAGCCATCAAAAATAATGAGATCCTGTCATTTGCAATAAAATGGTTGGAACTGGAGGTCTCTATGTTATGTGAAATAAGCCAGGCTCAGAAAGACAAACTTCATATGTTCACACTTATTTGTGGGAGCTAAAAATTAAAACAGTTAAACTCATGGAGATAAAGAATAATGTTTACCAGCGTCTGGAAAGGGCAGTGCAGAGTAATGGGGGATGGTTAATGGGTACAAAAATATAGTTAGGATTAGTAAGATTTAGTATTTCATAGCACAGCAGGATGATTACAGTCAAATTAATTTATTGAACATTTAAAAATAACTAAAGGATTGCCATTGGATTGTTTGTAACACAAAGAAAGAATAAATGCTTGAGGAGATTATATCCCATTTACCCTAATATGACTATTACACAATGTATGCCTGTATCAAAATATCTCATGTACCCCATAAGTATATACCTACTTTTGTGAGTATACACCTGCTATATACTCACAAAAATTAAAAATTAAACAAAAAACCTTTCTGAGTAAATGTAATCTGAGCAGACATATGAATGAAATGTGATCATGATGCTATTTAGATATCTGGAAGATCATTTCAGGCTGGTGGAACAACTAGTGGAAAGGCTTCAACATGTTTCAGAATCAGCAAAAGGTCAGTGTGGCTAGAGAGCAATAAGCAGAACAGACAGAGGACAGGTGAGTCAGAACAATTATGGAGGTATCGTGGTGGTAGTATCGACTTTAGATTTTATTCTGAGTGAGATGGGAAGCCATTTAGTGCAACAGAATGAAATTACCTGACTTTTTATAGTGAGCATTTTAACTAATGGATTGAGACTAGACTAAAATGGAAGCAAGTGAGGAAGTGTGGAGACCAGTTAGGGCTACCACACTCACATGCAAAAGGTGAGGGAGACTGGGACTTGAGTGCTAGCAGTTAAGATGGTGAGAAGCAATTGGGTTTTAGATGTGTTTTGAAAGCAGAGCTGACAGAATTTGCTGATGGATCAGACATGAGATGTTTTGAGAAAGACAAAAAGGCCAAGCGTAATTACAAAAAACTTTGGCCTACATTTACAGATATGCAGAAGATTAGGTTTGAGGGGTAAATTCTAGAGGTTGCTAGTGAACATGTTGAGTGTTATCTGAATTCTTTTTTTTTTTTTTTTTTTTTTTTTTTGAGACGGAGTCTCGCTCTGTCGCCCAGGCTGGAGTACAGTGGCGCAATCTCGGCTCACTGCAAGCTCCGCCTCCCGGGTTCACGCCATTCTCCTGCCTCAGCCTCTCCGAGTAGCTGGGACTACAGGCGCCCGCCACCACGCCCGGCTAAGTTTTTGTATTTTTTTAGTAGAGACGGGGTTTCACCGTGGTCTCGATCTCCTGACCTCGTGATCCGCCCGCCTCGGCCTCCCAAAGTGCTGGGATTACAAGCGTGAGCCACCGCGCCCGGCCGAGTATTATCTGAATTCTTGATATCCAAGTGCAGTTGTTGAGAAGGCAGGTCAGAGAATGAGTCAAAGAATGACAAAATTTTGAAGATCATCACCATGATCTTTTTGGACGAGATTTTCTCCAATCTTGGGAAAAATATGAAACTGAGGCACAGAAAGATTAACTGACTTTCTGACAAATTCAAAGCTAAAAAATGGCCATTATCCTGAGGAAACTGACACAGGAACAGAAAACCAAATACCACATTTTCTCACTTATATATGGGAGCTAAATGGTGAGAACACATGGACACACAGAGGGGAACAACACACACTGGAGATTTTTGGAGGGTGGAGGTTGGGAGGAGGGAGAGGATTAGGAAAAATAACTAATGGGTACTAGGCTTAATAACTGGGTGATAAAATAATCTGTACAACAAACTCCCATGACACAAGTTTACCTATGTAACAAACCTGCACATGTACCCCTGAACTTAAAATAAAAGTTAAAAAAAAAGAAAAAAAAAAAAAAAAGAAAATGACAGAGCTGAGAATCAAAGCGAGGTGGTCTGGATCCAGAGTCCATACCGTAACCAATGTGCTATGCTATGTTGGCCCCCCATTTATTTGAGCCCCCATTCTTCAAGATTTTGTCAGCTATACTATTGCTTTAAATGTGTCAAGGTTCATAACATTTACATTCTATCTCGTTAATATATTTCCCACCATTAATCTTTATTCTATACTTAAATGTTCTCAATTATCACCACCACTCCTTTTACATCAGCATCAGCCTCTCCATCCATGATTTTTTAAAGATATTTACTTCTTGGTGGACTTGATTCCATCATCAGTTGTGTCCTTTTTTTCCTTTCTTTTTTTTTTTTTTAGAAAGGCTCACACCCATCTCATGCAGTAAGATAATTGTTTCTTGCAAATGTCTAGCTTTGACGATATGTCAAAGAACCGTTTGTTTTTGAGTATAACTTTCTTTCCCGAAGAATTTTGCAGACATGGCTCTCCACTGTCTCTTAGTACTGTGTGCTCCTTTCCCTGAATCTTTTCCACTTATATTTTTGTTGGCTGCTCTTTGTCATCAAGCATTTTTGGAGAAAAATTATATTCTTTTCTTCCTTTTATTTGTATGTTGAAATTGTCTGACAATTGCCTTTATATTTCAGTTGACAAGTTATCTACTTATACTATTTTAAGTCACGTTTCTTCTTCAAAATTTGGTATCAGTCATCTCAGGGACAGGAATGCAACTGTGGGTGCCAGAAGCAGGGTTGCATTTTAAGCAAGAAGCTGTAATATACCTTTAGACCATTGTATCAAAATTCCTAAGGGCCTAATAGAGTAGATTGTGCCTTCACCCCATCTAGCAAAGTTGGGGTTAACAGTGAATGTTACTGTGATGCCAAGTGGTCAGGTATATCTCACTAATTCCATACCTATGTAATCCTGCCCCATATGGTTGGGGTAGACTGATGGAGAAGCCCTTGCTACACTGGTACTGCTACTAACAATCTGGGCCAGCATAGTGGCCGAACCTAATGTCCTCTCCCAAGGATATTAGAAAAAGTGTGGATAAAAATAAATAACACATGAGGAGAGGGATAAATAATAGTTTAGAGTAAAAGAAAAAATAATTGTGTTATGTAACCAGAGAAATCCAACATTATGAAGCCCAAAGCAAGAGAATAATACTGTATTTCAGCACAATTATACCAGATGTCCAAGAAAGTGAACCTATATGTTTGCCAAGGCCTAGTTTTTGGAAACTGACAAGGTCGAACAGCAGTCTACAAACCTGACTGACATCACTAAGAGATATTCTGGTCATACGATATGATGGGAAACTGAACAAGCTGTTAATAACTAAATGAAACTTTAATAATATGCCAACGCCTTGGACTCCTACTTCTCAGGCTACCTGTACCTCAAAAGGTAGACATTACTTGGAAGGGAATTTCTGAGAACTTCTTCCTACTGGGACTTCAAACTCTGTGATGTTGTAGCTCCCAACAGACTGATCGCTGTGTAACCAAATGCCTAGAAAGGTATCTGATTAAAATGGGCAAATCGTAACAGCAGCCAGCCCAACATGTCACTGTGTGCTATGCACAAATGTACATCATCCTTGTTTTGTGGATGTAAAACTACTAAGTAAAATAGAGAAATACAGTGGGTCCCTGATGGGATTAAAGCAGTGAGCATCACCTGGTGGATCCCTTAGGGAACGGTCCCACCCAGAGACAAGAAACGCTGTGGGAGGCCTCACAGCATACTCAAACCAAATTACATCAAGGAGTGACTACCTCTCATCTAACTCTAGTACAGAAGACCCAACATTTGGGGGTGTAAGACATGTATCCTAACTGCACTGGTGTGATAAGTGCCAGTCTAGTTATCCTGAGACAAGCTGTGTTTGCTTCTAATGAGGAGTGGCAGTCAGAGGAAAACTAGAATAGAGAGGGTTCTCTTCCACAAGGAGGGCAAATGATGGGAGTTAGCCCTGGAAATATAATAAGGCTTTAGCAAAGTGGGTCATGAAGACTCAATAAATAACGTAGGGTACTGCTAAAACCCAGTATTAGGAAAGGATTTGTGCCTGGACCCAATAGGGCCTCAATTATTTTAATACACATGGAAGCTGAAGTGGGCATAAGTCAGTGGCCCTCTATTCTAGCTCCTGAAGCTCAAGGGGCACACCTATGGGAATCTTACGACTCCCCAAACATGTAAAGTTCTTTGGAGGCACTTTAGATTTACACTGATGTCTTGTGACAGTTCTGGCTCCCAGAATAGTTTGCTAAATACTACTCATGACTTCCCCATTGGAGGGAAGTGAGCCCTGCTACATAGTAACAACACACAATGGAAACCAGTCTAGATTTGAGCTTGTAAGGTGAGATGAGATGATTGGCTTTGTCCTCAATTGTAGATTCTGTTGGGAAGGCAAAGTCTAATTCTTACTACTTTGTTCTGTATTCTGTAACGAAACTGAATTATACCATGGTCATACTATAATATCGTGTTATACTGGCATTGTTGGTAGGATTCAACTGTAATTATAATAATACTAAACTCTTTTATTGTGGGCTGAATTTGAAAGGAAATTTCATTTGTTCCTTGTGGTATGTTTCCTTCCAGAACTAGTCTTAAAGGATTTTTATTTTTTTAATGTGGTATATTATCATAATTTCCATGCCAATTATTTGCATTTTCTTTCTGGTTGAGATGAGTAACTCAACCAAATCTATTTCTTTCAGCCACTTGGCCCCCTTGAAGGCTCAGATTAGCTGTTTCAACCACTTTTCTGTAACCCGATGGCAGTGGGTAAGTGTTTGTAGGAGGAAAACGGAAGTGGGGAGGAGCTCATTAGGGTCTATGTGCATCCCTCAGAGGAGGTCACTTCACTTATTTGGGAAAGAATTTTAGTCCTAAAAGAGAATCTATTGGGACTTTGAATTTTTTCTGAAATTCATCAGGAAGTCCTGGAAAATGTCAGTCCTCTCCAGAGGTTTTTCTCTGGTCCATTTCTATTGGCTCTGTTGGTGAGGCCTTTTCTGTACTGGATTTTTCCTTGACTCATCCTGGAAGAACTCTCTTATCCTCTCAGCTTCAGCTTGCATGCTACTTTCTAACCTGGTGGTGGTGGATACAATTCTAAATAAGAACACTGAGCATTTCATCTCTCCAATTCTGCTACTGTAATATGGGAGTAAAGATAGGAGTCTCCATATTCAGCTCCATGCCAGAACTGTTAGCCTCAATCACCACATTCTTGAACTTGGTGACATGTGGTTCCTCCTCTTTTCTTGTTTTGTTGTTGGGTGAACTTTGTAACACTTTTACTTATTTGTATAATATTTGATTCACTGTATTATCTACTGGGTGAGAGGACTTCTGTGCTCTGGCTTTATTCTGCCCTTTTACCCTAAAATCTATAATATTTTAATATAACTATTATTATGACACAAGCAATACATATCCATAAACACACACACATGCAACATGTAAGAAAAAAATCTGTAATTCTACTATGAAGTAATCATTATTGTTAAGGTAGAGATAGTATTTTTCTATGATAATATAGATAACTTTTAATGAATATATATGTTAATAAACTTTCTATGTATGTATGTTGTTTTGCCAAATTAATATATAGTTTTGGTTTGCTATTATTCTCTTCCTTTAAGGTGCTTTTAAAGTATGATTTCATATCAGTAAATATTATTTCAAATTGATCCAGTGCATCCCATTTTATGAATCTAATTATTTTAACCAGTATTACATTGTAGGGTACTTAGATTTTTTCCAGTGAGTCCTATTTTAAACAATGTTGAGATGCACGTTTGTACATCATATTGTGATATTGCTTTTATTTCCTTCAGACGAAGCCCAAGAGGTAAGCGCAAATGATTATTTGAGAAGGAATCCACATTCATACTGAGACTGCAAACAATATTGTCTTTCTTCAATTACAGTTGGCCTAGATGGTTTGGACACTCTGGGAACAACTATCTTTGATTTCTGTAACAACTAAATTTTGGAACTAAAAAGACAATACTAGAATATGATAGTGCATGTGTAGTTATGGCACTGAATACATTTCCAAAAGGATTTATATAGCAATTGATTTGGATCCTAAGCCCTCATGACCAAGATCCTGAATTTTTTAAAAAGCTACTACAGAGCTGGTAAGTGCCTAATGTATTTTGCTGGATTAGAAGACATCGAGCTTCAGTCTTATGATTAGCAATTTAAAGGGTTATTAAAAATTCTAAAACTGCATTTAAGTGATGAAAAATTGCTGTGTCATACTGAGACTACTAAGAACAATGTGTGATGCAGCAATAACTCGTCCAAAAATAGCAAACTCATGACTTGTTTCTTGTTTTGCCCTTACCACTGAAAACTTCTCTTTCTCTCCAGCACCGTCAGCTACCAAGGATGGAGAGGGAAGGGACAGAGAGAGAAACTCATGAACTCACAAATTTGCCCTGATGCAGCCATCTGCAAGGTCATCCCACATACGCCAACATCTGCTGGGACTTGGATGCAGCTGCTCTGAAAGGAAGTTGGGACAGAAAAGGAAAGGGGCTGTTGCTCAATCTTTACTTTCTTTGGCTGCTGGTGCTGGTTCATCCTGCATAAAGCACTGGCAATGGAACAAGCTTCTATTGACCAATATATTATCATGTTGAGACTACTCCAGCAATCTCAGAGTCCCCAGTGAGAGTGCAGAATTCACCCCATTCCAGGTTGGACTGAGTCATTACTAGAAACAGTCCTAGGGCCACTTTCTTATAGTCTAGGTGTCTCACAAAAACAGCTCATGTACTCCACTTTCTAGGGACAGGGAGCTGTTCCCAAACCACAAGGGGGCTGAACAGGGTCCCAAATTTGCATCTCTTAAGAAAAGATCCACTTCTGACCCTGACCAAAGTTTGTTTTTGTTTTTTTCCTACATTGGAACTCAATTTTGCCCACTCCATGTGCTTCTGAGGTCTTGTCTTATATATTTTTTCTTATTCCAAAATTCCAGTCCCATACAGGAATGCTCCATAAAGTGGCTTATGCAGAGCTTCTTCAATAAAACCACAAAAAGGGCAGGTGCATTGGTTACTCTCCTGAGAATGTTGTGTGCAGTGATACATCTTGATTCTCCTATCACCTCAAATAAAGCCAGGCCTGTTGAATGAACAAAGCAGAAAATCAAGGTACATGGATAAACAGATAGGTTTGCTTCCAAGAAGAAAGAGTAGTGATCCCTCAGGAATACTTGCCTTTTCCAACCTATGATCTTCCTCTGTTACCCAGGAGAATGCCTTACTTCAGCTCTGGCAGGTGTGAATAGGGTAGACTTTGCTCAATTAATCTATGAACTTACATTTTATGGAGTTCAGCCACTGTTGTGCTATGTGACTTAGGAAAGTCACAAACATATGCATGCCTCTGTTGCCATCAAATCATTTGAAAAATGCTAAACAAATTTTGGAGGTAGTGTTTGGTGTTTGAGGTGCTCTTACATAAAACAGAAGCTAGGCAGCAAATGCCATTTTGCTTTGAAGAGTACTGGGATAAAACAAAAATGATAGGTGATCATATTTAATAGAATTAAAACAAAGATACAGCTGGAATCCGATCAGATCACTAAGTAGGAGAGCCTTGCCATGCATATAGAGCTGTCGTGAACAGAGCAAACAAATAGGATTTATATGTAAGGCCCAAAATAGAGGACAAATGGACAAATACCCCAAGACAGAAGCATTTACTTGGATTGAGCTGCTTTTCACTTGCACAATTTTTAAAGCTCTTCACCACAACATCAGGCTTGTATAAACTGCTTATAGCAGACCCAAGGCATGCATTGTGGATCTTATCCTACAGTAGCTGATTTCTTGCAATCTGACACAACTAATCAAGTAGCCTAACACTTTGGTGTGGTGGCCAGGTTGACAGAGTTTCTGCCATCTTTCACATGTGGCTTCCATGTTCTCTGCCATCTGCATTCCAGAGGGCCAGGAACACAGAAGAGCACATGTGGGAGGATTTTAATGAGTCAGGCCTGAAATGGCACATGTCACTCCCTCTCACATTTTATTGGCCAACAGAGTCTCAGACAGAATTGGGAAACAGGGTTCAGCTGAGGCTTAGACAGAAAAGGAGAACATATGTTTTGGTGAGCAGGCTCTTTCTCTAAGGTATTTGTTTAATTATATAAAGGTTAATAAAGATTCTTCCACACAGTGCTGACTAATACAGACAAGAGATGATAATGGAAAACACTTACTGAATGTTCATGATGTACTTGGCACTTTTTTGTGAACTGTATATGCATAAATTACATCAATCCTCACCAATTTCTGCGATATATAATGCAAGTTTTTCAACATTACATAGCCAGCAAGTGGCAGAGCCAGGAATGCAGTTAGATCCACTCTGGACCTACACCTCTAGGCAGAGAGGTAGATCAAGACGTCTGCCTGACTGCAGAAGCTGGCATGGAATGTTTAGATGTGAGTTCAAGTTTACAACCAGACAGCCTGATACCCTGAGTCTGTGATGTGGTCTAGATCCTCTTTACTCTACCTACAATGTCAAAAATCCCCTGGAACAGAACTCGATGTAATGGGCTTATTATTTACTTAAGACTCTTTAGTTTTGGGGAATTTTTGTTTGTTTTTAAATTTATTTTGATTATATATATTTAAGGTATATAACATGGTGTTTGGATATGCATATACATGTATATCAGTATTTTGTTTTTGTTTTGGTTTTATTATTTTTTTAACCAGCCACATGGTTTACAATGTGCAGTTTCTATAAACACACATTTGTAAAAATTAATTTTATTGTTAAAAATCACTAGTTAAGAGCCACACAGCAAATTGTTCTCAGAATTTAGTCCTAGCATAAAGTTTCTCTGTCCTAATGATCTACTAGTAGTATTCACTTTTATTTCACTCTAGAAGTTAATATAATCCATCACAGTGTCCTTTTTGCTAAATATACAAGAAAGCTGAGATTAATTATTTTTCAATTTTACCAACCCCCTCCCCCAAAAGACTTCGATTTTTAAAATGTAATACTTTCTTTCCCATTTTCCTCTGCCTTTATTATACAACTTGTGGTTTTTATCTTTATTTTAATGGACTGATTCTGTGTGAACTCTTTATGGATGACTTCAAACTATTTCCAGAAGGAAATTGGTTAAGATAGTAGGGAACTGAGACTTGAGATTTGAAGGCCTTTAAGAGTTTGGCCAAATTATATACCATAAATCTTAAAGAAAATTAAAGGGTATTTCCTAGGTTTCCTTCAAGTGTTTTTACAGTTTTAGGTTTTGCATTTAAGTCTTAATCCATCTTGAGTTGATTTTTGTATATGGTATAAGGAAGGGGTTCAATTTCAATCTTCTGCATATGGCTAGCCAGTTATCCTAGCACTGTTTATTAAATAGAAAGTCCTTTTTCCATTGCTTGTTTTTGCCAACTTTGTCAGATATCAGATGGTTACAGGTGTGCAGCTTTATTTCTGGGCTTTCTCTTCTGTTCCATTCATCCATGTGTCTGTTTTTGTACCAGTACCATGCTATTTTGGTTACTATAGCCTTGCAGTATAGTTTCAACTCTGGTAATGTAATGTCTCCAGGTTTTTTCTTCTTGCTTAGGATTGCTTTGGTTATTCAGGGTCTTTTTTGGTTCTATATGAATTTTAGAATAGTTTTTTTTCTAATTCTATAAAGAATGTCATTGATAGTTTGAATGGAATAGCACTGAATCTGTAAATTGCTTTGGGCAATATGGCCATTTTAACAATATTGTTTTTTTCTATTCATGAGCATGAGATATTTTTCCACTTGTTTATGTCATCTTTGATTTCTTTCGGCAGTGTCGTGTTATTCTCATTGTAGAGGTCTTTCATCTCATTGGTTAGAATATTCCTAGGTATTTTTTATTGTTGTTGTGGCTGTTGTGAATGGGATTACATTCTTGATTTGGCATCTAGCTTGGATGTTGTTGGTGTATAGAAATACTACTGATTTGTGTACATTTATTTTGTATCCTCAAACTTTGCTGAAGTTGTTCATCAGATCGAATAGCTTTTGGGCAGAGACTACGGGATTTTCTAGGTATAAAATCATATCATCTGCAAACAGAGGTAGTTTGACTTCCTCTCTTCCCATTTGGATGCTTTTTATTTCTTTCTCTTCCCTAATTGCTCTGGCTAGGACTATGTTGAATAGGAGTGGTGAGAGAGGGCTTTCTTGTCCTCTTCCAGTTCTCAAGGGAAATGCTTGCAGCTTTTGCCTGTTCAGCATGATATTATCTTTGGGTTTTTCATAAATGGTTCTTATTATTTTGAGGGTTGTTCATTCAATGGCTAGTTTGTTGACGGTTTTTAACATGAGAGGATACTGAACATTATCAAAAGCCTTTTCTGCATCTATTGAGACAATTAGGTGGCTTTTCTTTTTAGTTCTGTTTATATGATGAGTCACATTTATTGATTTATTATTTGGATATGTTGAATCAAACTTGCATCCCAGAGATAAAGTCTGCTTGATCATGGTAGATTAGCTTTTTGATGTGCTGCTGGATTTGGTTTGTTAGTATTTTGTTGAGGATTTTTGCATCTGTGTTCATCAAGAATATTGGCCTGAAGTTTGTATTTGTTGTGTCTCTGCCAGGTTTTGGTATTATAATAATGCTGGCCTCATAAAATGAAGTAGGGATGAGTCCCTCCTCTTCAATGTTTTGGAATAGTTTCAGTAGGAATGGTATCACCTCTCTTTATATGTCTGGTAGAATTTGGCCATGAATTCTTCTGGTCCTGGGCTTTTACTGGTTTGAAGGCTTTTTATTACTGATTCAATTTCAAGAACACATTATTGGGCTGTTCAGGGTTTTAATTTCTTCTGGGTTTAATCTTAGGAGGTTGTATGTTATCATACATTTATCCATTTCTTGTAGGTTTTCTAGTTTGTGTGCATAGAGATGTTCATAATAGTCTCTGAGGGTGTTTTGTATTTCTGTAGGGTCAGTGGTAATATCCTCTTTGTCATTTCTTATTGTGCTTATTTTGATATCTTTTTTTATTTATTTCTCTAGATAGCAGTCTATCAATCTTATTTATTCTTTAAAAGAACAAAGTTCTGGTTTCATTGATCTTTTGTATGCTTTCTCACATCTCAATTTTATTCTGTTCAGCTGTGATTTTGGTTATTTTTTGTCTTCTGCTAGCTTTGGGGCTGGTTTGTTCTTGTTCTTCTAGTTCCTCTAGGTTTAATGTTAGGTTGTTAGTTTGAAATCTTTCTAAATTTTTGATGTGGACACTTAGCACCATAGTTTCTTTTTAACACTGCTTTAGCTGTGTCCCAGATGTATATTTGCTCTCATTCATTTCAAAGAATTTTCAGATTTCTGCCTTAATTTTACAGTCTACCCAGAGGTATTGTTTAATTTCCATGTAAATGTGTGATTCTGGGTGATCTCCTTACTATTGATTTCTATTTTTATTGTGCTGTGGTCTGAGTGTATGGTTGGTGTGATTTCAGTGTTTTTGAATTTGCTGAAAATTTTTATGACAAATTGTGTGGTTGCTTTTAGAGTATATACCATGTGCAGATGAGAAGAATGTATATTCTATTGGCTTTGGGGGGAGAGTTCTGTAGATGTCTGTTAGGTTCACTTGTTCAAAAGTCAAGTTCAGTTCTTGCCTATCTTTGTTAGTTTTCTGCCTTGATGATCTGTCTTATACTGTGTCTGACAGTTTTTTAAATTACACTTTTAAATTTTAGTATAAGTCTAGATTCACATATAATTGTAAGAAATTACACAGAAAGATCCCCTGAACCCTTTACCCTGTTTTTTTCCAAAAGTAAGAAATTGCAAAACTATATTACAATATCACAACCAGGGTATTAACACTGATACAGTTCAAGTACAGAACATTTTCATCACCACAAAGATCTTTCATGGTATTATTCAGGATCTCCAGAGAAGCAGAACCAATGTGATAAATAGACAGACAGAGGTTAGATGGAAAAATATAGAGATAAGGAAAGATTTATTATAGAAATTGGCTCAGGCAATTATGGAGGCTGAGACATCCCACAATGTGCCATCTGCAAATCAGAGAACCAGGAAAGCCGGTGGGGCAATTCAGTTCAAAGTGAGAAAGCCTAAGAACCAAGGGTAATGATGACCTAAGTCCCAGAATATGAAGGCCACAGAAACAGAAACTATGATATCTAAGGGCAAGAGAAGAGGGATATCCTCCAGCTCAAGAGAGTAAGAGAAGTTTTCCTTCCTTCTCCTTTTTGTTCTATCAGGGCCTCAATGAATCAGATGGTGCCCGCCCACATTGGTAATGGTGCATCTTCTTTACTCAGTCTATTCTTTCAAATGATATATTTTTTTCCTGAAACACTCTCAGAGATACACTCAGAAATAATGTTTTACCAGCTATCTAGGGAAGTCTCAATCCAATTAGGTTGGCACAAAAAGTCAGCCATTGCATCTCTCTTGCCCTTTTATAGCCACACCCACTTTCCTCTGCTCCTCCCTTTGCACTCCTTGGGCCCTGGCAAGGAGTTCTTCATTTCAATACTGTGTCATTTCAATAACATTTTAAATGGATTCATATCTAAGAGGCAGAAAAAAAAAAACTGGGAATTCACCACTGTGTCATTCCTTGGATCCCAAGAGCCCTAGCTGGTCTCTTCATCTTTGTTTTATATATAATGTCCAAGGTATTTAGTTGTACTTAATGGAAGGGATAGGAAAAATATGAAAAATACGTTTACTCCAGTTTTTTGGAAGTATCTTGACGTACTTTTAAACATGGATTAATATTTTCTATAGGATCAATGTAGGCTTAATATATTATCATTTTCATCTATTTCATTAATTTGTGCCCTATCAAGATATAACATAGATAAAAGTGTATTATTTTTAACATCAAGATGAACCATATGTTTTCAAAGCCCCACAAAAACCCCAAGTGTATAACTAACCTATTGGTGCTCCATTTGTGTCAACTTTAAAATTTGTATTCAAATGAAGCTTTGGTGGGATAGTTAATTTTCTTTGAAGGAAACTCTCTTTTGTAGTAAAAATGTGCTAGTTCAGTGAATCCAAAACACTGGTGAACTCAAAACACTGTGGATACATTTACTTAGTAGATTCTTTTCATTAGAACACTGAACATGAAGAACATACCTTATTATGTCAGATATTAGTAAGTTTCTCTTTCAAGCAACCTTCTATAATTAGATAATAGCTGGAGATTGTTAAAGTAAAATTAACTTAACAAAAGATATTTACTTCAAACTTTACTTCCTCTGCCTTAATTTAAGCTATATTTAAAGTTAGGAGTTACCTTTTTATTTTTATTTTTATTTTATTATTATTATTTTTTAAGACAGAGTCTCACTCTGTCACTCAGACTGGAGCGCAGTGGCACAATCTCTGCTCACTGCAACCTCCGCCTCCCAGGTTCAGGGGATTCTCCTGCCTCAGCCTTCCGAGTAGCTGGGTGCCCCCCACCACATCTGACTAATTTTTGTATTTTTAGTAGAGGTTGGGTTTCACCATATTGGCAAGGCTGATCTCAAACTCCTGACCTCAAATGGTCCACCCATCTCAGCCTCCCAAAGTGCTGGGATTACAGGCATGAACCACTGCACCCGGCCAGGAGTTACCTATTTTAGGCAAGCGCAGTAAGGAGATGATTAAAACCTTCAGAGTCCAGTTCTTAAAGATTTGCAAATACTTAAGAACGCACCAACTCTTGAGGATAATGCACAATGAAGAATAGAAGAAAAATATGAAGAGTAATTAAGAATAAGGTCATAGAAGACAATCTCTGGAGTAATGCCTGCATTTAGTACTATTCATGAAAAAAACAGGAAGCATATATTTGGGAATGAATTTTACTTACTAGGAAACCACAGTCCTATTTATTCTGAAAGCCTATATTTCAACATTTTCTTATCTAAAAGTAAAATTAATTTAGCATTTTAACTGAACATTCTCCCTCATCTAAATACCATTTTTTTCTCTTAGTGTTCAATAGCTACATGCTATGAAACTATATTAGCATATTTTTGTGAGTCTCTAAAATATATCTGAAATTTCAAACCTCATTTTTACTTTTGATACTATTCAAAAGTAGTCTATATTTTAGTGGCTAATTAAAAATAACATAAGAAATCAGTACAATTAGAGTGCATCCTACATAGGTAATTCACTTATCCATTCATTTATTTAGCATTTATTTACTGGTCTCCTTTTATATGCCAGGAGCTGTGCCACATGTTAAAATGTGAAAACACCAAATAACTAACAACTCTTATCCCTGTAGAATTCACGTAACAAGATGTGAAGAAACCCTACGTAACATAATTTAGAAATACAATTATAATTACTGGAAATGAAACTTAATACTGCCTCATTCCTCTGTTGTTCAATTATTTTCCTGAATGAAGTAGACAATTGAGGTGTCTTTAGTTTATTTTGCTGTGTCAGTGTAGCCATAAATTTATAACTAAGGTCAAGTCCTCCTAAAAACAATGTAGCAACAGTGTTGTTTAGTGCCTTAACATTGTGGTTGACATCCCTTTTGATGTGCCACAAAATATGTAAACAGTAGAAGATACATATGGTATATCTTCCTGACAAACAAATTTTACTGAAAAATTTTTAGGGGAAGAGTTATATAATTGTATCAATAACTAATTTTAGTGTTATATTAAAACTCATATGATTATATTAGGAAGGCAAATTTTATACAAATTTTTTAAATTAAAAAATGAAACAAAAATATCTTTAGTTGTTCAGTCAACAGCTTCATCTTCTCCCTATTCTTAGACATTTTTGTTTCAATGAAAAAGTTTGCATAGGGTACCTCTAGGTTATTTTCCCCTGTTGCAATTACTCTATTAGAATCAAAACCATCAGAAAATACGGCTTGTGATAACTTTTAATCTGCAGACCTGAATCCCAGAGACTTTCATAGTCTCTCCCATTGCTTCCACTCACTCTTATGGGACTGAAGTGCACAAATACAGTCATGACCATTATGCCTGTAAGCACTGTGAGAGGATGATTTAATGAACCATTTGTCACCACTTATTAATACATGATTAAACTTGCTCTAGAGTTTTATCAGAAACTTTGTCACGATAAACTAAATAAAGTCATTCAGATATGTGCGATCTTCCTCCTTTATATGATCTGCTTCACTTATTTTGCTTGTGATTTAATCAAAAAGCTCTAGACTGCATTGCTGGACATTTTTCATAGCCGTCCAAGTCCATTTCTTTGCAATGAAACTTTTGCAAATCTCAGTTCTTTAAGAAAGAAGTAACATCAGTGCTACAAGTCCTACAAATTTGTAATATTTAAAAAATGTAATCATATGAGCTAAAGCATACGAGAAGATAGTACAGAAAAGGGAAACAGAACATTGTAAAACTTTCATGTTAATATCACCCTCAGGCTGGTTGTAAAGGGAAAAGAGAAATAGCACAAACTATGTACTATACATAGCCAAAACAGGATAATGTAAGTTAAGGACATTAATAAGTCATTTCTTAAAATGTGCTTGTAGCCAAGTTTCAGTGCATGAATCTTTGAGGAATATAACTTCCGACAAATTACTGATTTTCAAAGTGCATTATTAAGGAATTGTCTAAAGGATATTTTTTTAAAATACGGGTACATAGTAGGTATATATATTTATGAGTTACACAAGATATTTTGATACAGGCATACAATGTGTAATAACCACATCAGGGTAAATGGGTTCTCCATTTCCTCAAGCATTTATCCTTTGTGTTACAAAAATCCAATTATACTCTTTCAGGTATTTTTGAATGTACAATTAAATTACTTTTGGCTGTAGTCACCCTGTTGTGCTCGCAAATAAAAGGTCTTATTGATTCTTTCTATTTTTTGGACCCATTAATCACCCCCACCATTCCGCCAACCCCCATTCTCACTACACTTCCCTGTCTCTGGTAACCATTGTTTTACTCTCTATTTCCATGGGCTCAATTTTTTTTTTTTTTTTTTTTAGATTTTTAGCTCTCACAAATAATTGAAAACAGTGATGTTTGTCTTTCTGTGCCTGACTTACTTCACTTAACATCATGACCTTTCGTTTCATCCATGTTGTTGCAAATGAGAGGATCTCATTCTTTTTTTATGGCTAAATAGTACTCCATTGTGTATATGTACCATATTTTCTTTATTCATTCATCTGTTGATGGACACTCAGGTTGCACCAAAATCTTGGCTGTTGTGAATAATGCTGCAATAAACATGGGAGTGCAAGTATCTATTAGATATACTGATTTTCTTTCTTTTGAGTATATACCTAGCTGTGGAATTGCTGGATCACATGGTAGCTCTATTTTTTAATTTTTTGAGGAAGCTCCAAACTATTCTCTGTAGTTATTGTACTAATTTACATTCTCACCAACAGCGTACCAGGGTTCTTTTTTTCTCCACATCCTTGCCAGCATTTGTTATTGGCTGTCTTTTAAAAGCCATTTTAACTAGGGTGAGATGATATCTCCTTGTAGTTTTGATTTGCATTTATCTAATGGTCAGTGATGCTGAGCACCTTTTCATACACCTGTTTGCCATTTGTATGTCTTCTTTTTAAAATGTCTATTCAGATCTTTTGCTCATTTTTAAACTAGGTTATTAGATTTTTTTCATATAAAATTGTTGGAGCTCCTTATGTATTCTGGTTACTAAACCCTTGTCAGATAGATAGTTTGCAAATATTTTATCTTATTCTGTGGTCTTCTCTTCACTTTGTTGATCATTTCCTTTGCTGTGCAGAACTTTTTAGCTTGATGTGATCCCATTTGTCCATTTTTGATTTGTTCACCTGTGCTTGTAGGATACTACTCAAGAAATTTTTGCCTAGTCCAATGTCCTGGAGAGTTTCCCCAATGTTTCCTTGTAGTAGTTTCATAGTTTTAGGTCATAGATTTAAGTCTTGAATCAATTTTGATTTGGTTTGTGTATAGGGTGAGAGATAGGGGTTTAGTTTCTTTCTTCTGCATATGAATATCCAGTTTTCCCACCACAATTTTGAAGAGACTACCCTTTCCCCAATGTATGTTCTTGGCACCCTTATCAAAAGTGAGTTGATTATAGATGTATGGACTTATTTCTGGGTCCTCTATTCTAATCCACTGCTCTATGTGCCTGTTTTTATGCCAGTACCATGTTGTTTTGGTTACTATAGCTCTCTAGTATAATTTGAAGACAGGTAATATGATTCCTCCAGTTTTATTCTTTTTGTTTAGGACATCTTTGACTACTCGGGTCTTGTGTGATTCTATGTAAATTTTAGGACTTTTTTTCTATTTCTGTGAAGTATATCATTGGTATTTTGTTCAGAATTAAATTAAATCTGTAGATTGATTCTTCCAATTCATGAACATAGAATGTCTTTCCAGTTTTTGTGTGTCTTCAATTTTTTTCATCAATGTTTTATAGTTTTCATTGTAGAGATATTTCATTTCTTTGGTTAATTTCAAGGTATTTTATTTTATTTTATTTGTAGCTATTTTAAATGGAATTACTTTATTTTTTAGATTGTTCACTCTTAGCATATAGAAATGCTACTGATTTTTGTATGTTGATTTTCGTATCCTGCAACTTTACTGAATTTGTTTTATCAGTTCTAATAGTTTTTTTGGTGGAGTCTTTAGGTTTTTCCAATTATAAAATCATGGCATCTGCAAATAAGGATAATTTAACTTCTTTCTTTCCAATTTGGATGTCCTTTATTTCTTCTCTTGTCTGATTGCTCTAGCTAGGACTTCCAATACTATGTTGAATAACAGTGGTAACAGTGGTTACAGTGGGCGTCCTTGTAGTGTTCCAGACCTTAGAGGAAAAGCTTTCAGTTTTTCCCCATTCAGTATTTGTCCACATTCAGTATTTGTCTAAAGAAATTTTAGAGAATATAATATTGTCACCTGGTTTTATAAAACTAGAATGGCATCATTACATTGAAGGTAATGAAAAAAATAAACTATAGGATAATCTTCAATTGGTTAATCAATGATTGTTAAAAATGGGGTAAGGAAACTATATTTAAGTAGTACTTATAATAAGTATAGTAGTTATACATAGTATTATATATACTTACATATAGTATTTGTATTTCTATAAGCATACATTTATAAGTTATTTGTGTATAGAGTACTTATATATACACTTATACATTATGTTAAGAAGAAACACAGAAGATATAAAAATACCTAAGTTGAATTTCCAGACAGAAAAAATATGCCTAAGGAACATATGAAAATTATTTTATAAATTTCTTGGCCTGAAGTATGAAGATTTTGTTGATTTAAAAGGAGATGTCCTTAAAATTATTTAGCCAAAGTACGTTATAAGGACAGATTTTATTTTTCTGTTCTCTACCTTTTCTCCTACCACCCTTCCTTCCCTGCAAAGGAATTGTTTCAGAAGCTGCTTAAAACCTCATCTGGGTGAAGGAAACTCCAGAAGTCTCTGTGGATTAGCAGTGGGGACCGGTGCTGCCCACAGAGGTTCTCTGGCCTCTGCAGTTAGAATGTCGCTGGTTGTCTTGCTCACTGCTCATGTTCTGGCATCTCCTTCCCTTGGAAGCAACTATTCACACTGTTTCCCTAGGTATATAGTATAATGGCTTCCCAGGAAGATAACTTGTGGGAGACAAGAACAGAAGCATCAAATAATTGTTTTCAAAATACTGCCTCATTCATGGTAAAATCTGATTGTAGAGTCTCCATAACCAACTCTTTAATTTAGGAGTATGCCAGAACCAAAATCTGTAAACTGATCACATAGGAGTCTACCATCTCTGGTGAAGGACTAGAGCCAAATCTTCCATTTTGCTTCTGGCAGT
This sequence comes from Symphalangus syndactylus, assembly GCF_028878055.3. Classification (NCBI taxonomy): domain Eukaryota; kingdom Metazoa; phylum Chordata; class Mammalia; order Primates; family Hylobatidae; genus Symphalangus; species Symphalangus syndactylus. The sequence goes on from NC_072437.2 coordinate 43,372,407, forward strand.
GTACAAAATGCATCATGTGGAAAAGTCATGTTGTTGATTATCAAATAGCTACAATCAAAGCCTCTGTTAGTTGTAAAGAATGAGATAAAGTAACATTTTGTTTGTTTACTTATCAGAAATACCTTTACCTTGCCAAATAAAAATAATTTTGTTTTAATTGGTTTAAATTCAAGTTCATGCTCTTAGCATTGATATTTCCTTTGCTAAAAGATGCCACCTCTTCCAAAGTTCACATGTTACTTTAACAAATAACAGAAGATAATTCTGGAGAATTCTGCCCTAAAATGTGAGATCCCGAGGGACACTGAACTGCATTTTACTTTCACGTTTTCTTTTAACAGCATTTCACATTCTGACCCGAGACTGTCCTATTGAACTATGTCTAAGAGAAAAATAAATATTTATGCAAATTTTCAGTTATTTACGTTTTATGATAGAAATACTTATGGTATAGGTTTTTGAAGAAAGAACTAGTTTGACGCATTTTGGCAACAACAATTGAGATGTGAGTATAATGAACAAGTTCGTCAGTTTAGAAACTGTTTCACATGGGCAAAACAAAGATTATTTTGTATTTTATAGTTAAGTACAAATGACACAGAGGGTTTCTTTATTTCTCATAAGTCAATGATAAATATTAAAGTAGAATTTAGTGTAAATATTTCAAAAGGGTTAATATTGGCCATGAAACAGTTTTTGCATCTCAGAATGTTTTATAAATTAATGCTTTTATGGCTAAATCTCATTAGCTAAAGATTAATTTAAGATTAAAGAAATGATGATAAATGACCTCTGTTTCACTCAGGCAAATTGTATTCTTCAGACTCAACTATTCATCTAGATCATGAAAATGACCATGAAATATACCTAAATAAGCATAAAAATAAAGTTTAAACAAACTATCAGCAAAATAAGTCTCACAAGACTGCTTCCCAAGTAAGTTAAATTTGACTAACATTTATAGAGCACTTACCAAGTGCAAAGCATTGTTCAAAATGTACAGAGGACACAGAGATGACAAAAGTATATTTCCTGCCACCAAGACCCTTAGTATCTATTAAGTAAAACAGGCATAGAAATTATTAACTCTAATACAGTGTAAATATAATAAAATTACACAATAAAACTATTTGTTGAGAGCATTATATGTATAAGCTATTTTGATAAGTGTTTCTCATTAGTTAACATACTTGAGCTCCCCAAATCATAAGAAATATGCACTCCTAGTAATCCTATTTTCCAGATAGGGATACTGAGGCTTAGAGTTAAATGAACCAAGGTCAGAAAAGTCAGAGGCAGGATCTGAATTGAAGAGAGCTTGTTATGATGTGAACAAACTGCCACAAGAAGCAAGAATAATAAAAAGAGAAAATAATAGGATCCAGAATCTAACTATACAGATTTGAGTTTAAATTGTCTCTGTTTTTAACTAGCTGCACGAACTGAGTAAATCCTCAAACATGCCTTTCCAAGTCTTACTGTCTATAATTTTGAAGTGGTGGTTATATTCATCATTGTATAGGGCTATTGTGGGGTTTATATGGTTAATTATTTATAACCAACCAAGTTTAGCATACTACACTTGGCTCCTCCCCAAAAATTATAATCATTTTTATTTTAAAAATGGTCTTACATCAGTTAGAAAGGGAAATAATCTGAAAATAACAGTGGCTCAAACACTCAAGTGGTCATTTTCTTACGGAAAAGAAGACAAGGGTTAGGAAGTCCAGGATTGGTGTTGCAGCTCCATGAAGTCACTAGATGCCCTGACTCCTCTATCTTTCTCCTCTGCCATTTTTGGTGTGTTGTTTCCATACTCAAGATAACCACATGTTCTAGGGTGGATGCTGGAGTTCCAACCATCTCACCCACATTCCAGAGAGCAAAAAGAATAGAAGAAGTCAAAATGAGTTTGTTTCTAAGGGTCCTTTAAAGGGCCTTCTTGCAAGTCTCTCACAACACATCTACCCTCACGGGTCTAAATGGTTAGGTACAACAGCCCTGAGCAGCCTTGGAATTGTCATCTTTATTCCAAGTGGCCCCATGGTCAGCTAAAAATTGGCATTCTATTAGTAAGGTGCAAGATAAGGAGTACTGGATTGGCAATTGGCACTTTGTATCATGACTTTGATGAGAACATGTTAACCAAAGATAAAATAAAATATTGAGAAAAGAAAACACTAGATCCAATTCTTTCTTTCTTACATAAGAACATACTAACACACCCTCATACAAAGAAAAGAGTGTGCTATCTTATAAGCATAGAAAATAGAGAAGTCACAGAGCCTGACACTGACCTTTGTATAAACAAATTATAACATCTGCCCCCAAAGATGGCATCAGAGATAGAATTTCCTCATGGAATATGATAGTTGGCATTCCCACAACATTGACTAAGTGAATTGGTTGACAGTTAGTTTGGGAGTATACTTTTTAAGCAATTACAGAAAAGAAAGTAAAATGAGAGTGAGTCAGCAGGTTTTCAGTGGCCAACTCGGGTGGAATTAAACATAAAAAGGAGAAAACTTATGCATTCTATTTGCTGTAATTAATTGTTTTCTCACTCTTAACACTCTTGCCTGTTCAACCTAGGTGTTGCATGCTCTAATAAAATTGAAAAATAAGCTGACACGTTCACCTTAAGGAAAAGGGGAAGGGAGGGGGGAGAGGGAGGAAAAGGAAGGGACATGATAATTTGCAGGAATTATCATTCAAGGCTTTCAACTAAGCCTCTTCCCTGGGAAGCATCGGAGGTCATTTCAGGGAGCCACTACAGGGGGAACACATAGGACAGGAAGGTCTGCGTGAAAAGTCTCACTTGGCCTACGATCCACCACTTCCATTCTCCCCTCCACCTCCCAACCTTTGCGGCTGCCTTGGCCGCTGCAAGGAAATAGCACGTTCTCTGCATAAAGGGGTTCTCAAAACTCAGAGATTCTGGCTGACAGTACTGGGCTCATGTCTGAACTCCATGACAGGCTGGCTGTGCAGCTTTTTGGCACAGTTAGTTATACATTTTAAGCCTTGATCTAATCATCTGTAAAGCAGGGATGTTCGTATCTGTAGTATTTGCCTCATGGAGTTGTTCTGAGGATTAAGAGCTTAGTAGAGTACTTCATAATTAGCTAACACGCAATAAATATTAGCTATTCTGCACTTTGGAGTCAGCTTGATGTACCACGGAATCTACATCCTAGCTAAGCAAATTAACCTGCTAGGTCTCAGTTTCCTGAGGATCTGGTACCTTACAGATTCTCAATAAAAATATAAGTGTTTGTGATAATTGTTACATGTATTTTATTTTGAAATATAAAATACATATATAAAGCAAAATGAAAAATTATCTATATAGAATATTTATAAAGCCAAATGCCTTATCTTTCTTGTATACAGAGAACTACCAATTGCAGTAGAATTATTTAAAAAGCCCGAGAGCTTTTTAAATTTATATTTTGTCTTTGATTGTTCTGTTTTCTCTGTATTACCCAAAGAAAGGCAATTGAGTTTTTTTCAGTATGAGTTCTGAAAGTTTTCTGTTACATATTATTTAACTGCCAGTGTACTTTATTGCAATATGCCAGTGAACTCACTTGATACACATCCTTCTGGCCTTCATCCCCTCTCAAGTGATGATATAATAAGATATATTATTTAGAGGGCAGATATAGATTTGACTTAGTCATAAACCAGTGTAACATAAGGTCCCTGACTCTTAGATCTGACACAAATCGCTCTCTTTAAGTGGTAGTACAGAATGTTGAAGTAAGGCTGGATATGTAAGCTTACATTTTTATTTCATTAGAGAATGCGAAACTCATCGTATTTAACTGACAGTCTCAAAACTTCTCTGCCAAATCTTAAAGTCTCTAGACTTCTGAATTCCAGAAATGAGTTCACTAACCTAAATATTTGGAAAGGGAGGAAATGTGTTTTCCCAAAAAGGAAATAAATCTACCAAAGTAAAATTAGGGAGGGAGAGACATTCTCCTTGGAATAAGCATGTTTGGATTTATATACAGTGCATTAGTAGATGATGTATTTTAGTGCATTGTGATAATCAGAAAAGTTACAGTATGTCCAGGACTCTGTACACAATAGTGTTAAGCAATTGTTTCTAGGAACAAGGTCATTTGGCTAAGTGGTGTTGGCTATTGATACCACTGCTTTTTTTTTTCATATGGGCAAAGCATCAACTGTTTCAAGACCAATGGCACATTTTCATGATAAAGAGCTAGGTATTAGGGAATTGTCTGAAATATTTTGCAGATTAATTGTAAATCCAGAGTTTGATAACTTAGTCAATATCAGGAAAAGTCTACTATATTTAGGATTGGGGTTTCAAGGTAAGACTCTTTTCTATGCATTAAGTCTGAAAACCAGTAGCCACCAAGTGACAGGTGATATCTTCTAGTAGTGCCACTTTCTCACTACTGTATTAGGTTACCTCAACACAAGAAGATATTGTTCCTATAGCTTCAGCTCCAAAATAATATGTGCTAGAATTACTGGGATGCAAATCATACTCGCATCCCATAGACTTCTTCAACCTCAATATTTAATAGACATTCAGAATATAAGCATTGCCACTGGAACACAGTAACCTGAAACATATCAGCTTTGGTTTTCAAATCTCAATACTATCGCTGATAATGGGTTTCTACCGTTCCCTAACCAAGCACTTGCTTCCTTTCCCCAAGAAAGATATTCCGAGTTTACACAAATAAATACTGTGACATTACTGGTATAACAGAGTAAATACTAGGTTTGAGTTAAATATGTTGGGTCGAATTCTGCTTTTAGCTATTACAGGATTGGTAACCTTGGGTTAGGCTTTTAGCTTCAGTTCTTTGTTGATTAATACATTTATTCAATGAATGATTAATACACTCCAATGACTGCTCTAGGCAGTAAAGAAGATAAGTAAAGAAAAAATTCTTGCTCCTTTAGAGCTTATAACCCCAAAGAAAGGGAGACAGTTAAGAAATACAACATAAAGTTGTGATAAATTCCATGAGTAAAAATAAGGCAGTGAAACATTGGACTTAAACTTTATTTAGACCAAATTGGCCTAACAGATATATGCAGAATATTCTATTCAACAGCAACAGAATACACATTCTTCTCAAGTGCACCTAAGACATTCTCCAGGATAGGTTATGTTAGGACACAAAACAAGCTTAACAAATCTAAGAAAGTTGAAATCATATCAATTATCTTTTCCAATCACAATGGGATAAAACTGAAAATCAGTAACAGGAAGAAATTTGAGAAGTTCACAAATATAGGAAAATAAACAACATGTTCCTAAATAACCAATGAATCAATGAAGAAGTTACAAGAAAAATTTAAAATATCTTGAAATGAATGAAAATAGAAACATGCTAAAACTTAAGAGATGCAGCAAAAACAGTTCTTACAGGGAAGTTTATAATGATATATGCCTACATCAAAAAAGAAAAAAGATCCAAAATAAAGAGCCTAATGTCACCCTCAAGGAACTAGGAAAACAAGGACAAACTAAGCCCAAAGTCAGCAGGAGAAAGGAAATAGTAAAGACCAGAGCAGAAATAAATTAATTAGACTAGAAAAACAATAGAAAGGACAACTAACAGGTGATATTTTTGAAAATATAAAGTCAACAAATCTTTAGTTAGACTACGAAAAAAGATACAAGACTAATAAAATCAGAAATGAAAAAGGAGATATTGCAACTGATATCACAGAGACACAAAGAATCATGAGACTACTATAAACAATTACATGCCAACAAGTTGAATAACCTAGAAGAAATCAATATATTCCCAGATACATAAGACCTATGAAGACTAAATCATGAAGAAATAGAAAACCTGAACAGACCAATAAAGATTAAAGAGATTGAATCAGTAAAAAAGAAGCCTCCCCACTGTAAAAAAAGCACAGGACCTGAAGCCTTCATGTTTAATTATACTAAATATTTAAAGAAGAACTAGTATCAATTATTCTCAAATGCCTCCAAAAAATTGAAGAAGTAATACTTCCATCCTCATTTTAAGAGACTAGTATTACCCTGATGCCAAATAGAAACAAATACACTGTAATAAAAGAAAATTACAGACCAATATCCCTGATGGATATAGATGCAAAAATCCATACCAGAATGCTAACAAACCAAACTCAACTACATAATAAAAGAATTATTTACCATGATCAAGTGGGATTTTTCCAAGGAATTCAAGGATGGTTCAACATACACAAATATACAAATATACCACACTAACAGCATGAAAAACAAAAACCATATGAAAACCAAAAACCATACGATCATCTCGATTGATGCACAGAAATATTTTTTTCTTCTTTTTTTTTATTATACTTTAAGTTCTAGGGTACATGTTCACAACATGCAGGTTTGTTACATAGGTATACATGTGTCACGTTGGTTTGCTGCACCCATTAGCTCATCATTTACATTTGGCATTTCTCCTAATGCTATCCCTCTCCCTGTCCCCCACCCCATGACAGGCCCCAGGGTGTGATGTTCCCCGCCCTGTGTCCAAATGTTCTCATTGTTCAATTCCCACCTATGAGTGAGAACATGCAGTGTTTGATTTTCTGTCCTTGTGATAGTTTGCTAAGAATGATGGTTTCCAGCTGCATCCATGTCCCTGCGAAGGACATGAACTCATCCTTTTTTATAGCTGCGTAGTATTCCATGGTGTATATGGATACACAGAAATATTTTACAAAATCTAACCTCCTTTAAATTTAAAAAACTCTCAACAAATTAGATATAGAAGAAATGTGCCTTAACACAAGAAAGATCATATATGTCAAGCCCACAGCAAATATTACATTCAATGGTGAAAAGCTGAAAGCTTTTCTTCTAAGACCAGAAAAATGCAAGATGCCACTCTTGCCACTTCTATTCAATATGATACTGGAAGTCCTAGCCAGAACAATTAAGGCAAGGGAAAGAAATACAATGCATTCAGATGGAAAAGAAGAAGTTAAATTGTCTGTTTGCAGACAACATAATCTTATGTATAGAAACCTAATGACTCTACTAAAAAAAAAAAACTGTTAGAACTAATAACTGAATTCAATAGAGTTGTAAGATATATAAAATCAACATACAAAAATCAATAGCATTACTATACACCAACAATGAACTACCCAAAAAGGAAATAAAGAAAACAATCCCATTTATAATAGCTACAAAAATAAAATAAAATACTTAAGAATACATGAATACATTTAACTAATGTTAAATGTGAAAGACCTTATACTGTAAAACACTGATGAAGGGAATTGAAGAAGACACAAATAAATGGAAAGATATACCATGTTCACAAATTAGAAAAACTGATATTATTAAATGTGCTACTACCTAAAGTGACCTAGTCAATACATTTCCTATCAAAATTTTAAAGACATGTTTCTGAAATAGAAAAGGCCATTCTAAAATTTGTATGAAGTCCCCCAAAAACCTGTACATAGGCAACTCAATCTCCAGCAAAGAGAACAAAGCTGAAGGTATCACAGTACCTAATGTCAAAATATACTACAAAGCTATAGTAATCAAAACAGCATGGTATTGGTAGAGAAATGAGACCAATAGAACAGAATAGAGATCCCAGAAAGAAACCCATGCATATATGGTTGACTAATCTTCGGCAAAGGTGCCAAAAACACATGATGTGGACAGGACAATCTCTTTAATAAATAGAATTAAGAAAACTGGATATCCATTTGCATAAGAATGAAATTGGATCCTTATTTTATATAATATACAGAAATCAAATCAAAATGGATTAGTAACTTAAATGTAATTTGATCCTTATTTTATATGATGTGCAGAAATCAAATAAAAATGGATTAGAAAATTAAATGTAAGTCCTGAAACTACTAGAAGAAAACTACCAGATGAAAATGTAGGAGAATAGCCAAGCACAGTGGTACATGCCTATAATTCTAGCTACTTGGGAGAATGAGGCAGGAGGATCTCTTGAGCCCAGGATTTCAAGGCTGTAGTACATCATGATTGCACCTGTCAATAGCCACTGAACTTCTGAAGCCTGGGCATCAGAGAAGGATCATGTCTCTAAAAAAATAAAGAAGAAGAAGAAAAAGAAAGAAAGAAAATATGGGGGCAAAGTCCACGACGTTGGTCTGGACAATGATTTTGGCTATATGACTTCAAAAGCACAGTCAGCTAAAGCAAAAATAGATAAATGGAATTACATCGAACAAAAAGCTTCTTCATAGCTGAAAAAAACAATCCACAGAGTGAAGAGACAACCTATGGAACGGGAGAAAATATTTGTGAACTATACATATGATAAGGGATTAATATCCAAAATATTTAAGAAATTCAAACAACTCAATAGTAATAAAACAAACAACCTGATTTTTAGAATGGACAAAGGATCTGAATAGACATTTCTCAAAAGAAGACATACAAATGGCCAACAGGTAAATGAAAAACTGCTTAACATCACTAATCATCAGGGAAATGTGAAGTAAACCATAATGAGATGTTACCTCTTGCATGTTAGAATGGCTATCATCAAAAAACAAAAGATAGCAAGTGTTGAAGAAATTGTGGAGAAAAGGGAACCCTTGGACATTGTTGGTGGAAATGTAAGTTAGTAAAGTCTTTATGGAAAACAGTATTGAGGTTCTTCAGAAGACTAAAAACAGAACTACCATCTGATCCAGAAACCCTATTACCTCATATAATATTCAAAGAAAATGTAATCAGTATGCCAAAAATGTATCTTCACTCTCACATCATTGCAGCATTATTCATAATAACCAAGACATGTAATCATCTTAAATGTCCATCAGTGTGGTAAGAATATGTGGCATATATACATGATGGAATACCATTCAGCCTCAAAATCAAAGAAATACTGTCATTTTTGACAGCAGTGACGTAACTGAAGGAAATTTTATTAAGTGAAATAATCCAGGCACAGAAAGCAATTACTGCAATGATCTCTCTTACATGTGGAATCTAAAAAAGTTGAACTTGTAGAAGTAGACAGTAAAATAGTGGTTACCAAGGATTGAAGAGAGGGAGCAGGGTTGGGGAAATGTTTATTTAAAATACAAAATTTCAATAGCTAGGAGGAATAAGTTTGAGAGGTCTATTGTACATATTTCAAAACATTATGCTGTATATTACATATATAATTTTTATTTGAAAAGAGCCTATACTGTACACCTTAAAAATAAAATATTTTAATTTAGCAATATAAGGAGTCTAGTGTTGTGGAGGGTGATATTTTTGATAGAGTGATAAATAAAAGCTTTTCTGAGACCTAAAAGAAGTTAGGGAGTGAAGAGACGCATGTCTAGGGGAAGAATATTTTAGGAACAGAGAATTGCAGGATATGCATCCACTTTTAAGGAAAAGCAAGAAGTATCATGTGATGAGGTAGAGTGGAGGGTTGCATAGGCATGAGATTGGAGAGTGGGACTAGTGTCAGATCAAGTGGGACTATGTGGCAATGTCAGAAATTTTGATTTATTTCAAACATGATGGAATTCGAGTGACCTTTGGTAAAAGATCACTTTGAATGCTGTGGGGAGAGTGGACTGTTGGGGTTCCTAGTAGAAACAAGGGGTAGGAATTTAGAAAACAAAACGTGGAAATGCACTGCATACTTCCTGTCGACCTAAAATTTGTTAGAGCTAAAGATAAAGTACAGGTTGAAGCAAGGAATAGTTTCTTTGTCAGTGAACTTAGCTGTCATCAAACACTTATATGTATTCTCTTTTACAATGCTGTCCCAGGAATTTCTACCCTTGAGTTTCAGTAGCTTATCCAAAGAAAATGTTAAATACCTCCTGCAGGTGGTCTTATAATCTTGGCAGTGCTCTGCCCCGTCCCTGCCAGAAAATGACTCTAAATGGTTTTTGTAAGTGAGTATTATCCCTGAAAATTCTGCACTCTGCTCCTTGCTAGGTTTTATCTCTGGTCAAAACTTGCTTCTGCAACACTGAAGTGCAGCATATGGCAGAACCAGAAGGAATTAGTTTTGTTAAGACAAAGCATTGTAAATTATACTGCACAATATTTTGCCTATTTTAACAACAGATTCTTGACTCCATTTTCCAGTTTGCATAAATATTGTCCAAATATGTTAATAATCCCAAGTGAGATTCTTGTAGAAATTATTAATTTCAATTCTAGAGGAAACACAGAAATTGCTTTTCTCTTACTTTAAAATTAAGCTAACCTAAAAATATAACAGATTAAACAGTTCCTTCTGATCACCTCTCCTAGTCTTTGTCTGTCTTCTGGGTTAACCACAAATAAGAATTTGGTGTGTATCCTTTCAGAATTTTTTTCTATTCACGCATATCAGGCCATATGGTATAATTTAGTATTTATTTTTCTTTTTACACATTTACACTTATTTTATACATTCGTGAATATTTTCTTTTGCATATTTATATAAAAGTATTACTCTATGTCATGGTACCAATTGCAATGTAGTTCTAACAATTCATCTAGTAGAACTTTCTAGGAATAAATGACATAAGTAAATATTCTACTGGTAAGATTATAAATTGGTTCTACTTTGTGATGAATTTGACACTGCTGTGACACTGTCTGATTAAATTTAAAATACAAATAACATAGGATCTAGCAATTTTATTTTGGCTGTCTATTATCTTACTCTTTTTAACTGCTGCAGTACATTCTGCAGCATTAATATGTCAAAACTTGTTTAACAATTCCCATTTTTATAGCAATTAAAGTTTCTCTATTTTTTTATTAAAGCCAAGTCTGCAATAAACATCTTTAATATACTTCCTTTTTTACTTGAAAACATGACATGTACTGCTCTAGAATAGATAGCCAAAATGTAACTACTAGGTCATATGCTTTTTGCATTTTAAATTTAACTAGATAGTATCAAATTTATCACAAAGTAGAATTAATTTATGGTCTTATCAACAGAGTACTTAGCTATACAATGGCCAAGCCATGATTATTATTATTGTTGTTTTGCCATTCTGGCAGGTGAAAAATGATGAAAAGTACTACTAGTAGATGAAAAGAGCTCATTTCTCATTGGTGAAAAGAGTTCTCATATTTGGTTTAAGTAGTTTCACTATTCCTAGAAAACTTGACTAGCTTTCTATATTTTTATTGACCATTGGTAATTTTATTTCTGTCAATTATCTGTTTAATTACGTAACAATTTTTCTATTGTTATTGAGTTTTTTCTTATATATTTGTAGAAGTTATTTATATTTTTGAATATCCTTTGTCTCATATATTCTGCTAGTTGATGTTTCTTTTGAACAGTTTTAGTGTATCTTTTGTCATATAAAACTTAAAATTTTGTTATTGTCAAATTTACTTTTTTCTTTTTGTGGTTCTCCTGTTGTAACTTTGTTTTTTGTTTCTTATTTAAAAAGGCAGTCCCTACCCCAATTAATATGTACATGTTTCGATGTTTGCTTCTTAGAGTTGTCAGTTCATCTGCTTACATTTAAATATTTAAGCCATTTTCATGTGCTTTTATTAATAGTGAGGAGTAAGGATCTAAAAGTAGTTTTACTTTTTATTTTTAATTAATTAATTAATTAATTTTTAAATTTTACTTTAAGTTCTGGGATACATGTACAGAACATGCAGGTTTGTTACATAGGTATACATGTGCCATGGTGGTTTGCTGCACCTATCAACCCATCATCTAGATTTTAACCCCTGCATGCATTAGGTATTTATCCTAATGCTCTCCCCCACCTTTCCCCTCAACCACCGAAGGCCCTGGTGTGTAATGTTCCCCAACCTGTGTCCATGTGTTCTCATTGTTCAACTCCTACTTATGAGTGAGAACATGCAGTGTTTGGTTTTCTGTTCCTGTGTTAGTGTGCTGAGGATAATGGTTTCCAGCATCATCCATGTCCATGCAAAGGACATGAATTTATTCTTTTTTATGGCTGCATAGTATTCCATGGTGTATATGTGCCACATTTTCTTTATCCAGTCTATCATTGATGGGCATTTGGGTTGGTTCCAAGCCTTTGCTATTGTAAATAGTGTTGCAATAAACATACGTGTGCATGTGTCTTTATAGTAGAACTATTTATAATCCTTTGGGTATATACACAGTAATGGGATTGTGGGGTCAAAAGGTATTTCTGGTTCTAGATCCTTGAGGAATCACCACACCATCTTTCACAATGGTTGAATTTACACTCCCACCAACAGAGTAAAAGTGTTCCTATTTCTCCACAGTTGCACCAGCATCTGTTGTTTCCTGACTTTTAATGATTGCCATTCTAACTGGCACGAAATGGTATTTCATTGTGGTTTTGATTTGCATTTCTCTAATGACCAGTGATAATGAGCTTTTTTCATGTGTTTGTTGGCCACATAAATGTCTTCTTTTGAGAAGTGTCTGTTCTTGTCCTTTGCCCAATTTTTGATGGGGTTGTTTGTTTTTTCTTGTAAATTTGTTTAAGTTCCATGTAGATTCTTGATATTAGCCCTTTGTCAGATGGATAGATTGCAAAAATTTTCTCCCATTCTGTAGGTTGCCTGTTTACTCTGATGATAGTTTCTTTTGCTGAGCAGAAGCTCTTTAGTTTAATTAGATCCCATTTGTCAATTTTGGCTTTTGATGCAATTGCTTTTGGTGTTTCAGTCATGAAATCTTTGCCCGTGCCTATGTCCTGAATGGTATTGCCTAGGTTTCCTTCTAGGGTTTTATGGTTTCAGGTTTTATGTTGAAGTCTTTAATCCATCTTAATTTTTGTATGTGGTGTAAGGAAGGGGTCCAGTTTGAGTTTTCTGCATATGGCTAGCCAGTTTTCCCAGCACCATTTATTAAATAGGGAATCCTTTTCCCATTGCTTGTTTTGGTCAGGTTTGTTGAAGATCAGATGGTTGTAGATGTGTGGTGTTATTTCTGAGGCCTCTGTTCTGTTCCATTAATCTATATATCTGAGGAGCTGGTATCATTCCTTCTGAAACTATTCCAAACAATAAAAAGAGAGGGACTCCTCCCTAACTCATTTTATGAGGCTAGCATCATCCTGATTCCAAAACCTGGCAGAGACACAACAAAAAAGAAAATTTCAGGCCAGTGTGCCTGATGAACATCGATGCAAAAATCCTCAATAAAACACTGGCAAACCGAATCCAGCAGCACATCAAAAAGCTTACCTGCCACGATAATGTCAGCATCCGGGATGCAAGCCTGGTTCAACATATGCAAATCAGTAAATGTAATCCATCATATAAACATAACCAATGACAAAAACCACACGATTATCTCAATAGATACAGAAAAGGCCTTCGACAAAATTCAACACCTTTTCATGTTAAAAACTCTCAGTAAACTAGGTATTGATTGAACATAACTCAAAATAATAGCTATTTATGACAAACACATAGCCAATATCATACTGAATGTGCAAAATCTGGAAGCACTCCCTTTGAAAACCGGCAGAAGACAAGAATGTCCTCTCTCACCACTCCTATTCAACATAGTATTGGAAGTCCTGGACAGGGCAATCAGGCCAGAGAAAAAAATAAAAGGTATTCAAATAGGAATAGAGGAAGTCAAATTGTCTCTTTTTGCAGATGACATGATGGCATATTTAGGAAACCCTATCGTCTCAGCCCCCAAACTCCTTAAGCTGATAAGTGACTTCAGCAAACTCTCAGGATACAAAATCAATGTGCAAAAATCACAAGCATTCCTATACACCAATAATAGACAAGCAGAGAGCCAAATCATGAGTAAACTCCCATTCACAATTGCTACAAAGAAAATAAAACACCTAGGAATACAACTTAAAAGGAATGTGAAGGACTCCTTCAAGGAGAACTACAAACCACTGCTCAAGGAAATCAGAGAGGACACAAACAAATGGGAAAAAATTTCATGCTCATGGATAGAAATAATCAATACCATGAAAATGGCCATACTACCCAAAGTAATTTATAGATTCAATGCTATTCCCATCAAGCTACCATTGACTTTCTTCATGGAACTAGAAAAAACTACTTTAAATTTCATATGAAACAAAAATAGAGCCTGTATAACTAAGACAATCCTAAGCAAAAAGAACAAAGCTGGAGGCATCATGCTACCTGACTTCAAACTATACTACAAGGCTACAGTAAATAAAAGTCGTTTTTGAAATGGAAAGCTCATTGTCTCAAAACTGCTCATTGAATTGTGCATGCTTTCTATCCAGATTAAAAATTCCACCTTGATTACACCCTAGATTTCCATATATGCATGGATCTGTTTTCAGACTTCATTCTCTCCATTGATGTAATCACTTTCTAGTTCTCCCTTTATTTTTTTACTTTAAACTTCATGTATACAACTGTGATAGTATGCTTTGTGTTGCAAGTAGTGGAAAACTCAATGGAAACAGATAAACAATTAGAGGAATTATTGACTAGCTACCGAAATTCAATAGTAGGATCAGATGTAGGCTGGATTTAGTCTACTGCCTCATGTGATATGAACAGGACATAGCTTATTAGTTGCAAAACAGCTTTTCTCTCCCTGTTTTAAAGCTTTGCTTCATTAGCCCTGACTCCACCCTTGGTAGCTCCACTGCCATGTTGCAGGAAGGTGATAAACAAAATCCAGTGTCCAGGATAATTCTCTGAAATTTACTTTGATTAAATCAGCTTTTGCCTAGATTACATGCCCATTCCTGAACTAAACTTCATGATCAAGACTGTGGGAAATTTCAAATGAAGGCTACAAATGGGACAAAGAGTAGGTATCCATCCCAAATCCAGGATTTTCTTCTTGAGCAACTGGATGGAATGGTGGTGCTATTTTCCAATACTGGAAAGACTCAAGGAAGAAAGTGTTGGAATTGTGGGTAGTGAAAGATTAGGAGTTTATTTCAGATAATTAATGTGAAATGCTTGTGAGTCATATTTAAATGGATATATTGAGTGGGCAGTTGGACATATGAGTCCAAAATTTAGGGGGAAACTTTGGGCTAGAGATATAAATATGGGACTCATTCTAGTTTTCTATTTTATAGATGAAATATAAAGCTATGTGTATTAGTCCACTCTCATGCTGCTATGAAGAAATACGGGAGATTGGGTAATTTATAAAGAAAGAGGTTTAATTGACTCTCAGTTCTGAATGGGTGGGGAGGCCTCAGGAAACTCACAATCATGGCAGAAGGCACCTCTTTGCAGGGTGTCAGGAGAAAGAATGAGAACCAAGTGAAGGAGGAAGCCTTTTATAAAACCATCACATCTCATGAGAACTCACTATCACAGCACAGAGGAAACTGCCCTCATGACTCAATTATCTCCACCTGGTCCCACCCTTGACACATGGAGATTATTACAATTCAAGGTGAGATTTGGGTAGTGACACAGTGCCAACCATATGACTATGGAAACAAATAAAATCTTCTAGGAAGATAATTTAGAGAGAAATCAAAAGAGGCCTAAGAATTGCCTTTTAGGAACTCCAATGTTTACATGTTGGAGAGAGGAGAGGAACATGCTGTATAACAGCCTGATAGTATGTCCCCTGTGAAACAGCAGGTAACATGAGTGTGATGCCGAGGTCTTAGAATAGGTCATTATGTAAGACAGGAGGTCTAAAACATGAGTGGATATTCATGAAGTATCTAGACAAGAGGAGAAAATAATACTTAATTCATGCGTAGACATAAACATACATGCCCAAGTTCACAATAAAAGCATGTTAGAAGGCATGTAGATGCATTTGGTGATTGATGTGGTTTGACTGTGTGTCCCCACCAAATCTCATGTTGAATTGTAATCTCCAGTATTGGAGGTGGGACCTGATGGGAGGTGATTGGATCACTGGGGTAGTCCTTCATGAATGGCTTAGCACCATCCCCTGGGTGATAGTGTGTGAGTGAGTTATAGTGAGCTCTGGTTGTTTAAAAGTATGTAGTGTGGCCTGTAGTCCCAGCTACTCAGAGAGGCTGAGGCAGGAGAATGGCGTGAACCCAGGAGGCGGAGCTTGCAGTGAGCCGAGATTGCGCCACTGCACTCCAGCCTGGGCGACAGAGCGAGACTCCGTCTCAAAAAAAAAAAAAAAAAAAAAAAAAGTATGTAGTGTGTACCTCCCTCATCTCTCTCTCTCTTGCTCCTGCTCTGGCCATTTAAGATGAGCCTGTTTCCCCTTCACCTTCTGCCATGATTGTAAGTTTCCTGAGGCCTTCCTAGAAGCCAAGTAGATGACGAGCATCATGCTTCCTGTACAGTCTGTGGAACTGTGAGCTAATAAAACCTCTTTTTTTACAAATTACCCAGTCTCAGGTATTTCTCTACAGCAAAGCAAGAATAGACAAATACAGCAATGCAGGATAATTTTGGAATTAGATAGACCAGTAACTGTCTACCATGTCTGGAAGCTCTAATTTTATCTCACATTAAATGGGATCAATATGCCTCATAAACTTACTGTAAAGATTGATTATAAGATATAGGTCAGTCCCAAATAAGTTGTGTTTTTATTTTTTTCTCATTAAAATTGAAAAATTAGGGAAAAGGGGGTTACCCATGGTGTGTGAGGAATAGTTGAGCATATCTGTGTCTCAACTGGGTTGACTGGGAGGCTGAAAGTATTATAATCCCCACAGTAGAGCTTCATTAAGGGTGTGTCTTGTCAGAAGCTGACATGACAGAAAGGACATGCGGGGCCTGGCTGTTTCTCCTTGACCTTCTGATGTCTTTGCTCCTTTTGTTCCTCCCACACACATGCTAGCTATAGAAAGTCATTTCCCATTTCAATGTCAACTCCTTCCTTTTAATCACCTCTAAGAAACTACAGTGTTTACTCCTAAGGGATGTCTTCTACATCTTGAGTATGTACATCTGAGTTTCTCTGGACTCCAGGTCATTTAGGAATTGCCCTCTCCACTTCAATTCTCTGCTGTGTCAATGTTTTATATTCCTTATTCTTTTAAAAACTGCTTTACTCAGTGACTTCTTCATGCATTAGTAGACTTCTGGAGCATAGATGGTGCTTTGAATAGTAATCTAGTCTCCCATCACTTTGATTTACTTCACAACTCCAGGGTTACAAGATATTTTTGCTTCAACTTAGTGCTTTAGAATATTTTGACATTACAAAACACTGAAGAGTAGATTGTGCAAAACAATGCTGTTCTAAGTACAGAGACCAACCAGATGACCTAATGTGTCTTTTCAGTTTCTAACTTCTATGATATCTTACAGTATGGAATCTCTTTATAGCATAATAGCCCTTTATATGAAGTAATGAATATTTCATCTAATTCTTTCTTCTTTTTGCTTTTGAGACACAATGTCGCTTTCTGATTAAACTACACGCTGAAGTTAGAAAGCCGATGAACATCTTTCAACATCTTTTGTAGTCTTTTAATCACAAGGTGAAATCAAATTTGTTGAGGTCTATACATTTTAATCAATATAAGTAATGAAACACTAATTATTTGAGTTTTTCTTGTGTAGGCAATAAAAATATAAGACCAAGAACACATGGTCCTCCTCTTTTAAGTTGTATTTATTTTTATCAAAACTTTTCACCTCATTCAAAATCAATTCTATAGTCACTAAATCATCTAGTGTCTTTCGTTTTAATAAATCAGCCCCACTTTCTTCACTAGATATGGTACATGAATAATGTGCTGTTTTTTTCATTATCAGAGTTTAGTTATACCTAACACTTTATATCTTCAAAAATATTTATAATTATTAACAACAATATAATTAGAAACACAACAGAACTTGACTTATTTCAGTAAAACTTTGTTGCCAACAGTTAAATTTTGTTAATATTTTCCAAGCAGTTTAAGAAATTCTTACTACATATTTTGAAAACAACAACAACAAAATTTACTTTCTTGGTCTGGAGTTCCATATATTAACAAGGAGGAAAATTATTTTATTGATTGTTGAATGGTATGAAAGATCTTTGAAGGAGGCCCATATGTCTTTTAAGTACTGAAATACTGCACAAGACAAATGCTCTTCATAAAATCTGGTTCCCAGAACAACCCCGGACAGATGGTGATATGGTTATATATACAGTCATAAATAATAATTTACTGGTCAATTTCCATTGAAGTCATAAAAAGAAAACTGTTTACATAGAGGATTTAAAATGCTATCATGTTTGTTAATAATTTTTAATAGACTACTTTTTAGAGCAGTGTTAGGGTTACAGCAAAATTGGGTGGAAGGTACAGAGATATGGTATTAATAACTATACCAACTGAGGCTGGGACTGTAAAAATGTGAAAACGAAGTTGCTTTTCTATAATAATTGCACTACATTTAGTAAACTTATTTAATGGCAAAGAAAAGAGTAAAGGAAGATGTAACTGACAGCAGCATCAGCTGGAGGCATCCTCATCCATGTACACAATGAGGAAGGTTAACCCTGTTTAGCAGTTTGAATACACCAAGTAGCTAGCCTATGTTTGGGGCATGTGGCTGACTGTACTGGGAGTTAGTTACATGTAAGAGTGAGAGGGCGTCAATGAAAAGAGGCACAGGAAGATCTTCAGGGCTGTCAGAGCCTAACATCAGAATCAGTATCTCCAGATTATTCAAGCCAGGGTCATGGAAAATGTCATTCTGAAGTTTTGACACTCCAACCACCTTGCTAATAGAAGACATCCCAGCAGCCTAAATGAAGTAATCTGTGAAAGGCCTGAGGCCTTTAATTATAACCCCCTTAGGACGCTGAACCTGAGAACAGATCCATTTAATCCAAGACACCCTTTTCACTTAAACAGAATTAAGTTTGACCAGAGAGAAAACCTAGATGAACTGCCAATGGAGTCATCACAACCTTCCCTGGTGAATCAGAGAAACTTGATGTTTGGTTGTTGACACCTTAGGTATTTAGATAAACTCCCTTTCATTGCTTTTTTCCCCTGTAATATTCCCACAACCCCAACTCAAAGCACATCCTTACATTTGATTTTAAAATTATTCAAATAAGACTGACTAGTAGCCCAATTTTTCTCATCATTTTACTTGGGTAAGAGAAAACTTCCTCTTTCTCTCAGTTTCTCGGGCATGTGAAAAGATGCAAGAAACAGGAAATCTGAGCACTGAAAGCCCATTTCGCATGCTCTAGATTTATAAATGCTTCAGAAAATGAACTGGTAAATACGAGATGTTGCACTTCGTTATTGTTCTTAAATATGATTATGTAGAAATCCTGATTAATTTCAAATTCTTCTACTTTTTAAAAGCACAGTTATGATAAATAATCTTGTGATATGTTTTAAAAACTAAATAAAATTAGTCCACTGCCAAAGCCTAAAGTTATCTGCATTTGTCCTCATTTGCCACATTTTCACATGACCACATCATTATCACTACTCATAAATCACTGCATCTCTATCAAAACCCATTATGTGTATCCATAATGAATCTAGTTTGAATATAAAATAATCTTTCTAAAACACAAAAAGTATTTCTATAATACAAATCTTTGTGTTTCTTTTCTGCATGAAAATCCTCAGTGACTTTCCTTTACATCTATCATGTTCAAGTTAAATCTTAACATGGTATTTCCAGCTACAATCAGAACCTAACTTACTACCCCGTGCTTATGGTTCATGTGGCCTAGAGAACTAGACAACTGTTTCTCGTTCAAACTTGCCCAGGATGTTTCCAACACTCTGCTTTGGCTCAAACTCTTCCTTCTGATGTACAGTGCCTTTCCCTGAAAGCGCTGCACTTGCCATCGTATGGATGTCCTTAATAGTGCATCATTGACTTTCAAAATTTACCAAAATCTTAAGGCCCAATTTAAGTTTTACCTCTTTTGGAAACCCTCCCTCCCTAAGGTTGTCTCACCAGAATTAATTTCTCCATCCATTGGGTCACCATAGTAGCTCATCCATACATCTCTGACATCATTGACCACTCTGCACAACTTTGTAATTATTTGCATATATATTAGGCAGTGATCTCTGTGGCCCACCCACCTTCCAGAGTATGTTCCTTACAATAGGCTCTAAATGGTTTTGCCTTGAATTTAATTGACAATAATTCAGAACTAGAGCTCTGAGGCTATATTAACACTCTAGAAGATTTTGGTCCAATGTTAAAATAACATTTCTTCATAAATATATTAGGAACACCTCAGTGTTTGTTTCAATATGTAAATAGACATGTATGATAGCTAACAGTCTAAGATGATATTTATTCAGCTCAAATGATTAAGGAAGCATTAAAAAAATCTGTAGTGACAAAGAGAAGACATACAATAAAACAACAGAAAACCCAGAGTATTTACAGGGTTTAATAAAAACCATTCCCTGCAAGTTCAAATATGTATTACAAACTTTACACCCAATTTGAGAATAAAGGGAAAACAAAGTATTTTAACAAGGACTCATCAGTTGCTGCCAGCCTCTGAGGCTGGCTTTTACTACTTATTCTGCCCTGCTTTCCTGAAGAAACACTGCCAATCTGAACATGCTTAATGCTATCAGACCCTATCAGAAGGTGGGAGGTCTTGCAAAGATTTCAAATGTTGCTAATATAATCAATATCTGGGTTGCAGTTACACAGACAGTTGCCATCTGTTGGAACCTTTATATATTGGATTCCTTTAGTAATCATACAGTAGCTCCCATTCAGAAATTAAATACTCTCTTTCAATTCACTTCTGAGAAAGCAATACTATGGCTCTAAGTCTGGAAAAGTCTCTACTGTCAAAAGCATTCTGTCTTACACTTAAGCCTGGAAAAATCTTACCTCCCAGTAAAGCTTACCCTTTTCCTAACTCCTCCTCCTTCAGCCCTTTTGGAAGCACAATGCTCACTGTTTATATTTCCCACCCTTGAAGCCTAGGAGCCATCTCAGAAATATTAAGGAGATAAGAGAACCTATAAAAGCTCTTAAGATACTCTTAAATTTAGAGCAAACAATGGACTATTTACTTGCCTTATCTGAGGATGGGTGTTCCCTTCAGTTCATTAGAGAAGGCCAGAACAGAGGAAATTTACACAAGGGACTTTAGGCCTCACAAATCTCCTAGGAAATGGCCAGATTTTCAGGGTACCAGCCCTTCTGACCTCAGCCAGTCCATCCAGATTCTAAATAGAATGCATTGTTTCAGGTAAAATCCCCCCTTTTCTTTATGAAGCTACAATTATATACATATATAACTAAAATAAGATTCACATAGGTAGATCAGGTAGATTTAAGAATAGTGCATCATTCAGATGTGAACTTGAATAGCCTTAAAGAAAACAAAAACAAAGGTTTGGAAATAAACAAAGACTACCCAAATAAGAAAAATCAGAGGTTACTCACTGGGAGCTTGCCATAGCAGGAGAGTCAGCCTCCATCGCTTGCATTTGGCAGAGACCCAAGGGCAGGCGGGGGAGTGGGAAAATTATACAATAAAAAAAGGGAAGGCGGCGGGGCGTGGTGGCTCACGCCTGTAATTCCAGCACTTTGGGAGGCCAAGGCGGGTGGATCACGAGGTCAGGAGGTTGAGATCATCCTGGCCAACATGTTTAAACCCCGTCTCTACTAAAAATACAAAAATTAGCCGGGCGTGGTGGCGTGCACCTGTAATCCCAGGTACTCGGGAGGTTGAGGCAGGAGAATCGCTTGAACCCGGGAGGCGGAGGTTGCAGTGAGCTGAGATTGCACCACTGCACTCCAGCCTGCACGACAGAGCGAGACTCATTTCAAAAAAAAAAAAAAAAAAAAAAGAGAGAAGCCTTCAGTTATGTTCTGATGGTCAATTTTTGGAACTGAAACAGGAGAGTTCCCTTATCCACCTCACAGGACATGTGACGGGGGTATGGCTCACTACTTCCTACCCCTAGGGGAGCATGCAGACAGGCAGGTGCAGCGAGCGGCCCTGGGGAACATTTTTTGGGTTCCAGCCCCACGGCAGTGTCTAAAGTGGGTGTCTGAGACTCCTGAAACTTAAGAGGGCTTATGTTACAGTGTGCTCTTTCAGCTTTGCCATCTGCAAATGGCTTGAGGTAATCAGTTCAATCGACCCTCTGCCTTATCGCAAGGGCAGACAGCCAGTGTGACAGCTTTCTGTATCTCAAGTTCTTGCCCAGTGTACCAGGAAAATTGGGTCACACGTGGGCTCGAAGGATGAGTACAAGGTTTTATTGAGTGGTGGAGGTGGCTCTCAGAGAGATGGATGGGGAGCCAGGATGGGGGATGGAGTGGGAAGATGGTCTTCCCCTGGAGTTGGGCCACCCAGCAGCCAGACCCTTCTCTGACTGCCCCCAGCTGAACTCCCGTCAGCGTCCAGACCTCCCTTCTGTTTTCTCTTTCTCTGCTATGTCATTCTGCCTTTGCTGGTCCGCTGGTCTACTGGGGTCTGCTGGTGTCTGCTGGTCTACTCCTCTGCTCCTGTCAATGTTCAGCTGCTTGCGTCTGTGCCTGCTAAGGTCTCAGATTTACATGGGCACAGGATGGGGTGGGGTGTAGCAGGCAAGAATGGTCTTGGAAAATGCAACATTTGGGTGCAAACAGGAGTGCCTGTTCTCAGTTAGGTTCATGGGCACAGGCCTAAGAGTGGAGCCCTCACCAGGAACCCCACCCTTTTCTACCCAGCGCTTCCCTGTCCCCCCTCTCATATCAGAATGAGGAACCTGGAGGTGAGCTAACTAGAAACAAAGCATCCTATATGACTAGCTTGCGGAGCACATTTGGCTTTCTCTGGTTGAGCTTGAGTTGAAAGCACAGGTAAAATTTAGGGGAGCTGGCAGTAACCGAGCAAGTGCTGACTGTTTGGGGCTGATTGCTGCAGAGGTTGTGGTTTGGCTTCCTAGGCTGGTTGTTGTAGGCCAGACCATTGTCTGTTTGCATATTCGGTCTCTCACAGGGTTTCTATTGTTCATTTTTTAATTATTTGGAAATGAAATAATATTCAGGAAATTATTGAAAAGTTAAATAGAAATTAGAAACTTATCTCTGGATATTAATTCTAGAACTATTTATATTATAAAGGAAAGCACTGGTTTTTTACCCCCAAAAGAACTCATTATCTTGGAACGAGTTTCATCAAAATAGCATCAAAATTTTCCATTGAGGAAAATTCCTGGATTATGAGCTAGAAATAAAAGCTGCCCAAACAGTGTCTGTTTTTGTTGATTCAGTTTCAAAATAGAATTATAAAAGGATAAGTGGTTTGATAGGTCAATATTTCAACCAAATAGTTATTGAAAAACAAACAAACAAACATATAAGAACCGATGAATAAGAGTATGAGACAAGCAAAGACTTAAAGGTTGTTGTGAAGATAATGGACAGCAGTGCACATATAATAAATGCCTGGTAAGGAGGTTGCAGAGAAAAAGGAACACTTTTACACTGTTGGTGGGAGTGTAAATTAGTTCAACCATGGTGGAAGACAGTATGCCAATTCCTCAAAGACCTAGAGGCAGAAATACCATTCAACCCACCAATCCCATTACTGGGTATATACCCAAAGGAATATAAATCATTCTATTATAAAGATAAATATTCATTGCAGCACTATAGCAAAGACATAAAATCAACCCAAATGCCCATCAGTGATAGACTGGATAAAGAAAATGTGGTATATACATACCATGGAATACTATGCAGCCATAAAAAGGAACAAAATCCAGC
Source organism: Symphalangus syndactylus (assembly GCF_028878055.3). Taxonomy (NCBI): domain Eukaryota; kingdom Metazoa; phylum Chordata; class Mammalia; order Primates; family Hylobatidae; genus Symphalangus; species Symphalangus syndactylus. The sequence goes on from NC_072437.2 coordinate 43,396,027, forward strand.
AATCTAATACAGGAACAGAAAACCAAACATCGCATGTTCTCACTTACAAGGGAGAGGTGAACAATGAGAACACATGAACACTCTGGGAGGGGAACAACACACAGTGGAGCATGTAGGAGTGGGGGAGGGAGGGCATCAGGATAAATAGCTAATGCATTTGGGGCTTAATACCTAGGTGATGGGTTGATAGGTGCAGCAAGCCATCATGGCACACGTTTACCTATGTAACAAACCTGCATGACCTGCACATATATTCTGGAACTTAAAATAAAATAAAACAAAGGGATAAGATTATGTCCTTTGCAGGGACATGGATGGAGCTGAAAGCCATTATCCTCAGCAAACTAATCTAGGAATAGAAAACCAAATGCAGCACGTTCTCATTTATAAGTGGGAGCTGAACAATGAGAACACATGGACACCTGGGGAAGAACAAAACACACTGGGGCCTGTCAGGGGATGGACGGCGAAGGGAGATCATCCCAAAAAATAGCTAATGAATGCTGGGCTTAAGGTGATGAGTTTATCTGTGCAGCAAACAACCATGGCACACGTTTACCCATGTCACAAACCTGCACATCCTGCACATGTACCCTGGAACTTAAAATAAAAGTTGAAGGAAAAAAGCCACCGATAACTACCCTGTAAGCTAAACCAGCAAGACTTGGAGATTCATAAGCTATGGAGATGAGGTGAAAAGAGGACTCTGGGGTGACTCCCTTGTCTCTGATTTTGATGATGATGTAGGTGGTGAGACTGTTGGCTGAAATTGTGGATTTAAGAGTGGGCACATTCAGAGGTCATATTCAGAAAGGGAAGAAAAGCCCAAGGGGAGAGACAGAACTAGAGATACAGAACTAGACTCCCTTTGGAGTCACTCATTCAATCATATTTTTTTAGTGGAGACTCCAAATAATAAACAACCAACTAATTGCAGCTGTAATAAGAGCTATGGTGGAGCTAAGAGATCATCTTACAGGGGGAACTCAACTATTTTAGAGGATCAGGAAATGCATAAGTAATATATAAACAATTAGCAACATGTGAATTACTGGGAGTTAGCTGGTCACTGAAGGACAGATCATTCCTGGCAGAGGGAATAGCGTAGGCAAAGGTACTAAGACAGGAAGAAGTATATTCAAGGAACTGGAAGCTGATGAGGCAGAAGTAGAAGAAATGGAGGACTAAATGTCTCTATACATGACTGATGAGGCAGACAGACATCATATCGTACAGAACCTTGAGGTCCATGATAATCTAGGATTTTATCTAGGTATAAAAGGGAAGCCATTAAAGTAGGTTAAACAGAGAAATTTCATGAACAGACTTTCATTTTTAAAAGACGATTTTATTCACAGTGAGGTATATAAATTAAAGGAGTACAAGAGCAGATGTAAGGGACCGACCGGTATGGAAGATATTGAAGTAGCCTTTGTGAGAGGGAATAGCCATGGAGATAAAGAGAAATAGGTCAATTTGAGGCATAATTAGAAGAAAGATTAGAAATCTTGGTGATTGGTAGAATACTGATCCCAGTGAAGGAAAGATATCCACGATAATTTCCAACTTTCTGGCATGAGCCATACCCTGGGCTCAGAAATACTGGGGGAAAGCCAGGAGTGGAAAGAAAATTATGAGCTTGGTCTTCAAGATCTGAAGCATAGGATGCCCATGAGATCAACAAGTACTGACAGCAATGAGACAGTTGTTGGTTCTACAGATCTGGAGCTCTGAGAAAAGTTGGAGTAAACATAAAAAGCACACTTATAGATAGTGATTGAAGCCATGGTGGTTTGGTGATAGTTGACATTAACTAGAGAAAAAGGATTAAAGAAAAGGCCTGAGATAAAACTTTGAGTAATCCCAACTTATTTAAGGCCAGGTGGAAAAGAATGAGCTGGCCAAAGTGTAAAAGAGGAGGAAAACCAGAAGAGTGTAAGGTAATGAACGGCAAGGATAGAGTGTTTCAGTAATAAAGGTATGGTGAACTGCCTCAGTACCCCAGATGGATCAAGTAAGAGGAGAATGAGAACATGGCCTTGGAGTTAGTGACATGCATGTCACTGGTGACCTCTAAAGAAGGGCTTTGGGTGCTATAGTGATGATAAAAGCCAGACCAGAGTAGGTTTGAAACTAAGTAGGGTTCAAAAAATGAAGATAATAAATACAGACCATGCTTTCAAGAGGTTTGGATATAGTAGGGATGATAACTGGATGGGAAAATAGATATGAAAGGAGGCTTTGGGCTTTGTTTCTTTTGTGTGTTAAATTGTTAAGGCTGGAGCAGGTTCAATTGCTTGTAGGATGGAAGAAGTCGAGTCAAGGGAATTGAAAAGATAGTTGTAAGAAAGTATAATAGTGCAGGGTTCCTGAAGTGTGGAAAGGACACGTGCAAAAAAGGGAGTCATTGGCATACAGTACTAATTACACCACAAGGATGAACACTCCACGAGTGTGATCATTGCAAGGCTCTTATATCAGTTCAAAACCTGAGAGTGCACCAACAAACAACACAAGGCTGTGTGGAGCAACATGCTATTTTAATGAGCACCTGGGTGCAGGCAGGCTGAGGCCTAAAATGGCGTCAGCCCCAAGTAAGTACGGGGCAGGGATTTTACAGTCCTCTGTAAACAGGAAGTGTTCCAGTCTGATGTGATTGCTATGTAGTACCCGCATGGTCTCCCTCTCGATCTTCAGGGGGTATGTGTCTTCTGTCCTGCTCTCTTCCTGCTTCTGCTATCTTGCTGACGCATGCTGCTGTCATGCATCAAGGTCTTGGGACTGGGCCTGAGGAGGGAGGAGTTATTCATTCCCTTAAGCTTTCAGGCCCCAGGGAGAATCTTTCAATCATCTGATCAGCATGATGGGTGTAGATCCACCCTGTGATCTCTTCGTCATGACATGAGGACCTCTGTGTAAGCCATTTCTGAAATTTAAGCCTTAGAAACTTGTAATTCATTATTTAAGCATTGAGATTCTGCTCACGAGACGTTTCACTCTTTTATCTACATCTTTTTTTTTTTTTTTTTTATACTTTAGGTTTTAGGGTACATGTGCACAATGTGCAGGTTTGTTACATATGTATCCATGTGCCATGTTGATTTCCTGCACCCATTAACTCGTCATTTAGCATTAGGTATATCTCCTAATGCTGTCCCTCCCCCCTCCCCCCACCCCACAACAGTCCCCGGAGTGTGATGTTCCCCTTCCTGTGTCCATGAGTTCTCATTGTTCAATTCCCACCTATGAGTGAGAACATGCGGTGTTTGGTTTTTTGTCCTTGCGGTAGTTTACTGAGAATGATGTTTTCCAGTTTCATCCATGTCCCTACAAAGGACATGAACTCATCATTTTTTATGGCTGCATAGTATTCCATGGTGTATATGTGCCACATTTTCTTAATCCAGTCTATCGTTGTTGGACATTTGGGTTGGTTCCAACTCTTTGCTATTGTGAATAGTGCCGCAATAAACATACGTGTGCATGTGTCTTTATAGCAGCATGATTTATAGTCCTTTGGGTATATACCCAGTAATGGGATGGCTGGGTCAAATGGTATTTCTAGTTCGAGATCCCTGAGGAATCGCCACACTGACTTCCACAATGGTTGAACTAGTTTACAGTCCCACCAACAGTGTAAAAGTGTTCCTATTTCTCCACATCCTCTCCAGCACCAGTTGTTTCCTGATTTTTTAATGATGGCCATTCTAACTGGTGAGATGGTATCTCACTGTGGTTTTGATTTGCATTTCTCTGATGGCCAGTGATGATGAGCATTTCTTCATGTGTTTTTTGGCTGCATAAATGTCTTCTTTTGAGAAGTGTCTGTTCTGCCCAAGGTAGTTTATAGATTCAATGCCATCCCCATCAAGCTACCAATGACTTTCTTCACAGAATTGGAAAAAACTACTTTAAAGTTCATATGGAACCAAAAAAGAGCCCGCATCACCAAGTCAATCCTAAGCCAAAAGAACAAAGCTGGAGGCATCATGCTACCTGACTTCAAACTATACTACAAGGCTACAGTAACCAAAACAGCATGGTACTGGTACCACAACAGAGACATAGATCAAGGGAACAGAACAGAGCCCTCGGAAATGATGCCGCATATCTACAACTATCTGATCTTTGACAAACCTGACAAAAACAAGAAATGGGGAAAGGATTCCCTATTTAATAAATGGTGCTGGGAAAACTGGCTAGCCATATGTAGAAAGCTGCAACTGGATCCATTCCTTACACCTTATACAAAAATTAATTCAAGATGGATTAAAGACTTATATGTTAGACCTAAAACCATTAAAATCCTACAAGAAAACCTAGGCAATACCATTCAGGACATAGGCGTGGGCAAGGACTTCACGTCTAAAACACCAAAAGCAATGGCAACAAAAGCCAAAATTGACAAATGGGATCTAATTAAACTAAAGAGCTTCTGCACAGCAAAAGAAACTACCATCAGAGTGAACAGACAACCTACAGAATGGGAGAAAATTTTTGCAACCTACTCATCTGACAAAGGGCTAATATCCAGAATCTACAATGAACTCAAACAAATTTACAAGAAAAAAACAAACAACCCCATCAAAAAGTGGGCAAAGGACATGAACCTACATCTATTTTGTGTAGCGAAATATGTGATCCAGAGACCCTCTGAAGGAAGCAGACTGTTCCTGCAGGACCCAGGAGATGTGTCAAAACTGTGAGTGCCCCAACTGCAGAAGTGGGAAAGGGAGACCCTCCACTCTTAGACACACATCTCCACTGGAGAAGCTGAAGATCTATTTGCAGGAGAAGTTTCTGACTTTACCTGGAGCTGAGTCAATTTGGCGAACTGAGCAAAATACAGAGGTAGAAGAAGCAGCAGAAAGGCTCTAGGAGCTTGCTGTGTCCCCAAGCAGGCCACTCCTGCCTGGCACCACAGGGATCCAGTGGGAAAGGAGCAAGGGTAAAACTACACAAGGAGAAGGAAATCTCTAGCTAAACTTAGTGAAAATTAGAAAGAGGTGAGAAGCCTCCTGGCCAGAACTTGGGGGAGGGCAGACTTCACACTCGGGGAAAGAATCGAGGCTTGCTCTTTCACAGCTGGAAGGTGGATAGCCTGGGGCAGGTTTTCAAGCCTTTATCGCTGTCTGCCTGGAAACCGTCTGGGGACTGTTGCCCGGGGCATGGTAGTGAGACTGGCACTGGCTCTTTGATTTGTGTGGGATGTGGGTGAGGCCTGTGACTGCTGGCTTTCCCCTACTTGCCTGACAAACTTTGTGACTCAGGAAAGGCAGCCATAATGCTCCTAGGTATGCAACTCCAGTGACTGGGAATCTTACCCCCATTCCCCACAACAGCCACAGCAAGACACACCCAAGGAGAGTCTGAGCTCAAACATGCCTAGCCCTGCCCCCACCTGATGGTCCTTCCCTACCCATCCTGGTAGCAGAAGACAAAGAACATATAATTTGAGAGTTCTAGGTCCCCACCCACTGCTGATTCCTCCCCATGATACCACAGCTGATGTTCTCTGGAAAGCACCACCTCCTGGCAAGAGGTCAACCAGCACAAAAACAGAACATTAAAACATCAAAGCTAAGAACCCTCACAGAGTCCATTGCACCCTCTTCCACCTCCACCAGAACAGGAACTGGTATCCATGGCAGAGATCCATAGACAGTTCACATCACAGAACTCTATGCAGACAACCCCCAGTACCAGTATGGAGCTGGATAGACTCACTGGGTGGCTAGACCCAGAAGAGAGGAAACAATCACTGCAGTTTGGCTCACAAGAAGCTATATCCATTAGGAAAAGTGGGAGAATATGACATCAAAGGAACATCCCATGAAAAAAAAAGGATCTGAACAACAGCCTTCAGCCCTAGATCTTCCCTCTGACAGAGGCTACCCAAATGAGAAGGAACCAGAAAACCAGCCCTGGTAATATGAAAAACAAGTTTCTTCAACACCCCCCAAAAAATCACACTAGTTCATCAGCAATGGATCCAAACCAAGAAGAAATCCCTAATTTACCTGAAAAAAGAATTCAGGAAGTTAGTTATTAAGCTAATCAGAGAGGAACCAGAGAAAAGTGAAGCCTAGTGCAAGGAAATCCAAAATATGATACAAGAAGTGAAGGAAGAAATATTCAAGGAAACAGAGAGCTTAAAGAAAAAACCATCAAAAATTCAGGAAACTTTGGACACACTTTTAGAAATGCAAAATGCTCTGGAAATTCTCAGCAATAGAATTAAACAAGTAGAAGAAATTCTGACCTCGAAGACAAGGTCTTTGAATTAACCCAATCCAACAAAGACAAAAAAGAATAAGAAAGTATGAACAAATCCTCCAAGAGTCTGGGATTATGCTAAATGACAAAACCTAAAAATAATTGGTATTCTTGAGGAAGAAGAGAATTATATGAGATTGAAAACATATTTGGGGGAATAATGGAGGAAAACATCTCTAGCCTTCCTAGATGTTACAGGGGACTTTGTTCTTATAGCTCCCAAGATGGTGGTGGGCCACTCCCAAGAGGGCGACAAGCCTTTTATTCTCTGACCTGGGGTTCTTGGCCTCACAGATTCCAAAAAATAGAACCTTGGGTCATGCAGTGAGTATTATAGCTCTATTAGAAGCCGTGGAAGAGAACGGCTGGGTTCCACAGAAGAGAACTGTGGAACCCAGCAATTAGTGTTCAGCTCCATTAGGAAGAACAAAGGCACTTAGCCGTGCAGGAACAATGGCGAGCCTTTAGCCCAATCGGGAGCAGCAATGGGCTCCTTGATGAATCAGGAGCACAGCGGACACCCTGCCAGATCAGAAGGGGTGGAAGTCAGCAGCGGGTCTGCGATGGCGGCCAACAGCAGTGGTGGATGGTGAGCGAAAGCTCAGCTCACCAGAAGAGTGTGCAGTTGCAAGATTTAATAGAGTGAAAAACAGAGCTCCCACACAATGGGAGGGGACCCAAAGGGGTTTGCCACTCCCTGCTCGAATACCTGGGTTTATATCCCGATCATTATCCCTCCCCCTGTGCTCTCAGGTGATAGATGATTTGATTATTTCTTTACCTCCTGTTATTAGCCTAATTGGTATTTTAGTGAGCCCTCTTTACTACCTGATTGGTCTGGTGTGAGCTGAGTTACAAGCCCTGTGTTTAAAGGTAGGTGTAGTCACCTTCCCCAGCTAGGCTTAGGAATTCTTAGTCAGCCTAGGAAATCCAGCTAGTCCTGTCTCTCAGTACCCCCTCTCAACAGGAAAACCCAAGTGCTGTTGGGGAGGTTGGCCAATGACCTCTCAACTGCTTCCTACTAAATTGGGGCATAGTAGGGGTTGTACAGTTGAGATTTCCTTGGGAGGGGTGACTTCAATGTCATCAACATTGGAGCCTGGGCTAGCAGGCCAGTCCAGGGGTCTGTGGTAGATCTTACTAATGGACTGCCTCTGGGGCTCCATTTGAAGAATGATTTGTAGTTTTACAGCTTTGATTCTGGAAGAGACAAACTTAACAAGGAGGTTAAAGATACAGGGATTGAAATGTATTGCCTGAAATGCAGGGAATTTTTCTTTGGCACACTTCACAGGCCCTGACTACCAGCATGATAGTTTTGAAAAGGCCTGGTCCAGTAAATAATGATTTGGCCATCTGATGGGTGCTATCATTGCGTAAGTGAAAGGTTTGGTGGAGGGTTTTAAGTAATTTCCATTGATTAAAGTATTTTTCCTTCTTCGGTGGCTAGTCATCCTGAGGGAAGGAAACTATGTACTCATGAGGTTCCACATTCTATTTCTTCTGCTGAGTACTGGGGCTTGGTTTCCTGGAGGGGATTACCCCATGCCAGGGGTCCTTCTATAAGCATTTCTAATGGAGGGTCCCACCTTGTGGCTCTTTTGGCTTCAATATCCACTTGGCTGTTCCCTTCTATTTCCCTTTCCTTTCTGATGACCCCAGTTGTGTAAGACTGCCACCTCTTTAGGTTTCTGCACAGCCAATAATAATCTCCCAATGGCTTCCTGATGTTTAATAGGTGTTCCCTCGGAAGTTAGGAATTCCCTTTCTCTCCATATTGCTGTGTGGGCATGGAGGACTAGGTAAGCATACTTAGAGTCTGTATATATATTTACCCTTTTTCCATCTCCTAATTCTAGTGCCCAAGTGAGGGCTATTAGTTCTGCCAGCTGAGCGCTAGTTCCTGGAGTGAAGGGATTACTTACAAGTATTCCATTATCACTGACCACTGCATACCCCAACTTTTGAAGTCCTTTTTCTATGAAGGAGCTTCCATTAATGTACAAGTTGAGGTTGGGATCAGTCAAGGGAACCTCTAGAAGGTCCCCTCAAGCAGCATAGGTTTGAGCAATTACTTGTTGACAGTTATGTTCTATCTTTTCTTCATTGTCTGGAAGAAACGTGGCTGGATTAAGAGTTGCACAAGTGCACAGTTGCAGCACTGGTCCTTCAAGTAATACCTGATATTTAAGCAAACGGTTGTCTGACAGCCACAAGTCTTCTTTAGCAGTGAGTATGCCATTCGCATCATGAGATGTCCACACTGTAAGATCTCTTCCCTGTATCATTTTAACTGCTTCAGATACTAAGACTGCTACTGTTGCCACTACCCATAAACAATGAGGCCACCCCTTTGCCACTACATCAATTTCCTTACTCAGGTAGGCCACAGGTTTCAAACTGGTCCCTCAGACCTGTGTAAGGACTCCTAGAGCTGTTCCTGTTTTTTCTGTGACATATAAAGAAAAGTCTTGTCCGGTTGGCAAGCTTAAAAATGGTGCTTGCGTTAGCCCCTTCTTTAGGGCCTGAAAAGCCAATTCTGCTTCAGGTGTCCATTCTACTAAACGGGTATTGGCTTTCTGAGTTTCCTTAATTAGTGTGTATAATGTCCTGGCTATTTTGCCGTACCTGGGAATCCATATTTGGCTAAAGCCCTGTTATGCCAAGGAACCCTCTTAATTGCTTCAGGGTTTTGGGATGAGGATAAGCCAGTATAGGCTGGATACATTCCTCACTGAGGGCCCTGGTGCCTTTGGATAATTTTAGCCCTAAGTATTTAACCTGTTGTCAGCAGAGCTGAGCCTTTTGTTTGGAAACCATGTAGCCACAAATGGCGAGGAAGTTTAATAGTGCTTGGGTGGCTTGATGGCACTAGGTTTCTGAATGGGTGGCTAGAAGTAAATCATCCATGTTCCAAAGGACAAGAGTGTCCAAGTACGAGAACTGGCTCAAGTCTTGGGCTAATGCCTGGCCAAATAGATGAAGGCTATATCCCTGAACCCTTGGGGTAAAATAGTCCAGGTGAGTTGAGATGTTGGGTTCCAACGATATTCAAAGGCAAACAAGAATTGAGAGCCAGGATGTACAGAGATGGAGAAAAAGGCATCCTTAAGGTCCAGGAATGTAAACCACTCTGCTTTCTGTGGTATGTGGGAAAGCAGAGTATAAGGGTTAGGTACAGCTGAGTATAGAGGGACAACAACCTCATCGATAATCCTGAGATCTTGCACTAACCTCCACTGTCCATTGGGTTTCTGTACTCCTAAAATTGGAGTATTGCAGGGGCTATTGCATGGTTTTACTAGGCCTTGGGCTTTTAGGTCCTTAACAATCTTTTGGAGTCCTTGTTGGGCCTCGGGTCTAAGGGGGTGCTGCTTTTGGTAGAGAAAGGAGGCAGAATCCTTTAGTTTAACTTGAATGGGACAGGCATTCTTCACTCATCCATATTGTCCTTCTATTGCCCAGACTTCAAGATTAATTCCTTCCTCAAGTAAGGGACAACAAATGTGTGTTCCTTCTCCTATGTTCAGGTGTATAATGGCCCCTGCTTTTGCTAGAATGTCTCTCCCTAACAAAGGAGTGGGGCTTTCAGGCATAATTAGAAAGGCATGTGAAAAGAGTAAAGTTCCCCAGTCACAACTTAGTGGCTGGGAGAAGAATCTAGTGACTGCCTGTCCTAGGACCCCTTGGATAGTGACAGATCTGGAAGACAGTTGTCCAGGACAGGAGAGTAAGACTGAGAAGGCCAGGCCAGTGTCCAGGAGACAGTTAACCTCCTGGCCCTCAATGGTCAAGCATACCTGAGGCTTTGTGAGGGTGATGGCATGGGCTAGCACTTGCCCCAGGCACCCTCAGTCCTGCTGCTGGATCACCTGGTTAGTGGCTTCTGACACAGAGGACCTTCATCCCCTGGGGCAGTGGGCCTTTCAGTGATTCCCTTGACATAAGGGGCATGGACAAGGGGACAGCTTATTTCTATTCGGACAATCTTTTTAAAGTATCCTTGTAGACCGCACTGGAAGCAAGCCCTATTAGGCATTTGATTTTCCCAGACTTTCCCTTTTCCAGAGCCTCCAAAGGCCACTTGCCTGAGGGCTATGACTAAAGTGGTAGCCCTTTTTAAAATCCCGTTTGTCCCATCTGCCAGCTCCTCCTGATCTGTATTATAAAAAAAACCAATGTTGCCAAGTTCAACAGGGTTTCTAAGTTTTGCTCCAGGCCTAAGGCGGACTTTCAAAGTTTTTTTCTAATGTCTGCAGCTGACTGAGTGATAAACTTATCCTTTGAGATTAGTTGGCCTTCAATAGAGTCAGGTGACAGAGAGGTATGCTTCCTCAATGCCCCCTTAGTTTCTCCAGAAAGGCAGTAGGATTTTCTTCCTTTTCCTGTGTTATAGTGGACATCACTGAATAATTTGTAGGCTTCTTCCTAGTTTTCCTTAGACCTTGTAGCACACAAGTTAGCAAACGTCTGCAGCACCAATCTCCATATTCTGATTCTGCATCCCAGTGAGGGTCTACACTGGGAACTGCCTGCTGGCCTGTGGGGAATTGTTCTCTTTCCTCTGTTGTCATCCTATCATTGACCTGACTGAGATACCGGAGACCACCAAACTCTCGGGCTGCAGTTATGGCAGCACTTCTGTCATTTGGGTTTAGTGTCTGATCGAGCAGTAACATTATATTTCTCCATGTCAAATCAAAGGATTGTCCTAACCCTTGTAAAACATCAATATAGCCATCAGGGTTATCTGAGGATTTACCTAGGTCTATTTTAATTTGCTTCAAGTCTGAGAGGGGAAAAACGTACATGCACTCTGACTGGGCAGAATTCTCCAGAATACATCTTAGGGGTGTTTTTGCCTTGAGGGGAACATTTCCCATCTGGAAAAAGAACATAGAGATGCCAGCATCCCTAGTCATTTTCCAATGAGCATTAGTCATAGAGCATCCTCTATGATCCTAATGCTTATTCCTTTCCACTGTGCGTAACCACCCATGGACCTCTGCTTATCAGATTAGTTACGCTCACCAATGTAGCAGTCCTGCACCTGTTTTCCCACCTTTCTTGACCACAAAGAAAGGGGTCTGGGCTGCTGGATTCTAGTGGTGCTTTACCAGCGTGCCCAACATTGCCTTTGCACTCGGGTGAGTCCTAGAGCTGGCCTGGGTTCCTGAGTATTTCATAACAACCCAGCTGCCCCATCAGGATGCATTCCCATAAAAATTCACTTCAGAGAGGGTGTAAGCAACCTTTTGAGTCAGGATTGAGATGGTTTTTTTGATTCTGTAAGTACTTAAGTCTTGGCTGAGTGCAAACAGTTCACACATTTGAGCAGACCAATTATTAGGCAATTTTCCTAACTCTGCTTCTACAAGAGTTTCCCTATCAATTACTGAATACCCATTGTGATTTTTTTCCTCAAAAATCTGGAAGGAGCCATATATCGTCTTGTCCTGAAGGGAGTTCCTCCTAGATCTGGTTGGACTTTTGTATGGTAATTAAGATTTAAATCAAATGTTAGGTAATCTGCTGGGTTAAGGGAAGTTTCAGCGGTTAGTGTTAAATCACCGTTTTCTACAGAATAGCCCTATTCTTTAAGATTTTTGAGTTAGTAATCTACATTTTTGCTTTTTGACTTAGGATAGTTCTGAACTGGTGAGGTGTGCTCACAATGAGGTTTCCTCTAAAGGTTATTTTTCTACTTTTAGCAAAGCAGTTGCCACTACCAATTGAATGCATTTGGCCCATCTGTGGGTTACTGGGTTAAGGATTTTTGATAAGAAGTCTACAGATTGTCAGTGGTCTCAGTGTTTTCAGGCTACGCCCTTGTTTACACTGACAACAAGGTAGTATTGGAGTGTTATAGGGTCACAGAGAGGACCTTCAATTATCAATAATAGGTTTTAAATTTACCCTGGTGTTTAAAGGAATAGGGCACACTGTTTTTTCTTTACTACTTCTATCTTTCTCTGACTCCTTCTTTGTCTCTCTGCCTCTTTCCCCTCTCTCTTTCTGCTTCTCTTTCCCCTGTCTCTCTCTCTCTCTCTCTCCTCTCTATCTCTCTGTCTCTCTGCTTCTCTCTCTCTCCTGTCTCTCTTTCCTCTCTGTCTTTGTAGATGGATTTTAGAAACACAGTGGAAGGACGTTTCCTCATTGCCTCCATTTGCCACTATAGTAATATGTGCCTCCCTTTAATTTAGTTAATTCGTTTTCATCCTGACCTATTATGTGGTTGCAGACCCAGTTCCAGTTGTTAAAGTACTGGGTTATCCGTTCTAAGGTCCTGGCAAGGACGGTGGGGAATGGGTCTCACATAACTGCCCATGTCAAGTGCTGTATGCCTAAATTGGGAGGGACACCAAGGACAAGACTCCCTGGGTTCATAGCCTAGGGGCCTAAGGACACAGCATAGAAATTCCTTAGATCCCTTTGGAGATACAACCTGCTGTAGTACTTGGGAGAGGAAGTGAAAGCCTGAAGCATTAGTATCTGGGAGGCAAGGATTGGAGGAAGTAGATTCAGAGTAAGGAGAATTTTGGGTTTACACTTTCAAGAAATTTGTGGTCAGGACCCAGGAGGTATGGGTCAGAAGGAGAGGTGTGGTGCATGCATGGGCGACTGTTCAGTTGAGACTTCTGGCTGTGCCATGATCTTCACCGGCCAATGCCAGGAGTTTGGAACAACAGCTTTCTGCCTCTAGTCATCCCTTGGCTTCCCCAGGAAAATTGTGAAAGTGGAAGCTGGTTCCAGGCAGACCAAAGCTCCCAACCCAGAAGGGTTGGGGGTTGTTAGAAAGCATTTTCCCAGAAAGCCTCACACCTGAGTCTTTAGTCGAGTGGCCACGCTAATCATTTTTAACTGGTTGACAGGTGCCCAGTATTTTCCTCCAATTCTAAGGAAGGATAGGACAGAACAGCAAGTGAAAGTGGTCCGATATTACCCACCACTTTGAAGAATCCCCATATGGGCCACCAAATGTTATGGGGGGGGGGGTCCTTTTTCTTACAGTTCCCAAGATGGTGGTGAGCCAGTCCCAAGATGGGGCAGGCCACTCCCAAGATGACAGCAAGCCTTTTGTTCTCTGACCTGGGGTTCTTGGCCTCATGGATTCCAAAAAATGGGACCTTAGGCCATGTGGTCAGTGTTATAGCTCCATTAGAAGCTGTGGGTCATGGAAAAGAACCATGGAACCCAGCGACTAGTGTTCAGCTCAATTAGGATGAACCCAGGCACTTAGCCATGCAGGAACAATGGCAAGCCTTTAGTCCGGTCAGGAGGGGCAATGGGCACCTCTCTGGATCAAAAGCGCAGCAGACACCCTGCTGGATCCAGGGGGATGGAAGTCAGTGGCAGGTCTGCAATGGCGGCAAAGAACAGTGGTGGACAGCAAGTGAAAACTCAGCTCAAGCCATAACAAACACGGACCAGAAGAGTGTGCAGATGCAAGATTTAATAGAGTGAAAAACAGAGCTCCCATACAATGGGAGGGGACCCAAAGGGGGTTGCCACTCCCTGCTCGAATACCTGGGTTTATATCCTGATCATTGTCCCTCCTCCTGTGCTCTCAGGTGATAGATGATTTGATTATTTCTTTACCTCCTGTTTTTAGCCTAACTGGTATTTTAGTGAGCCCTCTTTACTACCTGATTGGTCTGGTGTGAGCTGAGTTACAAGCCCTGTGTTTAAAGTTAGGTGCAGTCACCTTCCCCAGCTAGGCTTAGGAATTCTTATTCAGCCTAGGAAATCCAGCTAGTCCTGTCTCTCATAGAGTCCTAGACATCCAAATACAAGAAGCACAAAGAACACCCGAGAAATTCATTGCAAAAAGATCTTTGCCTAGGCATATTGAGTTCTTTCCCTTAAAATGAGAACATAAGGGCATTACCCACCATGAGGCCTCATATGATATTCCCCATTCTGAGCCCAGAACACCCAGAACTTTGGAAATTGGCTATTTCCATGGTCAACCTGCGAGTATGGGAACAGGAAACTTTTCTGTCTGTTATCCCCACTACTGCCCCTCATATCCGTGATTTTGAACCCCATGATAAATCCCCTTTGAACTCTCTTCCTCTTTTAGATGCTGATCCTCCTTTATGGGACTCTGATTGGCCTTATGATAATTCTTCTCCACCAAGGTATGCGCCTCCACCTCTTCAGTATTCCCGAGCACCTCAGATTGCTTCTTTACAGTGGAGAACATCAGGTGTTGCCACCACCACTTCTCTCTCTCAGTATCAATGTAGATTGAAACATTCTGCTTTCTTTACCTCCAACCTGACTATCCTTATAAAGAGTTGTGTTAAGCCTTCTTACATGCTGTTAGTGGGAAATATCAAAATTTGGATGAAAAATCAAACTGTCCAATGCATTAATTGTCATTTATACACTTGTGTTAACTCCTGTTTTGACTTCAGGAAAAGTGTAATGTTGGTGCGAGCTTGAGAAGGAATCTGGATACTGGTAACTTTACCCAGAACTTGGGAATCTTCACCCTCAGTACATTTAATTAATGAAGTGTTACAACGAATTCTCAAAAGATCTAAGAGATTTGTTTTCACTTTAATCACTGTGATCATGGGCCTAATGACAGTCACTGCACTGGCCACCACTGCCGGGGTGGCATTACACCAATCTATTCAAATGGCTCATTTTGTCAATGATTGGCAAGCTAATTACACCCAAATGTGGAATTCTCAACAGGGCATTGATCAAAAATTAGGTAATCAAATTAATGATTTAAGACAGTCTGTTATTTGGCTTGGAGATCAGCTAATAAGTCTCAAACATCACATGCAAATGCAGCACGATTGGAATACTCCTGATTTCTGTATCACACCACCATATTCCTACAAGAAGACTGATCATTCATGGGAAATGGTCGAAGGACACCTGCTGGGTAGGGAAGATAAATTATCCTTGGACATAACTAAATTAAAGAAATAAATTTTTGAAGCTTCTCAAGCTCATTTATCCATTGTGCCTGGAACTGAGGTACTAGATCAGGTGGCAGAAAGTCTTTCTGGACTAAACCCCATGACTTGGATTAAGTCTATTGGGGACTCCACTGTAGTAAATTTTGGAATTATGTTTCTCTGTTTAATCAGCTTGTTTTTAGTGTGCCAGACCAGTCAGACTCCTGCATCAAAACTGGGAGAATGAACAAGCCTTCATCGCCATGGCACATTTATATAAAAGAAAGGGAGAGATGTTGCAGGAAGTCAGGGACCCCAAGTGGAGGGACCGGCTGGAGCTGTGGCAGAAGAACACAAATTGTGAAGATTTCATGGACATTTATCGGTTCCCAAATAATACTTTTATAATTTCTTATGCCTGTCTTTAATCTCTTAATCCTGTTATCTTCATAAACTGAGGATGTATGTCACCTGAGGACCACTGTGATAATTATGTTAACTGTATAAATTGATTGTAAAACATCTGTGTTTGAACAATATGAAATCAGTGCACCTTGAAAAAGAACAGAATAACAGTGATTTTTAGGGAACAAGGGAAGACAACCATAAGGCCTGACTGCCTGCAGAGTCAGGTAAAAACAGCCATATTTTTCTCCTTGTAGAGAGCCTATAAACGGACATGCAAGTAGGGAAGATATTGCTAAATTCTCTTCCTAGCAAGGAATATTAATATTAATATTAGTACCCTGGGGAAGGAATGCATTCCTGGGGGGAGTTCTATAAATGGCCGCTCTGGGAATGTCTGTCTTATGTGGTTGAGATAAGGACTGAGATACGCCCTGGTCTCCTGCAGTACCCTCAGGCTTACTAGGGTGGGTAAAAACTCCACCCTGGTAAATCTGTGGTCAGACCAGTTCTCTGCTCTCAAACCCTGTTTTCTGTTGTTTAAAATGCTTATCAAGACAATATGTGCACTGCTGAATGTAGACCCTTATCAGTAATTCTGCTTTTGCCCTTTGCCTTGTGATCTTTGTTGGACCCTTATCAGTAGTCCTGCTTTTGCCCTTTGTCCTGTTCCCTCGGAAGCATATGATCTTTGTTCTGCCTTTTGCCCTTTGAAGCATGTGATCTTTGTATCTACTATCTGTTATTACACCCCCTCCCCTTTTGAAACCCTTAATAAAAAACTTGCTGGTTTGAAACCCTTAATAAAAAACTCAGGTGGGCATCACGGTCCTACCGATATGTGATGTCACCCCCAGCAGCCCAGCTGTAAAATTCCTCTCTTTATACTGTCTCTCTTTTTATTTCTCAGCTGGCTGACACTTATGGAAAATAGAAAGAACCTACATTGAAATATTGGGGGCAGGTTCCCCTAATACCCATTTCTTCATTGTACAGTAAAATCCAACATACTTCCTTCTGGAACAGACATTAAAGTTTTGCTCTAATCTGTGGAAATTGTCCAAATGGCATACAGCAAATGAAGAAACATCTATTTAAGAAAATCTACTAAAACTCAGAACAATGAGAGTCTGTAACATTTGAGCCACCTTCTACACTCTCCCTCTTTACACTAAGCTCAGCCTAACAAACTTCAATCCAAGTTGTCAAAAAGATGAGTTCCTTCTCTTTTCAATTTCTGATCAAGAGTTGCCATATTTTATTGGGAGGGGGAAACCACTAACATTTTTCATCCTCTCCAACTCCATGAAGAGGATATATTCCAGGTGCATGTTGCCAAAGTGTTGGTGGCTATGTTCCTCCCACCAGCTCTCAGTCAGGATGGAGTGTCTACTCTGTGCATGGCTAGCAAGAAGATTGGGGTTCCGATTTTCCTGACATGAACTCAATCTTTGGGCAGCACCCCACACCAGGAGAGTCAAGACAAAAAGTCCAGAGGACCAGAGGCTAACTCCTCCAGCCAGTGCCTGGAGTAGAGTTGAGACATCTTAACCAAATGAAAGGAGAATCCATAGGAAAAGGGACATCTGAATGCCCCCCAAAGGAATTGATTTTATTTTAAACAGAATATGGTGAAGTTCAAGTATAAGGGTACTAACAGTGGATCTCTCAGCAGAAACTCTACAAGCCAGAAGAGAGTGGGGGCCAATATTCAACATTCTTAAAGAAAAGAATTTTCAACCCAGAATTTCATATCCAGTGAAAACAAATAGCACTTCTTAAGTGAGAGCAAAAACTTTAACCATAGGCCAGCTAGTTCACCAGACAGAAAAAGAGAAAGAGGTACATAAGAAGTGCCCTCCTGGAGCCTCCATAAACCTCAAAACCTGTCTTTAAAAACTACTACTGCAGCTGGGTATGGTGGCTCATACCTGTAATCCCAGAACTTTGGGAGGCCAAGGCAGGTGAATCACCTGAGGTCAGGAATTAGAGACCAGCCTGGCCAACATGGTGAAACCCCATCTCTACTAAGAATACAAAAATTAGCTGGGCTGGTGGTGGCCACTTGTAATTCCAGCTACTCAGGAGGCTGAGGCAGGGGAATCACTTGAACCCAGGAGGCAGAGGTTGCAGTGAGCCAAGATTGCGCCACCACTCTCCAGCCTGGGCAACAGAGCAAGACTCTGTCTCAAAAAACCAAACCAAAACAAAACAAGAAATAAAACTAATACTGCATGGGTTTAATCAGATAATACTACAGAGCAATTTATGCCCCAGGGCATTGTCCAAAACAATAGAGCAATCAGCTGATAATTTGGATGTGATATCAAATGAGGCAGGCAGCTTAACAGAGAGATCAGGAAAGGAGAAAGAGAGCCCTGCTAAAACTGTTGTCCCCAGTAACTATGAATGTCCAAAGCTGTGTCTTACTTAGGAGAGACACTGCAGGGAAATAGACTTCATTAAAATAGACTGGCCATGTCACCAATCAATAAACAAGCAAATGACAATGAAAACAGCCCACCTAGCAGGGAAGTGGAATCATTAGTGCTTGCTTAGGACTAGTCGAGGTGGTATGATTTGGGGGTACAGAGGTTTTATTTTGAGGTAATGCAAATATTAGAAAATTGGTTGTGGCGATGATTACGCAATTCTGTAAATATATTAAAAGCAATGGAAAAATCATATGGTATGTTAATTATATTTCAAGGAAGATGTTTTAAAAATACCTGAAATTACTACTTAAGCATAGAAACCAACAGTTCACCCTCAAACGCTCTGAAATGTATTTAGACTGCCAAGTGAAAGATGTTTTTCAGCCAAAGCAGAAATTGTAAACTTGCCTAGGTTTATTCAAATAGTTTGGCAGGGAACCTGTAGGAATTGAGTTCTGGCCTGATAGTCAGCCAACCCTTCCAGTGACCAGTAGTGACAGAGGGTGGCACATCATTTATCATGTTTGTTACTGGCTAAAATAAACACTGCTGCCTCTGGGCCATGCACTGGACATGTAAAATCTTCCCAAGTCTGCGGTGCTATGAACTCTGCAGACCTACGTATGTTATCAAAAATATCACACTGACCTTATGCCTGTGAGCATCAGACTAGTAAGGAAAGTGAAAGATTTTAGAAAGCGGAATCTAATTAGAAACATCCCTTTATCCTCATATCATTCTATTTGTTTAAAAAGTTTACCATTTTCAGGTGATGCTCAATTTTTGATTGCAATTTTTGAGTGTGTTAACAAGAATGTTTTCTGAACTCATCATTGATTTGCTTCTTCTAAATGGAAACCTCTTGTCTGAACATTTATGTGTCTAAGACCAAATAATGTTCATTCTAACTTGAATGGGAGGTGTTCACTGTCAATTCCTGTTACTTATTTAGCCTTGACTGAGGAAAGCTATTCTTTTGCAATAATGACTTTCTGTGACTTTCAGTAAAGCATGGGAAGAATATTTAGGAGGAAAAAATGACCTGCTTAAATAGTCAAATCAGTGGCAATTATTGAGATAACAGTCATTCAATCATCCAACTTCATTAATTCAACATATGCTAGACATGGTGATAGGTCTTGAGGCTGTAGAAGTGAAATAGTAACACCTTTTGCCCACCCATTACAAGCATCTTGCCTGACACTCCCACAATAAAAGACAGGTTATCAAGAGAAAAGCATACCAAATTTATTTAACAAAGTTTTACATGACACAGGAAACTTCAGAAATGAAAGCCCAAAGATCCAGGGAAAACTTGACAGTTTTTTGCTTGCGCTCAATGCAGGATCAGCTGTATAGAAATACGATTGGACAAAAAGGGTGTGTTGTAATGGTGATAAACTGAAGGAGCCCAGTAAGGCCTGTTTTTTCAGATTCTTCTGGGCCTTTCTATGTAGCATTCCTTCTTCCAGGTATAGGGCATGACACCTGTC
Source organism: Symphalangus syndactylus (assembly GCF_028878055.3). NCBI lineage: Eukaryota > Metazoa > Chordata > Mammalia > Primates > Hylobatidae > Symphalangus > Symphalangus syndactylus. The sequence continues at coordinate 43,415,554 of NC_072437.2, forward strand.
ACATAAGGACTCTCAAGGGAAAAGGGATAAGACCAGAGAGTAAAGTTTATAGGTTTTATGGCCTGCTTTCAAGGAGAATAGTTTTAGTTTCTATGACCCATTTTTGGTAGAGAAATGGGGAAAGGAGAAAGGAGAACAGGAGAAGGTCAGAGAGAAATTCTTGCTTCTGAGGCCCTTCCAATTTCCTTCCATTGAAAGTACTCAGCAGACCATGGTGTCATACTTTGGGATGACATGTTCTAAGCCCTAACCAGGGCCATGGCAGTGCCTAAGATATAGCACACACACTCAGGGAAAGCCCCAGTCAGTGGCATTGCATTAAGGTGAACTCAAACTGCCAACCTGAAGGGATGTCTGTGATGCAAATTATTATTTCCATGTCTATTCAGTTTGCTTTTCTTTCTCTCAGTTAAAGGGAAAGAATATCCCAAGTTTTTGTATTCAGAGGAATATTCATCCTTATTCTCTGAATATCCATCCAGAGGGGCTAGAGAAGTGAGGTGAGAAATTATAGCTGTTTACACAATCATGACAAATAGAAGACACTTGGATGCAACATTACCAACATCTCTTGCTGTCTTTTACCCTAAATTACTTGTGAAATTGAAATATAGTTACAAAAGCATTTTCCTCATTTCAAACAAAAATTGTGAAATGTATAAGTTACAATTAAGAGGTTATAATTCTTGGCCGGGCGCGGTGGCTCACGCTTGTAATCCCAGCACTTTGGGAGGCCGAGGCGGTCGGATCACGAGGTCAGGAGATCGAGACCACGGTGAAACCCTGTCTCTACTAAAAAATACAAAAAATTAGCTGGGCGTGGTGGCGGGCGCCTGTAGTCCCAGCTACTCAGAGAGGCTGAGGCAGGAGAATGGCGTGAACCTGGGAGGCGGAGCTTGCAGTGAGCCGAGATTGCGCCACTGCACTCCAGCCTGGGTGACAGAGCGAGACTCCGTCTCAAAAAAAAAAAAAAAAAAAAAAAAAAAAAGAGGTTATAATTCTTAAAAGAATTCCAAAAAGCAAAAGCTTCCCAGTAAGTGTAAATCACATCAGAAAAGTTGAGAAAATAATTTTTAAAAAGTAGAATGAGGGAGGCAATCCTGGATCTTACTGACAGGGCAATAAAAGTAATAGCACATGGACTTTTCATTACATTGTTTCTTAAGCTGGTATTACATGAAATATAATGAAATGATTGGTATCACCCTAGAGACATCTGAACCATCAAAAACTGGAGAGCGAGAAAAAAATGACGAATGGAGCATCTCCATGCTGTTGCTGTAGTTTAAAATGACAGAAAACACCCCATCTCCCTTTCACTCATTGTGGACTCACCCTTAGGACTTAGCTCTGGTGATGGTCTCCAGGCTCAACTGATGTCACTTCAGGTCTTTTTGGAGTCTGTCTCTTTCTCTATTTTCTGCCCAGTCAGATACCACTGTAGCCTAGTGCACTTTGTTTTAAATGAACTTAGGAAAATGTTTCTGAAAGTCTTTTTAAAAAGTACTGTTTCTCTATCTTTTAATCCATGTAATACTTTCACTTGATTTTTTGGAAAAATTTACATGGTGCTGAAAAGCATATGTAACTTAACCCAAATCAATAGAAGCAAAGATTTCTGTTTTCGTAGCTGCCTCTACATTTCCATAGTACATGCTTATGTAGCTATTTCTCGATTGGTTAGTTTCAGACATCATGTATTGACTTACCTTTAGACGAGAAAAGGACTTACCCTCCTTGCACTATATCGTGTCTTCCCATTTTAGATATATCATCATATTTCATTAAACAGTTGAGTGTTACATTAGTAAGTCTATGTAAATATAATAACTGACTAAACAGAAAGTTACTATGATTCTATTTGCTTTTGTGGTTCAGACTTTTTCTTGCTCTTGCCAAATATATTAATCAAATACTGTTAGTTCTAAATTATCCATCTACAATATCAAGTGCTCTTTTATTCTGTGGATCTTCCTTTCTTCTACCTTCCTGCTCCAAACCAAACTGGCAAATCTCTAAACCTGTCTGTGTGTGACAGATACTTAATATATTATTGGGAAACTTCATGGCAGTATATAGAGATATTCCTCATTCCTTTATTTTACTTTTTAATTTTTTGCAGTTAACGATGTAGTCTCGCCCTGTCTCCCAGGTTGGAGTGCAGTGGCATGATCATACCTCACTGTAACCTTGAACTCCTGGGTTCCAGCAATCCTCCCACCTCAGCCTCCCAAGTAGCTAGATCTAGAGGTGCATGCAACCATGCCCATTTTTTTTCATTTTAATACTTTTTTTTTTATTGTACACATACAGCCTCACTTTGTTGCCCAGGCTGGTCTTGAACTCCTATCCTCAAGTGATCCTCCCATATCAGCCTTCTAAAGTGCTCAGATTAGTGACATGAGCCACGGCAACTGGCCCCTCATTCCTTTTTATAGCTGCATGGTATTTCATTGCTTGGGTCTACCATATTTTATTCCAGCAGTCCCCTACATATAGATTTTTTTCTCTTTCGCTTTTTGCTTTTGAAATAGTGCTGTATCAAACAGCTTTGAGCATAAGCCTTTTTATTTTATTTTTTATTGATTCCTAGAATTGATATTACTTGGTCAGAGAATAAATTTATATGCAATTATTCTAGATATTGCTAAATTTCCTTCCATTGGGCTTTATATTTTTGCATTCTCTTCAGTTATAAATATAATTGCATGTTCACTCATAATCTCTCAAATAGAGTACTTGTCAAGTTTAGGGAAATTTTTCAAACTGATAAATCAGAAATTGGATCATAATTTTGAGTGCAGTGGCGCAATCTCGGCTCACTGCAACCCCCACCTCCCTGGTTCCAGCAATTACCCTGCCTCAGCCTCCCAAGTAGCTGGGATTACAGGCACATGCCTGCACGCCCAGCTAATTTTTAGTAGAGACAGGGTTTCACCATGTTGGCCAGACTGGCATAATCGTGTCCTTAATCTGTATTTTGCTTATTATCAGTAAGACTAAGCATTTTTTTCACATTATTCACAAATATTTAAACTTATCAATTCACTCTGCTCATATTCTATAGCTCATTTTAGAATTACAGAAAATCATTTTATTTTAATCTATTATTATTTTAATGACAAACTAGCTTAGAATCTGGTCATTTTCTATAGGATTACTGGCCTCTTCTGTATTTTAGAAGCTATTTATATAAAAAGACATTGACTTTTTATCTATGATATAAGTAAACACATAACTGGTCTTGTTATAAATTTTGCAAGAAATATTCCCCTGTGAAATAAAGTGATGGTTATTAGAATGGAAGTTATATAACATACAGTGCTGAATTAAGGACTTATTCCATCAATTCCAGCCTTATTCGATCCTTTTACTTTTTTAAAACATGATAGATTTTGAATTTTGTCAAATGCCTTTTCTGTGTCTATATAAGCAGATATAAACATAAGATATTTTATCTTAACTCTAATGTGTTAGATTTCATTAATGGGACTTCCTGATATTTAATGACTCTTCAATTCCTAGAATAAAGCTTACTTGGTCATAATGTATAGTGTTTTTTAATAAATCTATTTGCTAGTAATTGATCTAAGATTTTTATGCAGATATTTACAAATGGGATCGGCCTGCAGTTTTCTTTTTTCATTGAATCTGTCAGGTTATAGAAGAAAGTATTTTGCTAATTTTATAAAAATAAACTTAAAAGTTTAACCTCTTTTTTCCTGGACTGGAAAGACTTAAGGTGCATTGAGATTATATGATGTTTAAGTGCACTTTGGAGAATGAAGCAAGAAGTTTGTGAAGCCATCAAGGTCTAAATCTTTTATTGTGATGGAGCTTGTTAGCTGCTTCCCCTTTTCTTCTATGGCAATTACTGTCTTTAGATATTCTCTCTACTAGGGCCAATTTGAGTAAGCAGTATTTTTATATAAAATTTTCTTGAAAACTGGCATAAGACAGGGATGCCCTCTCTCACCACTCCTATTCAACATAGTGTTGGAAGTTCTGGCCAGGGCAATCAGGCAAGAGAAAGAAATAAAGCGTATGCAATTAGGAAAAGAGGAAGTCAAATTGTCCCTGTCTGCAGATGACATGATTGTATATTTAGAAAACCCCATCATCTCAGCCTCAAATCTCCTTAAGCTGATGAACAACTTCAGCAAAGTCTCAGGATACAAAATCAATGTACAAAAATCACAAGTGTTCCTATACACCAATAACAGACTAACAGAGAGCCAAATCATGAGTGAACTCCCATTCACAATTGCTTCAAAGAGAATAAAATACCTAGGAATCCAACTTACAAGGGATGTGAAGACCTCTTCAAGGAGAACTACAAACCACTGCTCAATGAGATAAAAGAGGACACAAACAAATGGAAGAACATTTCATGCTCACAGATAGGAAGAATCAATATTGTGAAAATGGCCATACTGCCCAAGGTAATTTACAGATTCAACACCATCCCCATCATCCTACCAATGACTTTCTTCACAGAATTGGAAAAAACTACTTTAAAGTTCATATGGAACCAAAAAAGAGCCCACATTGCCAAGAAAATCCTAAGCCAAAAGAACAAAGCTGGAGGCATCATGCTACCTGACTTCAAAGTATAGTACAAGGCTACAGTAACCAAAACAGCATGGTACTGGTACTAAAACAGAGATGTAGACCAATGAGACAGAATAGAGCCCTCGGAAATGATACCACACATCTACAACCATCTGATCTTTGACAAACCTGACAAAAACAAGAAATGGGGAAAGGATTCCCTATTTAATAAATGGTGCTGGGAAAACTGGTTAACCATATGTAGAAAGCTGAAACTGGATCCCTTCCTTACACCTTATACAAAAATTAATTCAAGATGGATTAAAGACTTAAATGTTAAACCTAAAACCATAAAAACCCTAGAAGAAAACCTAGGCAATACCATTCAGGACATAGGCATGGGCAAGGACTTCATGACTAAAACACAAAAAGTAATGGCAACAAAAGCCAAAATTGACAAATGGGATCTAATTAAACTAAAGAGCTTCTGCACAGCAAAAGAAACTACTATCAGAGTGAACAGGCAACCTACAGAATGGGAGAAAATTTTTGCAAACTACTCATCTGACAAAGGGTTAATATCCAGAATCTACAAAGAACTTAAACAAATTTACAAGAAAAAATCAAACAACCCCATCAAAAAGTAGATAAAGAATATGAACAGACACTTCTCAAAAGCAGACATTTATTTAGCCAACAGACACATGAAAAAATGCTCATCATCACTGGCCATCAGAGAAATGCAAATCAAAATCACAATGAGATACCATCTCACACCTGTTAGAATGGCGATCAATAAAAAGTCAGGAAACAACAGGTGCTGGAGAGGATGTAGAGAAATAGGAACACTTTTACACTGTTGGTGGGACTGTAAACTAGTTTAACCATTGTGGAAGAGAGTGTGGCAATTCCTCAAGGATCTAGAACTAGAAATGCCATTTGACCCAGCCATCACATTACTGGGTATATACTCAAAGGACTCTAAGTCATGCTGCTATAAAGACACATGCACATGTATGTTTATTGCAGCACTATCCACAACAGTAAAGACTTGGAACCAACCCAAATGTCCATCAATGATAGACTGGATTAAGAAAATGTGGCACATATACACCATGGAATACTATGCAGCCATTAAAAAGGATTAGTTCATGTCCTTTGTAGGGACATGGATGAAGCTAGAAACCATCATTCTGAGCAAACTATCACAAGGACAGAAAACCAAACACCGCATGTTCTCACTTATAGGTGGGAATTGAACAATGAGAACACTTGGACACAGGGTGGGGAACATCACACACTGGGGCCTGTCATGGGGTTGGGGGAGGGGGGAGGGATAGCATTAGGAGATATACCTAATGTAAATGATAAGTTAATGGGTGCAGCACACCAACATGGCACATGTATACATATGTAACAAACCTGCATGTTGTGCACATGTACCCTAGAACTTAAAGTATAATAATAATAATAAAAATTATATGTATCTCTTTTATCTAGGTTTTAAAATTTAAGTTGCCTACAGGTATTTTAGTTTTTTTGTTTTTAATAAAAGTCCTACTGCATACAACATTAAACATGGACACACATCTTACTCTCAATATTTCAATAGTACTACCTGGGCTACGATAATCTCATCATAGCTACTATTAAAAATATATTAGTTTTAGAATCTTAACTTTAATGTATTGTACTTCAAGTTGTACTCTTTTGTATTTAGCTAAATTCACTTATAGACTTTCTACTAGTTGGCAATTTGCCAGCTTACAGGTGGACATGCGTGCTACTTCTGTATATTTTTATTGCAAAGAAATCCTGTAGAAGACCTGCTAGAAAGCTCTACGGTCTTTTCCAATGAAGCGTGCTTTGGGAGATGAAGCAAGAGAAGACTTAGGTAGTCAAGCAAAATTTAACATCTCTCTCTTCTATAGTTACGCTGAAAACATTTTCTAGACCTTGATAAGTCTTTGTGACAACACCCTCATTCTTGTACCATTTCCCCCTTTATGGTTCCCTGAGCTCTCATCTCTTTTTATCTCTTCTACCTGAGAATCACCTCTCTGACCTCTCTTTATCTACTAAGAAAATATTTTCAATATTTCTTCTCTCTTTCTCTCTCTCTTCCCCTCTCCTCTATATGCCTCATTTTGAAACATTTGTTCTTCCAAAGACACCATATTTATTAAAGTTATGTTTTTTCACTCATGCTATCAGTGTTTCATGATTGCATATCAAAGCAAAGAACCTTTAAGATTCTTAGCAATCCTTTAGGATCGCTTACAGCACTTAATATATTTCTCTTTCATTTGTTGATATTTTTAAAAATGGTTCTTTATCCCTACTATATTTTGGGGACTCCCAGGTCTAGAGCTTCTATTCTGGGGATGGACAATAATAAAATACTTCTTTTCCAAGTCGTCCCAACGAGAAGAACATAGAAACTTGAAGAAGCTGAGTTTCAGGGTACATGGAAATATCATGTTTCATTAAGCAAATAGATTTCCTCTAAACTGGCCTGCATTAAGAAAGAGCATCTGCTAATTATACCAGGGGGCAAGACTACTACAAAGGCCAATTTACATTCTATGTGTGGTGTCCTCAATTTGTTTCTGAGAACCAAAACAATATAAAGGGTTACAGATGGTTTAATTATTGACAGTCACTCCCTTGTTTTCTCCCTGAGGGTGTCAGGGTCCCAGGCTCTGCTCACCTCACAGCAGTGGCTCAGCCACCCTGGCGAAGGCTTCCAGGATCCCCTTAGCATAGGCTCAAAGGTGGGGGTCTTTCTGTTAGCCTCTGAATGACACTATGCTTAATATAATGATAAATAAAATGAAACAAACTAGTGGACTCCTTCTGTTTAATTGCTTCCTCCTTGTCTGCTGTTCGCCTTTGTCTATGTTGAAGTAACTGCTTCCTCTCACTAAAGTACATTCTTGGTGAGATTATTTTTCTTGTATCTTATCCAAAGTTCTGTTTTGCGTGTGTGTGTGTGTGTGAGTGTGTGACATCCACAGACCTGATTAAAATCCAATTACCAAGGGACAGTGCAACACAATGGGTTGCATCCTGGAGTAGCAGCTGTGAGACCTGCACTCTCCTTCCAAATTTGGTTCTTATTGGTGGAGTGGCCTTGAACAACCTCTTCTGCTCAGTTCCCATATGCGAAAAATAGGGTAACAATGAATATTTCACAGGAATTTTATAATTAATAGTATATATGAAAACATTCATTAAAAACTAAAAAAAAACATATATGAAGAAAAAATGCAATTACTATATCCTTTGTAGCACTTATTTATTTAAAGCTTATATGTGCCAGTCCTCTTATAGCTAATTTTAAGTCTATTTTTAAGTACATTAAAACTTTGAATATTAACAACATCTCTTTAAATAGGTACTGTTATCCTCATTTTACAGATGAAGAAACTGAGGCTCAGAGAGGTTAAGTACCTTGCTGAAGGTCACTCAAGCAGAGTGGTTTGGCTATGGAGGCTAGGTTTTTGATCATGACATTGTACTCCTTTGTATACAGTATCTTGGGCATAAGAGGCCCCCCTAAAGGAGAAAGAGGTACTTAATTAGGCATAGTAAGTTATATATAGTAAAAGATATTTAAAAGTTTTTAATACTGTGCTTTGACATATCCAGCATCCTTGGCCTATTAAAAAAAGCCCACTAACTTTCTAATTAACAGAGCCCAAACTATAATTGTTATTTCGTGTTTATTTTCAAAGCTACTTGTGAATGGCAGCATCTGTCAGCTTTTGGTGGATGCTTCTGTAGGTGCCTTCCAAGTAGTCATTCAAGTAGGACAAACAAAAATTTCATGCAAATATTCATGAATATTGATAATTTTTAAAAATCTATACTATTAGAAAGTGATTTTATTTGTTATCTAAGAGTTAACCTATGTCTAATAAAATTGTTTATTTTTTAAGTCACCAAATTTATTTGAAAACCTTTCCCATTCAGGTAAGAGAACACTGATTTTCATCTCATTTCAATTTAAACACTGTAATTCCTTCTCACCACACCCTCCAAGAAAAGTCTATTAGTTATTTTTCCCTCCATATTTTTGGTTGCGGTTAGTACAGGTGAATATACATTAAATGGACCTATTGATTTCAAGGCAAATATCATCAATTACAGCCACTTAAGACTAGGACATCCTCACCTCTGCTCGGTTTTTACTGGTGGTGACCCACATAGCCTGTGACTTGACCTGGTCTATTTTAACCTCAAGAACCTATTTCCAATGCCCTAAGTTGTAAATTTTTCTCTTATTTTATTTCATAGAATGGTCCTGAAGCACTGAACTTGTCAATGCAGGATTTTTGCATTTTTGTATTAATCAGTATATAAAATAGAAGGGCAGCTTATAGGACACAAAGTACATAGGCTCTTTTTGGGACATTTGGATCTAGGAACACCTGGTGGCATCAGACAGGGGAAAAGAGTAAGGAATTGGTCTGGCTATAATCTCCAACTTCTTCTCTCCCCAGAATTTTTGAGATATATAATTGATGTTTTCCTATATCATATGAAAAGTGTTATAAAAAAGTAGCTTTGAGATAAGCTATGTGGAAAGGACGCCCTATTCAGTTAATGGTGCTAGAATAGCTGGCTAGTCACACACAGAAGAATGAAATAGGACCCTTACCTTTCACCATATCAAAAAATTAATTCAAGATTGATTAAAGGTTCAAATGTAAAATCTCAAGCTGTAAGAATCCTAGAAAATAACGTAGGAAGCACCATTCTGGACATCAACCTTGGGAAAGAATTTATGATAAGTCCTCAAAAGCAATTGCAACAAAAACAAAAATTGACAAGCAGGACCTAATTAAACTAAAGAGCTTTTGCATAGCAAAAATACATCAACAGAATAAACAGGCAGCCTACAGAATGGCAGAAAATATTTGCAAACTATGCATCTAACAAAAGTCTAATATTCAGAATCTGTAAGGAATTTATACACCTCAACAAGCAAAATATAAATAATTTTATTAAAAAGTGGGCAAAGGATATGAACAGACACTTCTCAAAACCACACAAAATTTGCCAACAAACATATGAAAAAATGTTCAATATCACTTGTCATCAGAGAAATGCAAATTGAAATCAAAATAAGATACCATCTCACATGAGTCTGATGGCTATTATTAAAACAACAAATTCCAGCAAGGCTATGGTGCAAAGGGAACACTTACACACTGTTGGTTGGAATGCAAATTAGTTCAGCTGCTGTGGAAAGCAGTTGGAGATTTCTTAAAGATCTTAAAACAGAACCATTTGATCCAGCAATTCCATTACTGGGTATACACCTAAAAGAGAATAAATCATTCTCCCAAAAAGACAGCTGCACACATATGTTCACTGCAGCACTATTCATAATAGCAAAGATATGGAATCAACCTAGGTGCCCATTGGTGGCGGATTGGATAAAGAAAACATGGTACATATGCACCATGGAATACTATGCAGCAATGAAAAAGAAGAAAATCCTGTCCTTTGCAGCAACATGAATGCAGCTGGAGGTCATTATTCTAAACAAATTAATGTAGGAACAGAAAACCAAATACCACATATTCTCAATTATAAGTGAGAGCTAAACATTCAGTATACATGGACATAAAGATGGCAACCAATAGACACTGGGAACTACTAGAGCAGAGAAGGAGGGAGGAAGTCAAGAGTTGAGAAACCATTGGGTACTATGCTCACTACCTGGGTGATGTGATCAATGATACCCCAAACCTCAGCAGCATGCAATATACCCATGTAATGAACCTGCACATGCATCCCTGAATCTACAATTAAAGAATAAAAGTTGAAATTATTTTAAAAATATTAAAAATACCAAACACAGCATGTTCTCACTCATAGGTGGGAATTGAACAATGAGAACTCATGGACACAGGAAGGGGAACATCACACTCCGGGGACTGTTGTGGGGTGGGGGGAGCGGGGAGGGACAGCATTAGGAGATATACCTAATGCTAAATGACGAGTTAATGGGTGCAACAAAACAACATGGCACATGGATACATATGTAACAAACCTGCACATTGTGCACATGTACCCTAAAATCTAAAGTATAATAATAAAAATATATATATATATTAAAAATAAAGCCTTTTGGCTGGGTGAAGTGGCTCATGCCTGTAATCCCAGTACTTTGGGGGGCCTAGGTGTGCAGATTGCCTGAGGTCAGGAGTTCAAGACCAGCCTGGCCAACACGGTGAAACCCCATCTCTACTAAAAATACAAACATTAGCTGGGTGTGGTGGCAGGTGCCTGTAATTCCAGCTACTCAGGAGGCTGAGGCAGGAGAATCACTTGAACCCAAGAGGCAGAGGATGCAGTGAGCTGAGATCGCGCCATTGCACTCCAGCCTGGGCGACAAGAGCGATACTCTTTCTCAAAAAAAAAGAAAAAAAAAAAAGGCTTTTAATACTAATTTAAAAGATGGCTTTGAGCCCCTTTTTCTTCAGAAATTGTGGAGCAGCCATGGTGTTTAGGAGATCTGAAATCCCAGGCTTCCTTCTTGTTCTTTTATGCCTTGGTCTCACAATTCTCCCTTTAACATTACACGCCCAGTGCTATGGATGTTTTGAGACTGTCCTCATTTTTTTTTTCTTTTTATAAGCATCTCAAGATTGGACTCATTGAATAAGATGAAAGTCTCCTAATTTAACTTAGTCTGTTTTGGTAAATTTTTTCGCCCTTATTTTATCCCCATGAATTGCTTCTACCAATGATTTTGTTGGTAAAAATTCCTTACAACAACAACAGCTGTTTAAGAACTTGAATTCTTGTTTGAAGAAAAATTGGTTCACATGCTACATAAAATGTTAACTGTCAACTTCAGAAATACAGGAGATGTTTTTAAATAGTATATATGAAATTGTTCTGGGTGGAAGATATTTGTTTTTGCCAAGTGCAATAAGAATTTATCAAACATTTTACCATTCAAGCCCCTTTGAAGATTATCTGAATCATGACCCTTCCATTTCCATTACAAGCATGTCATTAAACATGATATTCTCATAACATCAAGAGCAAAATGGTAACTTCTCATGTTATACTTATTGCGGTTGTATCCCATATATTCCCGTATATCTTTGTATACTATAAAAGCACAATAAACCTTACAATATATAAAACACCAATAACTCTGAGACTAATGTATTATAATAATCATTTTCTGACAATAATGAACATTTTTCCCTAAGAAAAGAACATTCTGTACATTATCCAGGGTGGGGCATGGGAAATGAGTCTCAAGGTTAAGTTATCTCTGGTTCCTGGACATCTATAATTCCTTTTCTGACAAGTTCATTTATAACATACAATACACATTGATAAGTTATCAGTCACACGAAAATTTGAAGGAAGAAAAAAAAGTACCCATTGAATGAAAGATCATTAATCTTTTATAACAAGGTTTCAAAGTATATTTAAAGTATATTTTGGTCCTGCTTACTGAATGTTACATTGAGGACATCTGATCTTTGGCAGACAATGAGGTATCAAGCCCAGGTTTCCAACAAATAAAATTAAATAAAATTTCATTAAATTCAGCAAACAAATATTTAGAATCGACAAGGTATATGTAACAAAGTATGTATTTCAAAAAGTAACTTAGCTGTCTTACTTTCATTATACAGAGGAAATTGCACCAAATTCTTATTTCATTCCCCATCCAAGGGCCACTGAACTACTTGCCTAAGTAAGAGTGCATGAGCATCACTATTAGCAACTGTGATATCCAGAATACTAATTAGCTTAATGAAATACATCTGCCATTTCCACTTTATCAAAAAATGAACAGTATCCAGTTCCTGTATTATAAAATGACACCCATTTCCCATCAGAATTTTAATTGAAGCAAAATACAGGAAATCAGAAAGATAAAACCACTCTCAAAGGCAAAATATCCGTGTTCTTCATCAGAAATAGAAACAAAACACAAAGTAGATAGGGCTTGCTGGTTCCAGAAATGGAAGCAAGTAGAGCCTACTGGCAGTTTGGGTTCCAGTGCATGATAAAAACTGAAAGTGCCCTGCTGGAGATGGGACTAAGTAAGAACTCACAACCTGAAATGAGGTGCTTCAGTGGGGCTCTCCCTGCCGTGATGGAAGCTCGGAACAGTGGTGCTCACCAAGCATATGAATCAATGGTTAGAACTATTATAAAATTGCATCACTAAGGGGACAAGAGGAAACAGATAATGCCAAGAAACGAGGTGAAGACTACACCACCCAATAGCTTGGCATCTGGTTTGCACTATTTACAATATTGATGTGAGATAGAGGCCCCCTAGCCACACTACAGAACATGACAGGCTTCCAGTCAAGATGGATCTGGAAACCGATATTCCAAAATTTGTGAAGAATACCAATTTAGGAACAGCAGCCATGAGATAAATTCAGTCTAGATAAAATATGAAAATATAATAGAGAAATATGAAAATCAATTTGAAGCATATATGTTAAGGATCTTCAAAGAGATATAAAAAGTACAAGACCACTGGAGGAAAAAAAAGAAAATATAAAATAGCAAGAAAGAACAGAAAAAAATAATGAAGTAAAAATCTAACAAATAATATAGTAAATGAAATAAAAAACTAAAACAGAAAACCTCTCAGTTGCTTTTGGTAATAGAGACAGCTAGTGAACATAGGAAATCCTGAGGCATTCTGCCAGAATATTGCAGAAGGATAAAGAGACTAAAAATATTAAAAAATGGTTAATGGAGATGGAAAAGAGTTTGAGAAGACTCAGCACATGCTAATTGGCACTCCAAAAAAAAAAAGAAAGAAAGAAAATAGAAGGAATGGCAGAAAAATGATATTTAGAAAGTATATAGCTAAGAACTTTTAGATTTGAAGAAAGATAAACTCAGACCATGAACATCAAGTACCAAGACGGTTAAGTAAAAATAAGCCTGTGTTTAAATATATCATGGCAAAAAATAAAGGTTATTAAGGGTAAAGAGAAAAATCTTATAAAGTGATACAGACATCATATTCAGAGACACATGGAGATAAGGGTGCAGAATAGGAGGAAGGTTTAATGTAGTACCTTGTCTTGTTTAAGAATCAGCAGGAGGCTGGGTGTAGTGGCTCATGCCTGTAATCCTAGCATTTTGGGACACCAAGGCCGGCAGATCACCTGAAGTCAGGAGTTTGAGATCAGCCTGGCCAACATGGTGAAACCCTGTCTCTACTAAAAATATAAAAATTAGCCAGACGTGGTGGCGTGCGCCTATAGTCCCAGCTACTCGGGAGGCTGAGGCTGGAGAATCGCTTGAACCCGGGAGGTGGAGGTTGCAATGAGCTGAGATTACCCCACTGGACTCCAGCCTGGGCGACAGAGTCAGATTCTGTCAAAACAAATAAATACATACATACATAAATAAATAAATCAGCTAGAGATATAGAATAACTTCTGAGTTGTAGAAAGAGTCAAACATGTATGTGATAATAAAATATAAATACAATGTATGGTTTCCAAACTAGTAGAGGGAATAAAGGAGAAAAATATTACCAATTCAATAGAAAGCAAGAAAGAAGAAAGGAAAAATCAAATAAACCATCAAAATTAAGCAAATCAGAAACAAAGAGAAAACAGAAAAATTAGTAGGTAGAATTCCAAATAAATGAGTAAGCACAATAAAACTTAGTGGATTAAGTTTTCGGATTAAAAGGCAGATTATTGGATGAGACTCTTAAAAAGTAAATACACTTCTAAAATGAAATGACTCGAAAAGTTTAAAAGGAAGAGAAGGAAAACAACATGCCGCATAAATAACAAGAAACAAAAAATTGAATGATCAATATTAATGTTGGAGACAGAATCTAAGATATTTCTAACAGTGGAATACCATTTGTCTACATCCAAGTATAGAGACTGATTTCATGGTGTTTGCTTTGCCACCAATTCATAAGTACGGCTTTGAAATGAACAGTTAATTTCACAAGAAGTAAGGTTCAACTTTGTGTGTGTGTTTCAGGGGGCTTCTGAAAAAGGAAGGAGCAAAGGACAATTATGATGACAAGCATATTTTAAAATATAACATTCAAAGCATTTTAAAATTTGATACAAAATGTTCTTCATCTGAGCATTGGTTAGCTTTCTTCTCCTGGTGTCATCAAGCTTTTAAAAATAATACTGAGTCAAGCTATCTATAATTGTATTGTGTTTTCAATTAATTTCAGTAAAAGCTCTTATTCTCCATCTACCCCTGTACCCATTCTCTGTGACAAGAGATGTTTGCAGTCTGACTAAAGAGGATTATGTATTCCCACCCCCTAGACTTCGGTTTCTGTCTTGTGACTTAACTTGCGATGGAGTGTTATTGGGTGTCACATGACCAACAACATGAAAAGTGCTTGCATTCTTGAGCTAGCTCTCATTCACCTTTGCCATTGCCACAAGAAAAACATGCTTGTTTGGGCAGAAGAATTCAGCCATCCCAGCCACATAAAACCTACATCAACTCACCTCCAGCTGAACCCTAGACAAAAGACCAAACCCACTTGAGATCAACAGAGCCATATAGCTGAGCCCATCAGTGAGCCCACAAATCTACGGGATTAATTATGGCTGTCTTAAGTCCCTGGCATTTGTGAGTAGCTGGTTATACAGCATTGTGATAGCAATAGCTAACTGACACACACTGCACTACATTCAACAATCTTTTATTCTGCCAAAGATTTTCACTGACAAGTGCTAATTAGAGGCTTAGTATTTGGCTTCAACCATGACCTAATAGCCAAACAGAATTTTTAAAAAATAAAGAACTAAATCACAGAACATAGAGTATATAATAACTACATTAAAGAAAATGACACTTAAAATTTTCTCTTTCCATAGCATTTAACTCAAGAAACTAGAAAAAGAAGAATGAAGTAAACCTCAAAAAAGTAGAAGGAAGGAAATTATAAAGAGTAAAAATAAAAAAAAATGGAAAACAAAAAAGCAATTAAAATGTTAATGAAAACTAAAAGTTGATTGTTTGAATAAAGTGATAAAATAAATACAACTAGCATCACCTATTGAGAAAAAAGAAATTAATTAAAAACACAGCAAAAATGGAGGAATATAAATGCAGATACAGTAAAGAAAAATAAATAACTGTAATAGGGGTAAAAATAATTGGTGAGCTAAGCATTTATGAAATAATATTTTCCACCTTCTCACCTTGACATATACACCCTCCCTAAGTAATCTTCCTTATCCACATAATTTCAATGACTGTATATATTCTAAAAGTTATAAAATATTTACTTCCAGAACATACTTCTAAGATTCAGATCTACAATTCTGATTACTACTTATTGGACAACTAAAATTGGATGTAAAACAGGATATCAAAACCAATGTATTTTTCCATCTCTACTCTCCTTTCCCCTAATTATTTCTTGAATTTTTCAATCTGGGTTTCAGTCTGGGTTAATGCAATGACCACCTGTTTACACACCAATAGATAAAACTTTAATTAACTCCTCTCACCCTGACTTCATCAATTTGGTAATTTGGTTCTTTGGATTCTTTAATTAGCTTTTACCAAAGAAAAAATCCCAATACTTAATAAACTATAGTGTGCAAAATATGTACTGACAATACGAAAAATGTTTTTGATGACAACCTATAATATCCTTATATTTTATTTAGATAGTGTGGATTTAATATAGTTTTTGTTCTTTAAAAAGACATTTTGCTTTCAAAGAAGTGAATGGTATATTAAAAACGAAACAAAATTAAATCTGTGCCTCACTGACTTAACCTTAAATATTTGCAATGATCCCTTCATAAAGTATTCATAATGCTAAATATTCTTTCCATGTTGCCAAGATAAAGCAATTGAAAAATACATTAAACCACTTTAAACAAATTTGAAGGATCAGTACATTTAGGTGGAAAAAATTTCCTGTTGTTCATTTATTGACATGTTTTTCCATTCAAAGTCTGTGAATATTATATCCTAGGTATTGACTTAATGGAGATTACATCTTAGTGCTATGAGACAAACAAATATACAAATACACGTATACTGTATCTGATGGGGATAGTACAATGAAGGAAAATGAAACAGGGTAAGAGAGAAAGAGTTTTGGAAGAAGTGGTATACGTAAGGTGGTTTAGGAGGCCTTCCTGATCAAGCAATATTTTAAGCAAAGGCTCGAAGAAAATGAAGCAGCCAGCCATCTGGATAACTGAAGGAAAAGAGTCCCAATCATGAGGGCAGCAATTGCCAAGACCTTGAGGGCTTGGCATGTTTAAGGAAAAGGAAAGCAGTCAATGTGGCCAGGAAGAGTAAGTGACTGGGGAGGGGTATGGAAAATGATGTTGGGTAGATAAAGGGGGACAGGGGAACTGAAACAGCTGGATCAATCATGAAAGACCCGACAGAATATGGTTAGAGCGTTGCCTTTTTTACTGAGTTAGATGGGAATCTATTGATAATCCAGATACAATTATTTAGGGCATACTATAGTGAATTATCAGAAAGAAACCATATCATGAAATATTTGAACACTCTTGGGTATGCATTTAGTATTTTAGATGTAAATGTACAAGTATGTTTATTGACTATAAAAACTAGAAAAAAAGTCCTTCTACCATACAAATATAGCTTTCTTTACAACAAACCAGTATTTTTCTTTTAATTATCACAAGACAGTGTTGAACAAAGGTTTTGATTTAGAATAATCAGCCTATTAAACCCACCAAATATTTCTTTCCTGAAAAAAGCACATAGAGATATGGCAAAGATAAAAACTGAACAAAAAGCATGAATATTACATTTATGAAAAGAAAATTTGAGCAATATAGTGTATCTGTATATTATCTCCTGTTGGACAAGCTCATATAAATTTTATCCACGCAGCTGGCTGTACTGATCTGCATTGATTGTATAATAAGGCTTCAGCTAACCAGATAGCAAATAAGCTGAATTACTCACAATGTAGCCCTAGAGAATGAGTGAGGAGACTCGCACACAAATTGTATCATAATGTAGTAATCATACTTTTTAATTAAAATTATAAAATATTTCTCAATATATTTCTCAGACAGTTCAAATGCTGATGGATCCAATTCATAACCAGGTATTTGGACACTCTACTCTTAAATATTTCTTAAGTTTATTTGTTTCTCATTAACCACTCTTTTACCTACTCTATTTCAAAAGTCCGTTTGCCCATCCCCTATCCTTTGCACTGCAGTAGAATGTACTCAGGCAGTGACATGTAGAAGTTAAGAGAGGGGGCTTTGTTTAAAAGGCCTGGTTTAAAATCCCAACACGCCATCACTTAATAGATGAATGATGTTGGACACATTCCTCAACTCCTTTATTTGTAAAATGTGAATAATAGTAGTATTTCATTCACAGTGTGTTTTTGAAGATTAACTATGATAATGCATATAAGCAAGCATTCAACTGATAACTTGAGGATGATCATGATTGCCAAAACAATTTTTAAAATATAAATTTGGTCCAGCCCTCTTTTGCTTAAAAAAAAAAAAATCCTTCAACGGCTTTCCATCACCAAGAGACAGATAACAAATCCCATGGCAGGTAGAGTCTCTCGTGATTGACAGCTACCTTCCCTTTGAGCCCCTTCCCTCATTGTTCTCCCTATTAAGCACATGTCAGCCATACTGAATTATTATACATATACTCCATCACTCCATACATACTACATGCGTACATACCATTCATTTTATTCGGAATGTCCTCTCTCCACTCTGCTTCTTCTACCTGGCAAAACTAACATTACAAATTTAACTTAAACATACTTTCTCATTGAGGAGAGTTCCCTGAATTATTGGAATCTCTCCCTGTCTCTCTAGAAGACTCTATGTTTCTCATATCCACATTCTCATTGTTTGGTAGACTGCCAGACATATACTACACTCCTGATTATTGTCTATGGAATGAATTTAGGCTTCAAACATCAGTGAAGATTTTTTCCTAAAGAGAAATTTCTCTTATGAACAGTTATTAGATCTCAGAAAAATTTTAAAGATGTGTTGAGTTTCACTAACACCTCTGCTATCTAAACTGATAGAAATGATAAAACAATAACAACACAGATATGTTTTCTAAGAATGTTGAAAAATAATTTGCATAATAGGCATGTTTAAACACTATTGCTCAAGCTGAAGTTGCCTAAAAATTCTTGAACATTGCTATTGTTTTGATGAGATATAAAAATAAAGCATAAATTGATTAAATGACAGAATAATAGACAATTAAATGATATAGCTATTCTATTCTTTTTTAAATACTAATTTTAGCAGATATTTAGACTTTAAAGAACAAGCTTGATATATTGTTCTGTAGAAAGCACCAATTTATAGTCTTCAGAGATATTATGAAACTAAAAGTAGCATAAATCTTTAAAAACAGTATTTTTTTTTCTCTATAAAGAATAGTGAGATTCAGGAGTAATCAGTTTTTTGGGGTTTTTTAAAGACATTATAAAAGAACTTGAAGAAAATAAATTCCACTTTAACTGTTTTGCTGGTAAATTTTAAAGTTTCCTAAAAGGATGCATATTTTGAATAACAATTCCTTAAAATTTTTAATATGCCAGCTTGATCTAGTCACATTAAAACTTTGGGCATATGATGACTGCAATTTTTAGATCCCTTAACTATGCAAAGGCTAAATAACAGGGTTCAATAGAAAAATAACGTCTAATGTTTAAGTTATGTAATGCAAAAATATTAAGAATTTTTTGACCACACATAGGACAGGATAGTGGGATTCTTGATCCTCAAAGCATACAAAATCATCCCAATGTGAATGTCGCCGCATGGAAAGACAATACACAAGCTCTTTGTCTCCATGACCTGCCTGAAAATGAGTTTACCCAGCCAAGGCTGTAATTATAGAGCAATTAACTTTCCTTCTTCAGGCCACTTAAAGTTTGAGAGGTGGGCTACTGATGTGGGAGCTAGCTCGTGGCACTGGCAGCTCCCTTTGCCTTCCTTAAATCTCGGGAAAAGTGAAGCGAGTGGTGTCCTGGCAGAGTGAACCTCAATCCCAACCTCATCCCTCAAACTTCCTCTGCACTTGTAATGCACAATGCTTTGTGTAAAATAAGGCAATGGGGAACCAGGATTCACTAAAATAGGAATTGCACCTTCTAGTCAATGAGAATGAGCATATCCTATTCAATATATTGAGAAATATCAGAGTTGTATGAAGATGCTTGTTTAAGCAGACAAACAGGAAACTATGGAGCTAAATGTTCTTACAAGTTCTGGTTAATGCCTATTCCCCATCTGAGATATGCCAATTATGTTGTGCCTGTGTTGACACTTTTGTTCTCTATGTGATTTATATATGGGTTTTAAATTGAGTTAATTGTGGCCAGGTTAGTGATATTAGCCATATATATGTACATACAGACATTATAATGGTAGGAAAAAAAAGATCTTTGATGTTTGTAAATGATAATTTTGACAATAAAGAGGCTGTCTTTATTGAATGGGAAGCCAACCACAACCACCATCTACGCATAAACATCTGCCTAAGTACACAGTTTACAGAACAAAATCTATCCATAGCCCACGCATAAACAAGATTTCTTCCTAAACAATTTTGTCAATATTTCTTGGTACTCACATCTGTAACCAATGAAATTCTCTATATGCTCAAACTGTCTTGTGAGTGTTCTTCACTTTCCTTATCTGAGGGAAACCTGTCTCTCCCCTGAAATTCTTTCCCTGGCAGCTCTCTCAATTGCCAGGGTAGGGGAAGCCAGACAAAAAAGAACACGTGCTGTATGATTTTATTAATATAAACATATTGGTTAACATGAGGGCTCATTTATGTCATCATAGGAAGCAGGATATCTTGCTTCCTTCCAAGTTTTGGCAATTATGAATAAAGCTTCTGTAAATACTTATGGGCATATTTTTGTATGAATATAAGTTTTCAACTTATTTGGCTAAATACCTAGAAATGTGATTGCTGGATCTTACAGTAAGACTATATTTAGTTTTGTAAGAAACAGACAAGCCATCTTCCAAAGTGGCTGTACCATTTTGTATTCCCACCAGCAATGAATGACAGTTTCTCTTGCTCCACATCTTCATCAGCATTTGATTTTGGCAGTGTTTGGATTTTCACCATTATAATATGCATGTAGTGGTGTTGCATCATTGTTTGACTTTGCAATTCCTTAATGACATAATGTTCATCATATCTTCATAGCTTCTTTGCCATCGGTATATCTTCTTTGACGAGGTGTCTGTTCAGATTTTTTTTTTGCCAATTTTTCAACTTATATAGTTTTTTAAAATTATTATTGAATTTTAATAGTTACTTGTGGGTTTGGATACAAATCCTAATTTTTTATTACGAGTTGATGCTTTATCTGTAGGGATACTGTGAGGTCTAGGGGGAACATGTATCATCATTGACTAGAATTGTGCTTGCTTCTGTTATACTCCATGGGGCAGAACAGATCCCTGATAACTTCAATTTCTTAAGTAGGTGTCATCTAGACATCTGTGTTGTAGTAAATTTAAATTCTACAGCTGAATGAGAGAAGATTGTAACTGCAAGTTCTTGGGAGGAACCTATTTTCCCATCCTTAGCTGCGGCTGAAACTGACAAAGGACCCCAATGTATTAGACAGGGCCCACCAGAGAGACAGAACCAAAAACAACAGCAACAACACCACCAAATATATGTGTATATTTATATGTATATATATATGCATATGTATATAAATATATGTATATATATATATATACACACACTTTTTTTTCCTTTCTTTCTTCCTTTTTTTTTTTGAGACAAAATCTTGCTCTATCACCCAGGCCAGGCAGTGATATGATCTCAGCTCACTGCAACCTCCGCCTCCTAGTTTCAAGCGATTCTCCTGCCTCAGTCTCCCAAGTAGCTGGGATTACAGGCACCCACCACCATGCCCAGCTAAATTTTGTATTTTTAGTAGAGATGGGGTTTCACCATGTTGACCAGGCTGGTCTGGAACTCCTGACCTCAGGTGATCCATCTGCCTTGGCCTCCCAAAGTGCTGGGATTACAGGCGTGAGCCACCGCGCCTGGCCTAAGTCTGATTTCTCTTATACCTTCACAGTCCTTACACAGAGTAGGCATTCAATAAAGGTTGTTTGAATTTTAAAAAGTCTAATATTGAATGATGAAATAAACAAATGATGTGGCTGACCCTTGATATAGCTAAGCCAAATAGATCTTTATAATAAAGTTTACTTTTAAGCTAAGAGCTTGCATTTTAACTAGTAATTGAAAATACAGCCTTCAAATACAGCTGGGCATTTCTATTTGGGGAATAGCTTGAGAAGCTCAGGAACAATGTTATATATTAATTCTCTGGGAATGCTTGGTATACAACCACCATACAGGTGTTTCCTGTTGAGACTCCAAGTTCCCATGTAAGAACTTAGAGGACAGCTGAGAACAAAACTTAGCCTGCTTAATTATATCTGCCCAGTGTGCTGCATAAAAAAGTCATTGACCAAAAATAACATGTTTAAGTAATGTTCAAGTTGAGATACACACCAGCAGCAGTCAGGAAATTCAAAATTAAATCTGATCTCCACCCTTCACTTGCCTCATTGTGCCCAGGCAGCACCAAGGTCAGAAATTAATTGGAGAAACTGCAAAACACACAGCCTGCAATATTTCAGCACAGTAAGGTCAAGGGGAAAATTTAGTTAAAACCTTGTTATAGTAGTTTATAGAAACACATTACTGTGAATGGGAAATTAGAGTCTTGGCTTGATGGATGTGTCACCTACCAGGGTAATTTGTTGGGAATAATTTGAAAATGTAAGTGAACATAATTAAGCTGCTGTTTTATGGTAGTCTGGTCATTTGTCTCCAGGTGCACTTGTCTCTGTAGATTTGACACTGCAGATGCCTAGAATATAATGAGACATGTTTCAGTCACTCAGTTTTAAGTTAGTATTTGGGCATCTGTGGATTAAAAGAGGACCTTAGAGTTGACCATAAAGTTGCAGTTAATATTTTCATGCATACTTTTTTTTCTGTAGAATCCTAAGTATAAGATAAAATCTCAAGGGTAATATTACCTTGAAAACCAGTGGAATACTACAATACTACAGTGAAGCCCTTAGTCAATCTTCCCTAAAAAGAAGGAAGCCACACCCACCTGGAATTATAAATGACTAGCTGATTATTAAGTACGTGGAGAAAAGTATTCTCTGGATTTTAGACCATCCTATAGGTATACTAATACTTTTCTTTTAGAAGTCTTTGTAATTCTGGCCAAATTTATCAATGTCTTCCTATTTATTTGAGACACTGCTGCTTAGTTTTAATTGCACTATCTTCTTTAAATACAGAAAACAATATATCTCTTCTTTAAGAAGCTTAAGGAAAAGAGTAAAAGGGAAATAGCTGTAGAAAATCAGAGACTATCAGAATTTGATTTCTTTCATACAATGCTTAATCATCTATGATATACTAATTGAAGATTGTTATTTGATTTATACTAGAGATTCCAATTATGCCTACAAAGGTTGAAAGTGAAGATAAATAGACGGTTAACTCAGAACAGCTGTTTCCTAAATCATCATTATTTTTCTTTTCATTATAAAATTTAAACTAGAATAAATTATTTTGAGTTTAAATCACCTTTATTTTTAATTATTCAAAATAAACATTTTCCCAAAAATAGATTTATATAACTTTTTTAAAGGCATATTAACTGATATTCATATTTGTAATGTGTCTTTCAAAGTGAGATTGAACATTTCTAGTACCTTGTGCTCCAATTAATAACTGTTCATGGATGTTGCAACTGCCTATATTACTTGGTATGGAAAAGATAAAATTAACCAGAAAAAAGTACCATAAATTAAATATTCCTTTAAAAGTCAGATTAAGTAAGAAAATATATTTCATTGCTCTACAATATTTTTTAAAATACAGATAAATCTAAACTTGTTTCGGAATTAGATCTGTTGTTTAATTTCTACATCACATATATGAGTTTGACTTCCGGGGTTGCTGTGTTTATTCTTTTCTCAAGAGATCTGGGAGAAGGGCTCATTATGAGGTTGTGCCATGTTGCTAGGCAGACGGGTTCAGCATTCAGATATTCTAGCTGTTCTAGCGACCTTTCAGTTCTCTGACTTTCTCGTTAAATTTTTGTCTACTGTCTTCTATGCTTCTAAATAGCAGACACACACATAATGATAAATGTGTTATGGGAATGACTAGTTCCCTCACTACCAGGGAGTCACATAAGAACAATTCTGTATTCACCATTTTCAGGCACAAAAGAAGAATAAAAGCCTACCCCAATGTGACCTGCTACACAAAATACCTTTTGTTATCAACTTAAGTGCTCTCCTGAATCCTCAAACCACCCATTGACAGATTTTCTTTTTCCCACATACATAATTTATAAGTCATCTAATTAATTTTTCATAAGTTAAACAACTGTTAATATTAGTTCCTGGACTTCACGAATGGCAAAAATTAATTTTTTCCCTAAATGCATTTGCAGCGCCTTCTTCACTTTCTCCAATGCTATACAGATCATTGAATATTTGGAACTTTAAGTTGAGGAGTGGTTTTAGAATTCAGTCTCTGGGCAGACAAAAGCTTCCACACTGTGAGCAAGTCTTAGCGGAAGATTGCTTAAGGGAAAATCCTATACCACATGATATATCACTGACCTTTCTCCTCTGTCCTTGTTACACAGAGGACTGAACCCCTTCTCTGTCTCCATTTATGGAGTATTTGACAATGACTGATAGTTTTGTGTTTTTCATAGCTGCCATTGTATTAAAATGCGGTTGCTGTTACATGGAGTCTCAGAGGGCCACAGAGTAAATCTGAAGGGAGCAGGGAAAAAAATAGCACAAAACCTTCATGTGTCAGAGTACATCAAAACCCACCATCTCAAATTATGAGTAACTCCTAAGTTTCTGGTACATAGCAGGAATGAGGAACAATCATCAACTGTAGAAAACAGAACTATCCGAAATACAAACTTGGGATGGTCTCCTGGCTCCTGGGTTGAAGGGGAGAGATTAGATGTTAGACCACATTGACAGGCTTTGATGCCTTTTTTCTTCTCATTTGGGTCTGAGATAGAACTAAAATTCTCAATTTGAGATCAGGCGATGGGCTAGTAAGCTGACCTCAAGCGTTAAGTAGAAATCCGCTCAAAAAGTGGTTAGAAAGTACAAGAAGACCTCAGCTCCTGCCTCTCCTCTCTAAAGTCACTAAATCCAATGGACACCCTTATGTGTCTCTTGAATCTCTTTGCTTCTTTCATACCCATAGCCACTACCCTAGTTTGGCCACCATAATCTCTTCCCTGGATTCGTTCTACCACTGGTAACCTGACAGCCCATCTCGTCTTTCCCAGTCTGTTACACGAGTAAACATCCTGCAGTACAATACTGTGTCTCTATCCTGCTTAAAAGCCTTTATTAGCTTTCCAATGCTCTTAGGATGAAGCTCAAAGCTCTTCACATGACTTATAAGGCTGTGTGAACTAACATCCTGTTTACACCTTGTTCCAGAGGTGAGAATGTCTACACAAACCTACCTCCAACAGCCCAGGATGCTGAGACGCTGAAGAAAGAGGCTGACAAATACAGTTTCTTAGAAAGAAATATTTAATAGGGACATGTGAACAGAAGCCATGTCTGCATCGTAGTTGACCATGAGACAAGATGGTGGATCCTCTCCCTGTTACCTCATATGCTCAGGGCTTATAAACCATAGGGAAGGAATGTGTAGGACAATTGAACTGGACCCCTCAATGAAAGGCAAGAATGCTATGTGAATCCGCCTGAGGGCAGGATGTATGGTCAAGGTTGTTTTGACCTCAGGGCAGAATTTACAGTGACAGTAGATGAAGTAGAAATCTGAGAGGAATTCTCAGAATCAAGGTTAATCAGAAGTCAACATGGCAGATTTGCATCCAAGATGGAGTTGCTTTAGTCTTCACTCACTGTAGCTTGGATGTTCCATGTTGCCCTCAACTCCTGCTGTACTCTCTCCTAGAAAACTCCTTCCTTGACTCCGCCTGGCCACCTTTTCATCAGCAACTGGGCTTTAATACAAACATAGTTTCTTCAAGGAGATTTCTGACCTCTCAGTCTTGGTTACCTGCTTCTTCCATTACATGCTTCCTTATCATTGTTTTTGCTCTCTATAGTGGGCTACATCATACTGCATTATAATTCCTACTTTAGTTGTTACTTGCCTGTTTTACCCACTATACCACAAAGAATTTAGTTTTCAAACCATGTGAAAGCAATACCTCCCCTTCCAGAGAAGGCTATAATGAATCAGGACATAAAACTCAAAGGCAAATTAAGTAATAGTAAAACATTGTTATTATCAGCTTTTATCCATTGACATTCTTATATAAGAAAATATATTTGAATTTATCAGACTATCCCACTTCAATTTTTCTGATTCTTAAACTTCTTTCACAATAATATGTAGTCTTATGAGTTCTCTGAAAAGTTTCTTATATCATTTCATATTTCTGAGTGGTATATGGTAAAGAAGTGGCCTTTAGTAAAGAAAACCCAGACTATTTTGTTTTATATTCACTCATTAATAAAGATTAATTACAGGGCTTATTTTACAACTTTTGGACCTTTCAATACAGTTAAAGAAAATTCTTGACTTTTTCCATTTAAGCGATGCATGCTTGTTGATTTTTTTAAAATTAATTAAGAAAGAAGCATTACTTGTTGATTACAAATTTTTGTTGAATTTTTTATATTATTTTTGTTTTGGGGACCAAGTATTTATTAAAGAAGATTGAAATTTATGTGTTATGACATCAACAAAAGATAAATTATGGAAGCAGAAATTCTTTACTAGAGCTAAAATAATTATCTGGTTATGTTTTTTAATGATAAAAGAATACAAGCAATGGTCTACACACTGCAATTAAAGATCTGCTTCATTTTTTCAAAATAAAAAGCAAAACTGAATATGACTTTCATTACACTTTCTGTTTATAACACGGGTTTAAAATACTAGTGATATCTTGATGCCTGATAAGAGGATTTTAATCAGATGTATGAAATGTTCAGATTATAAAAATTATAAGCAATTGTTCAGAATGATTACATTTTATACTTTACACACACACACACACACACACACGCACATCTCTTTGTTTAACACAATAAAATTTACTTGACCCTTTGTTATCATCCAACGTATGTGTGTTCCTGGTCAGCCTGCCATCTTCCATGGGGTTATTTGGGAACTCAGGCTAGAGCCTAAGAGTCCTCTGCCTATGGCTAGCAGATGAAGAAAAGAAACTAGAGAACATACACTGTCTATAAGTGAGAACAAATTTCACAGCCACACTTGACTGTAAGGGTTGCTGGGAAATGCAGTCCTGGCCTAGGTAGCTGCCTCTTAGTGACAGGTTTGAAAGGGGACGCACAAATATTTGGTAGACAGTTGCCATCTCTACTGCAAAGACAGAGAGAGAGAGAGGGAGAGAGACAGAGAGAGAGAGACCATGAGCATATATTTTTTATAATGTGTAGTTAAAGGATGTGACTTTACCAGTACAAGTTTGTGTCACTTCTTGATCATCTGATAGTGCACTGCAAAGAATTTAATTTTCAAAAAATCCTCCAGAAAGGGATCTTGAAAGTACTTGAGTGGGGAGTTTTCCCCACTCAAATGTGTTACACATCAAATTCTAACATATTAGAGACACCCAGTGGGTGAACATGCACTGCCAAATCTGCTTGTTTTGGAACATTCATTTCATAAAATTTATCTAACTACTATATAGTATATATTCCTTATCAAAATGATGTCATTGATTAGAATGTTCCTAGTCCTGCACTGGCTTTTTAAAAAAATAATTTAAAACTACACACATTCACTGACTTAAAACAGTGCTGACAAGAACATTACCACAACCCAGGTGCACTATGATCAATTAAATACTAATTATAACCCAGGCAGGTATATCTTCTCAGCTCACACTTGTATTTGTGCATTAGGAAGAGGACATCAATATCTCGTAACTGCATGATATTATACTTATTTTGTATTAATTGTAGATTTGGGATACTTTTTTATAATAATGAATTTGAGCAAATATTAGATATTATTCATTATACAACATTCCAGCTTAAGTCTTCAATGATTCTGTACTGATACAGACAACAAATTTACGTGCTATGTCAGTTAGTCATGTAGCTTCCAGGTGTGTGCTCTTTTATCACAGGGGAAGAGAAGCAGCAGGAACTAGGGCTGAGATGCTTGTTTTCACACAGAAGAAAAGATCTGGTTTAACTCTCAAGACCCAGATCCACCTCTTCTCTTTACATGGGTGAATAACTGAAAGCCGGGATTTTGCATAGTTATGTTTGTATACCTCCTAGTAGGCGGACACAGTGCCTGGCATGTCATAGGCACCTTAGTTTCCTAACAATGAGTTACAGCTTACCACAACTTATTGGCTCATACCTCTACCCATTCATTATCTCATAGTTCTGTAGGTCAGAAGGAAGGAGAGATTCGCCTGGGTTCTCTGCTTAGCGACTCACATGACCAAAATTAAGGTATTAGGCAAGCTGTCCTGTTATCTGTAAGCTCTGGAGAACAACTCACTTCCAAACTCATTCAGGGTGTTGGCCAAATTCAGTGGCTTGTGCTTGTAGGACTAACATCCCCATTTCCTTGCTGGCCTGTTTTCTTTGCCATGTGGCTGCCTCCATCTTCAAGCCAGCAATAGTGCATCAAATCCTCACATTTGGAATCTCTCTGACTTCCTACTCTGCCAGCAGGAGAAAACTCTCTGCTTTTAAAGAACTCATGTGATTAGGTTAGGCACACCCAGTAATCTCTATTTTAATGTCAACAATCAGTAACCTTACATCTGCAAAACACGTTTTGCCACATAGCATAACTTAATCACAGGAGTAACACCACGTGACAAGGGGCATGGGAGCCATGATAGAATTCCACTTAGCACAGTAGAGGTAGGGTTTGTAACTCCGCCCACTGTAGTGCTTTCTAGTGGATATCACCTTGCAGACAAGGGAGAAATTCTTCCTGACGTCCAAGGGTATGCGTTATGTAGATTAGCACTACTTGTCCCAAAGCAAGCATAATGTTTCTCCTCTGTATCATACAGGGAGCCTCCTACTCTCGATTTATACTGTTGTACCTGGAGAAGCTTCCTGAGACAAGTTGACCTTTCTGTTCAATTCCTAGCATGGTTCTACTTAGGGATCAACTGGTAAAAATTCCTTATAAGTCTTCAAAACTTCTTTTCTTCTCTTTCTAAACACCTCCTTCTAGGTAATCTCAACCTGAACCCCAGTTTTAAATGCAAGTATATACTGTGACTATACTATATAGTTCTGATTCCTTTTCTGAATTCTATTCCACCTTCTTGAGGTGTCCACCTGGATATTTATAAGATATATAATCCCTCACTCTTATTTTCCACATACCCTAAAGCTGCTCTTAACCTTCTCCAAACCAGTAATTGGCAATGCCATCAACCTAACTTTTTAAGCCAAAAGAATGAGTCATTCTCAATTTCTGTCTTTCTCTTCCTCTCATCAGAATTCCATCAGCAAGTCTTATCTATGCTATCTCTAAAATATGTTTCAAAACCATCTACTTCTGAATAATAGAATTACATTATCACTATTTTGCAACTGCTAATTTAGAGATCTGAGTGATGATTATCAACAATTGTTAACATCCCAGAAAGAGACACTCAGATATTGTGTGCCTCCTGATGGAAGGACATTTGGCAAAGAAAAGAAAAAAAATTAAACCTGAACCCAATTAAACTTTTAGCTCTAACTTCTTACAGAAGACACAGGGGATAGAGGAACACATAAAATGACACCCTTATGATGCAATTAGGTAAGTCCAAATTGGCAAACACTCTTAATGAAGCCACACAAATTCTTTAATGAATAAGTTACAAGGAAAAGAAAATAACAAGAGAGACATAAATGTCACCTCAATCAAATGCAATATATGAACATAAGGACCTTGACTCAAATAAATCATTAAAAAGTCATAAGACAAAGAAATTTGAACACCGACAGGATATTTGATAACACTAGGGTAGAGGGGAATAGAGGATGAAGAGAGGATAGAACAATTCATGTATTACTAGCATAAATAAAAGATAAATATTTAAGGTGAGGTGCATTCCAATTACCATGATTTGACCTTTACACATTATATGAATGTATCAAAATGTCACATTTGCCCTTAAAATATGTACATCTATTATGTATCAATAAAAAAATGCATACATACATAAAATTAGACATATTAGCAGTAAAGTTGTACTTGATAAGAGTTGTTACCGATTAAAATCTAACAGAAGGACTGAACAAAAGGTAAGGATTATTTATGTTTAGGCATAAATTAGTATTGTATTCAAAATATAAATCCTTGTCTGTTAAATATTTACATTGTAATATTTATAGATGAAATGATATAACATTTTATATTTGCTGCAAAATAATGTGGAAAAGTTGGTGAGCTATAGAAGAAACAAAACTGGCAATGAGTTGATAATGGTCAAATGTGGGTGATGGGTGTGTCAGAGTTTATTTTACGATTTTTTTCTAAATTTGTATATATCTGACATTTTCTTTAATAAAAAGGTCTTTAAGACATTCACTTCCTGCCAGTTCCACTATTGCTGCCTCATCAGTGCCACCATCCTCTCTTACCTGTGAGGCATATAAGAGTGCCCCCCTGGGTACTCCCTTTATTCATGGTAGCCTCCTTCAATCCATTCTTCATAGCAGTCAGAGTGATCATTTAAAACTCAAATCAGCCAGATGTGGTGGCTCACGCCCGTAATCCCAGCATTTTGGGAGGCTGAGGTGGGTGGATCACCTGAGGTCAGGAGTTCAAGACCAGACTGGCCAACATGGTGAAACTCTGTCTCTACTAAGAATACAAAAATTAGCTGGGCGTGGTGGTGCGTGCCTGTAATCCCAGCTACCCGGGAGACTAAGGCAGGAGAATCACTCGAACTCAGGAGGTGGAGGTTGCAGTGAGCCAAGATTGCACCACTGCACACCAGCCTGGGCAACAAGAGAGAAACTCTGTCAACAACAACAACAACAAACTCAAATCATATCCTGTCTTCCTCACCTTGTCTTCTTTAATGACCTTCCCCAAACTTCTCATTCAACCGAAGTAAAATCTAAACCCCTGACCCACAAGGTCCTTCGTAATCTGGACCCTGAACGTCTCTTCAAACTCATCCTACATGTCTCTTCCTGATACTCTGGCCACCCGGAGGTTCTTTCTGTCTCTCAAACATGCAAGCTATTCCCTTCTCAGGGCCTTTGTCCCAGCAATTCCCTCTACCAGAAAGACTCTTCTCTGAGTCCTCTGAGGGGCCTGCTTCTTCCTGTTCTTGTTTCAGGGAGGCCTTTCCTGGTACTGCCAAGCAAAAGGAGCCATTCTGTTATTGTCCATCACATGAGTCTGTTTCTTTGCTATTATTTTATCACTGATATTTAGGTAGCCAGTTTGTTCATCTATTTTTACCCACTAAAATGTAAGTCTTATTTGCACAAAAAAGAGGGCCTTTTTCTATGATGTCCCCTGTACCTAGAGCTGCCACTCAACAAATATTATTTGAATAAATCAATGAATTAATTTATACAAGATCTAAGTTTCTGTTTCAGTTCTACATTTGTATGAGTCTTGTTTTAGTTAGTATGTGACCAGGAGGACTATACAGAAGAGTTCAGCTCTCATCTTGTAGGTCTGTGACTTTGGGAATTAACTTCTCCACACCTCTGCCTATTTCTCTGTAAAAGGAGACTTCTACTAGGTTATGAACATAAATCAAATTTTATTCTTCATCTACCTATATTCCAAGTACCCCTTTCTATTGTCAATAGTAATTAACACATTTTAAATTACATTTGTATTTATATTTATTTAAGTTATATACATTATATAATTAATATCTACCTCATCCTAGCTGTGAGAGCAAGGACCATATTTGTTTTCACCTGCTGTTGTATCCTAGTAAGTATCACAGTAATTGGCACATTCTAAACTCAATACTCATATATAGAATAAGGGAATAAATGAGTAAGCAGATACATATACTGAAGGGCGACAGGCTAGTCAGAGATGACACCGGTGGCAGCCAAGAGATCTTTATTGGAGAGGTAGAGGTCAGGTCGCGCGGGGGAGAGAGAGAAGAGAAGAGAGAGAGGAGAAGAGAAAAAAGAAGAGAGAGAGAGCTGCTGGTGTGCTGGGTTTTATATCCCTTGGGCCTATGTGGGGTGGGCCCAAGGGAAGGCGGGAGATGATTCTTTCTGATTGGCCCTCCTTTGGCAGGTTCAGACAGTGCCCCGTCAAGGAGGGGAGAAGAACCCAGAACCGGCGCCATTAAGGTACCCCTGTTACCTAACATATACTATGCCCACTATATAACAATTCCTCAATAAAGGGTACTTTTGTTATAATGGAAATGGTGGCAGTTCTCTTAGCATTAACCCAAAGGATCAGGTGAATGAGGCCATACAACCAGATCTTTGAAATGGTCATGAATCTCAAATGCCTTGTTGCAGGCAAAGAATTGGATGATAGGTTTCCCACACACCCACTGTAATCTCTGGTGCCAGCACTCCTGGTTTGACAGCTGAATTCTCACTTCCGTCGTCTCTGAGCCAGCCATGATCATCTAAGTCAGCTGGCCTCTGTGGCTCACTGCTCTCACTTCCTGTTTGCTTACTCATTATTAAACCATTTCCGGACTTCTATGTTTTTACCTCAGCCTGGGAACCTAAAAATGACTTTTCTTTGATTATTACCTGGCTTTCTAGGGCTTAAAATCCTGCCCTAACCTCTAAGTGCACTACAGCTTTCTGACAAGAATAAAATAATGAACTAGAGCAGTAGAAACGAAAACAATCCTCTTCTTTTACAGAATAAAATAGTAAGGAATGCTACCTGGTACCTAACATATTTGGTTAGATTACAATATCACATGGCTATATTTCATAAAAGCATTTTATTTATACTGCCTATTAAGTGCATTGGCATCAAAATTTATTTTTTATTGCACCTAACTGGATTTGTGTTTAAACTTTTTTTGCCCCCATCCACCTTAGATTGGCCCTTACGAAATATCTTTTTTTAAAATGAACCAATTTTCTCAAGCACATTTTGTATTTTGTTTCTGATTTCTAGAATATCGGCACTGTCACTTAGGGTAATATTTTCTCTCAATTATAATTTCTATTACTTTCATTCATTGAAATGACTATGAGTTTGAGCAGCCTGTCTGTCTAAATTTGGAGAAGATCAATTATGTTAAATATTTCAAATATTTGAAAATGGGATTAAAGAATCTTTCAATAACAGTAAAATGTTCTCTCTCTTGAAATATATCTGAATTTGCCTACCATCAGAGACTTAAATGTAGAATAGAAAAAACATAAGAAAAATTATTTAAGGAATATTTGTTTATTATCTACAAGGACTAGGTTAACTGATATAGGATATGCTTTTTTAGTTCTACTTTGTAATTTTATGATTCTTACTTATAGTGTCTCTAGGACTTTCTATCTGTATACAATTCATTTAATTGCATCCAAGTTATTCTCCTATTTAACACACAGGAGTTTTCATACTAATGTAGCATACTGATTTAACATTCCTTTTAAATACCATTTCATAATCTTAAGTTTATTTCTAAAAAGTTGATAAAATATCTTAAAGCTGGGTTATGTACATGTCCCACTCAAAATTTATATAGAAGGCACAAGAAATAGCTTCATTCACTGCAGAAAAATTTTGACATCTTTGATAAGAAAGCAAGAAGCCAAACTGCATGCTGGGATCATCTATCTTGAAAACAGTCCATGTTTTCACCCGAAGAGTCATCTGCAAAGATGCACAGACAGCTGCAGACCCGTCCTGCCCAGAGACGAGCCTTCCACAGAATCCTGATGAGGCTGCTGCCTATAGTCTGTGGGGTGATGGCTGACCTCCGACCCTGCCTGACAGCCAGCACTTTTGTCATCTTTCTGTTCAACAAGTCAAATTAGGCTATAATTGCTGCACAGACAATGGGCTGTAATTACACATTCACGTCCCAGAGTCTGGTAGGAGGGAGATGATTCCAGCTGGAAGCGGACAAGGAGAAGTCAAAAAGTCAAAAGACAAACCACTTTTTGATACTTTTCTCCAAAGTGTGGCTGTACTGTGGACTCCTCAAAGAGGAGAAGGAATCAAATGACACTGGAGAGCAGCCACTCTTGTTCAAAATACCATAAAGACATTACTTTCATGGATTTTAGTAGGCGTGATACACCAAAAGTTATGTGACTAATAAATAAAAGCAAGGACAACTATGGTTCCCACAACTATGGTTCTCTACAGTTCTCTGCAGATGCTGCTTACTGTTACTAATCTATTCTAATTGGAAAAAAAAAGGAAGAATGAAGCTATACAGGACTTAGGAGAGACAGGACACGCAGTCATATTTCTCAATGTGTTTTACCATATCAACTACTTTGTTTTTGCTATTCAATTTTTTTAATTCTGGGAGTTATTCATTAGGGTGAGCCAAAGTTACTCTAAAAAAAATTTAAGCCCTATTTTTAAATATGCAAAACATTTACAGTAGCAAATTAAGTAGACTGAACAGCTTAAAAACACCCATAAAAGCAGGTCTGCCTTTGCTGCCTTTGAGACCATCTGCAAAATTATTGGCATCTTTCACCCTCCCTATCCAAAGTTGTGGATCTACCAAGTAAGTTATAGTTTTCTCAGGAATGAGATAACTTGTATTTGTTTCTGACATTTCTTTTCTGACATTTGCTTTTCCAGCATCTTCTTGAATGCCTTTAGAGCTAAACACTTACCTCCTAATGAGGCAGCCCATGCCATCTTGAAATAGCGCTATTAAAAATATCTTCCTCATGTTAAAAAAAAAATGCTCTGGTTTAGTTATCATTCATTCACCCTAACCTTATATCTTGTATACCAGTCCTTGGTCACATTCCACTTGGAAAATCATTTAATATTTAAAGATAGCTGTAATGCTACCCCACCCTCACCCCAGCAAACATTCTTTGTTTGTTTTCTCTATGACATGACTTCAACTCTTTTAGCAATCTAATATGAATATATATCCATATGCTTTAAGGCACCTAGAACTTAAAACAATATTCCAGAGGTGATCTGATCAATGCAAACAGTCTGGCACTGTTTGCATCATTATTCTATTGTTCTGTTAATAAGCCTGTGATCACAGAGATTCTCTGAGCACCCATGCCAAAGTCTTGTCTCTCTTGAAGCTTACTATAAGCCAAAGCCTCAGAGTGTTTTATCTATATGCTAAACCAATTGTATACCTTCTCTCACCTGTTTTTACCTTGCTTTCTTGGACCTAAGGGCCAGTCCTTACATTTAACTTCATTAAATTTCATACTGTTCACATCAACCTAATAATATCAAATTTCATTATCATCCTAGATCCTGATTCTGCCATTCAAAGTATAGTACCAATCGAACGTTATTAGTAGAATAAATTAAGCAAAACTGTCAGTAATACAAATGATCTATACTTTTGTACCAGTAAGTTAAATAAAAATTATAGGATTATACAATAAGTCATTGGGACTGCCTTCCATATTTCATTCAAGGAAGTAGTTAACTGAAGTAATCAGAGCCAAAGTCAACACTAGACATCTTCTGCTAACATGATATTAATCCAGTGTTGGGGCATATGGCCTTGGAGTCAAACTTTTTTTTTTTTACATTTCAAGAAGTAAAGTTCAATACTATCTTCCCATCCTGACCATGTCTACCTCCTACCCCTTCCTTGTGGCCACTATTTCCTCCCCAAATTGCAGAAAAATCAGGAAAACATTATAGCATGATTGAATAAAGACAGAGATCAAAGTAAAGCCAAATGAATTGTCATGACCATGATTTATTCAACCAGGAAAAATGGCAGTGGGGGCAGTAATGTTGCAGAACCTTCAATTCTGGTAGTTACTGACTGAATACTCTATGGAAGATAATGACCTCTCACTTTAGGAGAAAGAAAAGTCAGCCGGGCACAGTGGCTCATGCCTGTAATCCCTGTACTTTGGGAGGCCAAGGCAGGTGGATCACGAGGTCAGGAGTTCAAGAGCAGCCTAGCCAAGATGGTGAAATCCCGTCTCTACTAAAAGTACAAAAATTAGCCAGGTGTGGTGGCTGGTGCCTGTAATCCCAGCTACTTGGGAGGCTGAGGCAGGAAAATCACTTGAACCCGGGAGGCAGAGGTTTCAGTGAGCCAAGATCGCACACTGCACTCTAGCCTGGGTGACAGAGCAAGACTCCGTCTCAAAAAAAGAAAAGAAAAAAAAAATTACCAACAATAAAATGTCCAGGACAGGATGGTTTCACAGCTGAATTCTATCAGACATTCAAAGAAGGATTGCTAACAACCCTATTGACACTATTCCACATGATAGAGAAAGAGGGTATCCTCCCTAAATCATTATATGAAGCCAGTATAACCTTAATACCAAAACCAGGAAAGGACATAATTAAAAAACAAAAAGAAAACTACAGACCAATATCCATGGTGGACATAGATGCAAAAATCCTTAACAAAATACTAGCTAACTGAATCCAATGGCATATCGAAAAGATAATCCACCATGATCAAGTGAGTTTCATACCAGGGATGCAAGGGTGGTTTAACATACACAAATCAATAAATGTGATACACCACATAAAAAGAATTAAAAACAAAAATCACCTGATCTTCTCAACAGACATAGAAAAAATCTAGCATCCTTTTATGATTAAAATCCTCAGCAAAACTGATAAACAAGGGACATACCTCAATGTAATAAAAGTCATCTATGACAAACCCACAGTCAGCATAACACTGAATAGGCAAAAGGTAAAAGCATTCCCTTTCAGAATTGGAACAAGACAAAGATGCTCACTCTCACCACATCTATTCAACATAGAACTGGAAGTCCTTGTTAGAGCCATCGGCGAGAGAAAGAAATAAAGGGCATCTAAATCAGTAAAGAGGATGTCAAACTCGCTGTTTGCATATGATATGTTTGTATATCTAGAAAACCCTAAAGACTCCTCCAGAAAGCTCCTAGAACTGATAAATGAATTCAACAAAATTTCAGGATGCAAGATTAATGTATACAAATCAGTAGCTCTGCTATACACCAACACAAACCAAGCTGAGAATCAAATCAATAATTCAACTCCTTCTACAATAGCTGCAAAAAAATAAAATAAAATACTTAGGAATATACCTAACCAAGGAGGTGAAAGACCTCTACAAGGAACACTACAAAACACGGCTGAAAGTAATCATAGATGGCTGGGCGCAGTGGCTCACGCTTGTAATCCCAGCACTTTGGGAGGCCTAGGCGGGTGGATCACGAGGTCAGGAGATCGAGACCATGGTGAAACCCCATCTCTACTAAAAATACAAAAAAATTAGCTGGGCGTGGTGGCAGGCGCCTGTAGTCCCAGCTACTCGGAGAGGCTGAGGCAGGAGAATGGCGTGAACCTGGGAGGCGGAGCTTGCAGTGAGCCGAAATTGCGCCACTGCACTCCAGCCTGGGCAACAGAGTGAGACTCCGTCTCAAAAAAAAAACAGAAATCATAGATGACACAAACAAATAGAAAAACATTCCATGCACATGGATGGGTAGACTCAATATTGTGAAAATGACCATACTGCCGAAAAGGAATCTGCAAATTCAATGCAATTCACATCAAAATACCACCAGCATTCTTCACAGAACTAGAAAAAACAATCTTAAGATGTATATGGGACCAAGAAAGAGCCCGCATAGCCAAAGTAAGACTAAGTAAAAAGAACAAATCTGGAGGCATCACATTAACTGGCTTCAAAATATACTATAAGACCATCATCATCAAAACAGCATGGTACTGATATAAAAATTGGCACATAGACCAATGGAATATAATAGTGAACCCAGAAATAAAGCCAAATATGTACAGTGAACTGATCTTCGACAAAGCAAACAAAAACATAAAAGTGAGGAAAGGATACCCTATTCAACAAATGATGCTGGGATAATTGACAAGCCACACGCAGGAAAACAAAACTGAATCCTCATCTCTCACCTTATACAAAAATCAACCAAGATGGATCAAGGACTTAAATCTAAGACATGAAACTATAAAAATTCTAGAAGATAACATTGGAAAAACCCTTCTAGACACTGGCTTAGGCAAAGACTTCATGACCAAGAACCCAAAAGCAAATGCAACAAAAACAAAGATAAACAGGTGGGGCTTAATTAAACTAAAGAGCTTCTGAACAAAAGAAGGAAAAGTCAGCCAGCAGAGTAAAAGACAACCCACAGAGTGGGAGAAAGTCTTCACCATTTATGCTTCTGACAAAGGGCTAATATCTACAAGGAAGTCAAGCAAATTAACAAGAAAAAAACAATCCCATCAAAAAGTGGACTAAGGACATGAATAGACAATTCTCAAAAGAAGATATACAAATGGCCAAAAAACATATGAAAAAATGCTCAGCATCACTAATGGTCAGGGAAATGCAAATCAAAACCACAATGCGATACCACCACCTTACTCCTGCAAGAATGGCCATAATCAAAAAATCAAAAAATAATAGATGTTCGTGTGGATGAGATGAAAAGGGAACACTTCTACACTGCTGGTGGGAATGTAAACTAGAACTGGTACAACCACTATGCAAAACAGTGTGGAGATTCCTTAAAGATCTAAAAATAGAACTGCCATTTGATTCAGCAATCCCACTGCTGGGTTTCTACCCATAGGAAAAGAAGTAATTATATGAAAAAGATACTTGCACACACATGTTTATAGCAGCAAAATTTGAAATTGCAAAAATATGAAACCAGTCCAAATGCTCATCAGTCAAGGAGTGGATAAAAAAATTGTGGCAAATACACACACACACACACACACACACACACACACAATGGAATACTACTCAGCTGAATTAATGGCATTCGCAGCAACCTGGATGGAACTGGAGACTCTTATTCTAAGTGAAGTAACTCAGGAATAGAAAACTAAACATCATATGTTCTCACTCATAAGTGGGAGCTAAGCTATGAGGAAGTACAGGCATAAGAATGGTACAGTGGACTTTGGGGACTCAGGGGAAAAGTGGGAGGGAGGTGAGGGATAAAAGACTACAAATCACGTTCAGTGTATACTGCTTGGGTGATGGGTGCACCCAAATCTCACAAATCATCACTAAAGAACTTACTCGTGTAACCAAATAACACCTGTTCCCAAAAACCTATGGAAAATTTTCAAAAAATTAAGGCCTTAAAGTCAGTACAGTCTGACTTTTCTTTACACATTTTTTCAGTGTAAAATATGTGTCTAATATCAAAATATGGAAATAACATGAAAAAATGGGAAAAAGAAAAATGTGTTATTTAATATCACTACTTGTTAATAATTATGGTTAATGTTTTTATGATATCTTTTCAATCTGCTTTTTCTACCTAGTCTTTAGAAGAAGAAAAAAACTAACTTGGGGAACTTATATAAAGCATTCCCTATCCTGCTTTCAAGTGTTACACTTCTTTCACTTACCATAATGGCATGTGTTTTTCATGATATTTGTAAGCATTATTTTTAATGGCTATGTTATTCTTTAAATGCAAAGACAAGAAATCCCTTTACTGGTTGATAAGGTTTGGCTCTGTGTACCCACCCAAATCTTATCTTGAACTGTACTCTCATAATTTCCACATGTTGTGGGAGGGACCCTATGGGAGATAATTGAATCATGGGGGTGGTTCCTCCATATTGTTTTCGTGGCAGTGAATAAGTCTCAGGAGATCTGATGGTTTTATCAGGAATTTCTGCTTTTGCATCTTCTTCCTTCTCTCTTTGCCTGCTGCCAACTATGTAAGATGGGACTTGCTCCTTCTTGGCTTGCACCATGATTGTGAGGCTTCTTTGTAAGTCCAATTAAACCTTTTTCTTTTGTAAATCGCCCAGTCTGCCTTTATCAGCAGTGTGAAAACGGACTAATACACTGTTCCTCTATACTTTTACTTATAGTTTGTTTCCAATTGTTTGTTATAAATCATAGTGTGGTGAACATATTGAGACACAATTTGTTCTCATTATTTCCTAATGATATATTCTCAAAAGTGGAATTACTGGGCCACAGCGATATATTAAGCAGCATAGTAAGGTTAACAGACAATTTAATTAAAACTCCAGATATATGACTTCTAATTCCAGCATGTTTTTTTTCTAAATTACTTTGTAACATTGGTCAAATGGGTTCATTGTTCTGGTCTTCAGTTTTTTCAGTTTCCTCACCTACAATATAAGAAGGCTAGACTAAATTATTCATATTTTAGGGTGTCTATCTTTGTTATCTATGAGTGCATAACAAATTAGCCACAAAACCTTTGGGCTAAACCAAGAATTATTCTGTTATTTCTGATGATTCTGTGGGTTGACTGTGTCTCATCTGTATCTTCTCCTGCTGGTCTTGCTCATAGCTCCTTATACAATTGCAGTCAGATGGGAGCTCCATATTCAATATCCAAAATGGAATGTCCAAGATGGATGCACTCATGTACCTAGCACCTTGGCAGGGATAGCTGGGATCAGCTGGGATCCTAGGAAAGCTGGGATTCCCTCTCTCTCTCTCTCTCTCTATAGCCTCGAGGTGTCCCCTCTTCACATGACCTCTCTATATAGTATTTCCAGGTTGTCTCTCCATGTGGTCTCTCCTTCAGGGCAACAGAACTTCTTATGTGGAAGCTCAGGCTCTCAGAAGTTCAGATATATCATCACTTCTGCCACCTTCTCTTGAAACAGCCAAGTCACAGGATCAGCCCAGCTTCAAAATGAGAGGGACAATGCAAAAGCATGGATACTAGAGGCCATCTTTGGCAAATAGCTATCACTTAGTATCTGACTGCAATAGGGTCCTTAGAGCTCTAGGATTTTAATGATTTGAAAATTTGCAATCCATATGTGGCAAGTGCTGTGATAGTCTATGTATCACATTAGGGACAGTGTAGTGAATCTCTCTTATCAAGGATATTTATTTTACTAGAACACTCAATTTATCAACTCTTCCGGGAAAGGAGTGAAAGTATTCACAAAAAGAATACTGGAAGCATTCTTTCACTTTTGGGGAAAAAAAACAGAGATTTACTCTACTTGTGTTAAAATAATTGCACTATCCTTTTTGTGCTGACAATCTCTACATTTAGATGTTAGCTATCTGCTGCACAGAAGGCATACATCAATTGAACCTCCCCACACCCTACCCAAGAAGAGTACCTGGTGGAAGATCCAACAGTATCTGGGAGTAATGGAGTTTTCTCACATGGAGTTCAGAAGATGGTAATTCTGACTGGGTTTTACTGACACTCCACATGACTGGGGAAACCAAAACAAGATTAACCAGAAATGAGCCTTCAGAACGATGAAAAATTAATCTCTTCTGCCCACCTTCACCTAATAAAAGATTCTGTTCCTTTCAATAGATTGATTTTATTATGCAATAGCTGAGTATACACACTAAGCTCCATAGAACTGAGATTTCTAGGCTGTGATAAAACCAAATAACCATTGTTACAGACAGATAACAAAGCTAGACTCAATAATATTTTATTAATCCTCAATGCCAAATTATAAGTGCTTGAGAAAAATATCCTTTTTCTCTCATACTATGGGAAAATGGCTGCTTTTTATTAAGTCTATCTCTTAAAACTTAAACATTTGCTCTTTTTGCTGCCTAGCAGTGAGAACTGAAGCTTCCAGAGTGTTTTATTTATTTATATGGCATTTGCCTTGACGTTGCCCAAGTAATAATACATAGTAACAGAGACAGATGAGAGTTCTGTATCATCCTTTCCCTCAGGGCAAACCAGGCACAAATAGACCTCTAATGAAAAAATTCACAGAGCAGAACAACAAGTAACAGGGAATAAAATGAGAAAAACAGTTTCTAAGCATAGCCTTTGAAAATTACAGAACAGAAAAATCTACTACTCAAAGTGGAGTAAGGCCTCTTCAGCTTTCACATTATACAGTGGGTTTCAGTTTCATTACTTGATTCTTTAGCACTAACCAGGTTACCTCTAAATCTAATATCACCTTTTTTGGCTTCAAGGAATAGCAATGACTTCAATGGCGCTTTATTCATAAAATGGTACTTGCTCCTAAGTAGCAACTGAAAGAGAATTTTTTGTATAAATTTAGAGGGTACAAATGCTGTTTTGATTCATGGGTATATTGCACAGTAATGAAGTCTTGACTTTTAGTGTAACCATCATCCAAAGAGTATGTATTGTAATTTCTCATCCTTCATCCCCCTTTATCATCCTTCACCCCCCAACACACACACAATTCCAAGTCTCCATTGTCTATTTTTACACACTGTGTATCCATGCGTACACACGACTTAGTTCCCATGCATAACTGAGAATATGTGGAATTTGACTGGTTTTGAGTTGAAATATAGAGATTTTTAAACAAAATATAAATATGATTACCCCAGATGAGCTTATTTCCTGCAAAGCAACTACCAAGTTATTCAACAAATACCCTGTGATTGCCAGCTACCTGCCATACACCATGCTAGATCCTAGGAATACATGAGAGAACAAGATATTGTTTTTGCCCTCAGGAAATGTTAGTCCAGAAGAAGCAATAGACCACTAAGCAGGCTGGAGACCAGGAAAGTGATATCCGGCCAGTCTAGAGCTTCAGGGAAGGATACCCGGAACTAATAGTTTCTGAGATAGGAAAGATTCAGGAAAATTGGTCAAGGAAAGAGGAGTGAGGTGAGTGAGCTCTAGGTGGCTGTATGGGTACTGGCCCTCAGGGAGGAAGTTTCAAGCAAAGGAACATGAAGTGTAAAGGTGCTAAGAGCCAAAGATGGCTCTGGAGGACCTCTAGACTTCTTAGATTCAGAAGCTAACACCTACCAGCCTGTACTTCAGAATATTCCATTCTATTTTATGACTGAGAACAGAAATCACACATCCTTAAGGAGCCTTAAACGTTTCACCAATGGGTACACGCCCATTAGTGTTTGTATCCTTATGTAAGTAAATTATGTATCACCAGCTTGTCTCCTCACTGAAGACCTCTTGTTTTTCACAAAGTCCACTCCCTTGACCTTGTGCCATTATTTCTGTAGATCATCAGAGGGAACTAAAACTGTCCTCATATATCACTGGTTCTCAACCAGGGATGTTTTGCTTCCCAGGGGACATTGGGTTATGTTGATGATAAAACATTTTTGGGTAGAAGCCAGGGATGCTGCTAAATATTCTTTAGTATGTAGGACAACTACTACCTCAAAGAAGTATCTGGCCCAAAGCGTCAATAGACAAGTGCTGTGGGCCATCACAAGTACTTCTGGAATGTTAGGCAAGTCTAAACGCAGGACCTCTTATCTGGTATTCCATCCATTGGGCTGTTTGGAGCTACTCCCCGGACCCTGGCACTACAGGCCTCCCATCATC
Source organism: Symphalangus syndactylus (assembly GCF_028878055.3). Taxonomy (NCBI): domain Eukaryota; kingdom Metazoa; phylum Chordata; class Mammalia; order Primates; family Hylobatidae; genus Symphalangus; species Symphalangus syndactylus. The sequence goes on from NC_072437.2 coordinate 43,458,687, forward strand.
TGCTCTTGAGATTGTGTCACTGATAGCTTATGCCACGCTGGGTTTCTTGCCTCTGATTCCTCCACATGTCCTTAGTCTTTGCCTCCAGAGGAGTTGCTTGCCCAGTATCTGCAGTTCCCACAGGTAATATGGCTTAAGTGGGCTTCACGAAGACATACAATACTAATTAGGCTTTCCAGGGTGTGTATTCCTTACCATATTTTGTTCTAAGTGCTTTAAAGGCACAATTTCCTTTATCCCTAAAGCAAAACAATAATTTTTATTTATTTTACAGACAAAGCTATCAACACTGATAGAAGTTAAGTAGTTTTCCCATCTTACACTGCTAATTTTAAAAACCTGCGCTTTTTACCTATCAAACCAGCTCTGTTTGACTCTTAACCTGTGCTCTCAATCAGTTCAGTAAAATACATGAATCCCAGACAGGTGTCCATTCTCCATGATTGGCTTTGGCTTAGCCAAAGTCTGTAAATAGACTCTTCTCACATTCCCTAAGTCTCATTCTAAAAGAGGCCGAGCTTAACTAAATACTAGCAAATAATATAGTTTGTGGGAAAATGAAAATTTTTTCACTGTGATATATGTTTAATTTCCTTTAAACTATATTTGCTCTTTCTGCAGGGCCCATTTTTAACCAAGTTTCTGTCCTCCTTAACTGCACTGATCTGTCCGGTACACACAATCTCCATAATCTCTTTTATTGTCCTAAGCAATTTAGCTTTGACTCTCAGCTTTGTTCTGTTGTCCTGAGCAATGCAGCTTTGATGTTCATCTTGCAAACCTCAAGTGAAAAAAATAAAGAAAATCAGAAGCAAGATGTTCCTTTCCACCTTAAAAAGCATACCATCCATTGTTTCTCAAGACTGACTGTTGAGGGTTTCTGTCTCAGACCTCATCAAAGTCTTCATTCAAACATTTTTTTTTCCTTATAGTCTTTAGGGAATAGGGGAATAGAGGGCAGTTCCATTGTTAATTTTTTAAAAATTCTTTTTATAATTTTTGCATACATAATTTATCCAACCTCTGAATTCGCTTTTAAGATTTGCTCCACTGAGTGTAAGTTCCTTGAGGAATAATGGTAATCATATAAGTCACTACTCATGTTAGTAGTGACATGAGTAGTATCGTTTCACTACATAATTAGTTCCAGACATCGAACTAATTCATTTATGTAAGACAAAGGTCAGCGAACTACAGACCACAGGCCATATGTGATTCATGGCCTGTTTGTGTATGGCCCACAAGCCAAGGTGACTTTTACATTTTTAAATACATAATACTTTAAACTAAAAAGTGTTTAAAAACAAATGAAAGTTTAGAAAGCATATTCTGAAAAGGATCAGCTATTATGATGATACGAAGATATGTGCCATGCACCATAATTTTCTATTTTTATAAATTTTAAAACAAGTTATATCTTGATGTGAGCTTGGTAAAGATCTCTCCTCCTCACTACTGCTTTTTTTTCCCCAAATAGCTATGAATTCCAACTTCTTTTTATGTAGGTACAATTTAAAATGTCAAGCCATGTAACATAATAAAATTGACTTTCTTTGTATTCTCTAGACGTTTGTTTAAAGATGAAGAGTAAAGCAAGATAATTATCAGAGTAGAAGTTGAGTTGCTACTACTTGGCCAAGAAAAGTGTGAATGTGCTGCAGTGATTGGTTGATCCCAAGGGCAACACACTCAGCCAGACTGAAAAAAAGCAGGAAAGGAAAAGAAAGAAGACAAGAGATTTTTTTTTGTCCTACTGAGTCTCTGTATGTTCTTTCTGGCTGTCTATACCTCTTCTCAATGGCATATTATCTAGATCTTTTCCTTAACGCTTCAGTTCTATTTATCTGCCTATGTAAAGTTTCTCTCTCACACACATTTTGGGACCTCAAGATCTTCTACTCTTACCAATAAAATTTTGAAAATGTAATTATCGCAGGTCATTCTTGGAAATATAACACTATCTAAAGGAACCCATCTCTTATGGTGGAAATCTGGTACATGGTAGGCAATGAGAAAGCTTTTCCTAGGAAAGGGGTGCTGCTCAGATCACCCATGAGGACTTCTTTGGTCATCTGTGCTGGTGAAGGTGGAGCTGACTACATCACCTGGGTTACTGAGACTATAAAACAATAGGAGAGGGGAAAAAAGGAGAAGAAGAGAAATCTCCTTTTTGCTTACTACCTACAAAACATTTCTTTTGCCTCTAGTGGGAGGTGTGTGAAAAAAGGATGTACTTCATATATACAATAATTGGGGATGGGCCAGAGTAGGAGAGTAGGAGAATTCAAATTCATATAATTTGAATTATTATATGGCATATATTAAGTTTATTTTATTGTGAATAATTTTGCTTGTGAGGCACTACAAAAGGGAGGGTGAAAATCACATCTATTACCTCTTTGCAGTTATAGTATAATAACAATGGTCATATAATTGGTAACTTAGCAATATATTACAGTTATCTTTAATTTGCCTTTCTAATTTATTTAATATGACCAGATTTTAAAAAAACAAAATCCATAACCCAACACATGCTCTTTCAAGGATTCTGCTTATGGAAAAATACAGAACCCTAATATATTTGTAGAACTTTCTAATACCCTGCCTCATCTATGTTAAATATTGTTTTTTTAAAAAAAGAATATAAATCTGAAAGTGTGCTTATGACTAGTAATGTTTTAGGATAAAAAATTTATTTAAAAGTCATTAAACTTTAAATGCTTTGTTCTTGTAAACTCTTTATGTACTCAATATTTTCTCTTGGAAAGAAATGTGTGAAATAAGGACAGAATTCTTTTTTAAAACTGCTGACATGAACGGTGGCATGAAATACATGACTTCAGAAAGTTCACTGCTTTAACTCGTCAGAGAAAAATTAAGCTTTCACATAATTTCCATTTAATGTTACATTAATTGCATTTCCTTAAGTTATAAAAATATGTGGGATGCTGTAAAATATATCACAATGCTCAATATGGCTCTGGAGGGATATTGCTTTAAGCCGAAGAAGCAACCCAGGGTGAAGCTACAGGACTAGCAAAGTTGGCTACAGTTGAGGGATCTGGTCCTCAAGAAGTCAATACCAGGAAGACAATCATCAGCCATAGGGAGGTATTTACAAATGAGAGTCCCAGCTTGTGCGGTGGGATTTAGGCATGAGCCTCTAGGACATTTTAGGTGGAAGTGAGCCTGACAGCAGCAGGGGTGATCCTACAGGGAGAGACAGACAGTAAGACCCTGTGAAGTACTAACAAGTCTGAAGTCTAATTTCTATAAACAGAAATGAAGTTTCCCAGAATAAGGCTAAAATCTAGTTTCCAGTGCTGGGTCAAACACTGATATTGGATTACAACACCAGTGCCTGAGTTCCACAAGTGTAGATCAGACTCTGAAATTCTTTCTCAACAAGGCTAAGATAGGTCTTAGAAGCTTGGATGGAGTTGAGGCTGCAAGGGACAATTAGGTAGTCCCAGCTGTGGGAAAAGGTAAATGTAATGTTCAAAGCTGCACATTCTCTGACAGCAGAAAACCAAATGCACATGTAATTATATTTCTTACTGGGGAATGGAAAAGATGGTATTGCATGGAAAACTTTTAAGGATGGGTGGAATTGAGATACGCAAAGAAAAGAGGGAAAGGGCATTCCAGGTGGAATGACTAACATAAGCAATGAGATAAGGAGTTGTTGTCGAGAAACGACAAATTTTATTATGTGGTTGAGTGAAGGGTGATCAGAAATAGGATGGGCCCCAGTGGTGATAAGTGAGAGTTTGAGGAAGTTGCATTTGAGGAATTACAGGTAAATAAGGGGTGAACGGAGGAATACATGGAAGCAGAATGGGCCCAAATAATGACATGCTTTGGATGCCAGCTTCAGGAACTTAGGGTTTATCTAAAGGCACCAGTTAGCATTCAATATTTGGGGAGGGAATTAATTGAACTTAACTCTCTTTTTGGAGGGTAACTTTGGAGACCGTGTGATGCATTTGCATTCTAGTGGTAGCAAAACATAAGTCTCAAACTAGGAGATAGCAATAGCAGTACCATAAATCATTTGAAGAACTGTAGCTTCAGTAAAAAATGCATAATTAAGATAACTCAAAACAGTTAAAATTCAAGAAGAAAAACATCTGTTCACAAATTCTATCACTTGATAAGATGTTCCAGAATTTCCCAGATGCTGGGACCCGCCACCAAGATTCTGATTAGTAGATCCTGGACGGGAGCTGGGAATCTCCATTTTGAACAACGATTTAGGAACAATAGCTGCATACAATGCTTAGTGTCCACCAGGTCAAGTGGATAGAAAAGACATAGGGGGCAATTTATTGACCTGGAAAAGTTCACACTGTTGTGTTCTATTTGTGATCACTCTTGAAATGTGTACTATTTACATACTTTTTTCTACATATTTTAAGTTTCAATTAAAGTTTATTAAAATACATAAATTGAATAGAGTGTTTGAATAACAAAATAAGAATTTAAATTAGTACTTTAGTTTTTATATTCTAATTTAATATTTAATTCTGTTAATCAATAGAAACATACTGTGATGGCTAGTTTTCTGTATCAACTTGACTGCACTAAGAGATGCCCAGATAGCTGGCAAAACATTATTTCCAGCTGTATCCATGAGGGAAATCACAATATGGGCAGGCATCACTAAATCTTTTGAGGGCCTGAGTAAAACAAAAAGTGGAGAAAGGGTGATAGAGTGAGACCCCATCTCAAAATACAAAACAAAACAAAAAACCCCATAAAACTCCTGTGTGTTCCAGAGACGCCTATTAAAATGCAGAGCATCTAATGAGCTAACAGGGGTTTAAACAGTACCAGCCAACACCTCAGAGAGACTTTGCTTTTTACTGAAATAGGCCACCTAACAATGTCAAGGCAGAGAAAGAAGCTTCTGGGCAGTAAGTGTGTGAATGATGAAAGGAAGCTGCATTTGAATTGGTGAACTCAGTAAAACAGATGACCCTCCCCAATATGCGCAGACACCACTAAATCTTTTGAGGGCCTCAGTAGAACGAAAAGTGGAGAAATGGCAAATTTACAGTCTCTGTCTGAGCTGAGACATTTATCTTCTGCTCTACCACATCAGCACTCCTGGTTCTTCGACTTAGGACAGGTTTACACCACCACTGCCTCCCTTCTCCTCACCCCCTATTCTCAGACCTTCAGAATATGACTGAATCACATGATTGGCTTTCCTGGTTCTACAGCTTGCAGACAGCATCTGTGGGACCTCCCAGTTTTCACAACCACATTACCCAATTCTTACAATAAGTCACCTCTTCTACATATGTTTATATGTATTCTAATGATTCTGTTTTTCTTGAGAACTCTGATTAATAGACATATCTACGTGGAAAATTGGGTCTTACAAATATTTAGAATTCACTGTTTTTTGAGTATCATTTGAATATTGTCAAACATTTATTAAGTTCACAATAAAACCGTCAAGAAACTGCTTCTTTTTAAAATTTTTTATATTACTTTAAGTTCTGGGATACATGTAGAGAAGGTGCCGGTTTGTTACATAGGTACACATGTGCCATGGTTGTTGCTGCACCTGTCAACCCATCATCTGGATTTTAAGCCCAGCATGCATTAGGTATTTGTCCTAATACTCTCCCTCCCCTAGCCCCCCACCCCCCCAACAGGCCCCAGTGTGTGATGTTCCCCTCCCTGTGTCCATGTGTTCTCATTGTTCAACTCCCACTTATGAGTGAGAACATGCAGTTTTTGGTTTTCTATTCCTGTGTTAGTTTGCTGAGAATGATGGTTTCCAGCTTCATCCATGTCCCTGCAAAGGACATGAACTCATTACTTTTTATGGCTACATAGTATTCCATGGTGTATATGTTCCACATTTTTTTAGTCTATCATTGATAGGCATTAGGGTTTGTTCCAAATCCTTGCTATTGTAAATAGTACTGCAATAAACATATGTGTGCATGTGTCTTCATAGTAGAATGATTTATAATCTTTTGGGTATATACTCAGTAATTGGATTGCTGGGTCAAATGGTATTTCTGGTTCTAGATCCTTGAGGAATCGCCACACTGTTTTCCACAATGGTTGAACTAATTTACACTCCCAGCAACAGTGTAAAAGCATTCCTATTTCTCCACATCCTTGCCAGCATCTGTTGTTTCCTGACTTTATAATGATCACCATTCTAACTGGCATGAGATGGTATCTCATTGTGGTTTTGATTTGCATTTCTCTAATGACTAGTGACGATGAGCTTTTTTTCATATGTTTGTTGGCCACATAAATGTCTTGTTTCAGAAGTGTCTGTTCATATGTTTCACCCACTTTTTGATGGGGTTGTTTGTTTTTTTCTTGTAAATTTGCTTAAGTTCCTTGTAGATTCTGCATATTAGCCCTTTGTCAGATGGGTAGATTGCAAAAAATTTCCTCCCATTCTGTAGGTTGCCTGCTGTCTCTGATGATAGTTTATTTTTCCGTGCAGAAGCTCTTTAGTTTAATTAGATCCCATTTTGTCAATTTTGGCTTTTGTTGCCATTGCTTTTGGTGTTTTAGTCATGAAGTCTTTGCCCGTGCCTGTGTCTTGAATGGTATTGCCTAGGTTTTCTTCTAGCATTTTTATGGTTTTAGGTTTTACGTTTAAGTCTTTAATCTATCTTGAGTTAATTTTTGCATAAGGTGTGAGGAAGGGGACCAGTTTCTGTTTTCTGCATATGGCTAGCCAGTTTTCCCAGCACCATTTATTAAATAGGGAATCCTTTTCTCGTTGCTTGTTTTTGTCAGGTTTGTCAAACATCAGATGGTTGTAGACATGTGGTGATATTTGTAAGGCCTCTGTTTTGTTCCATTGGTCTATATATCTGTTTTGGTACCAGTACCATGCTGTTTTGGTTACTGTAGCCTTGTAGTATAGTTTGAAGTCAGGTAGCAGGATGACTCCAGCTTCATTCTTTTTGCTTAGGATTGTATTTGCTATATGGGCTCTTTTTTTATTCCATATAAAATTGAAAGTTTTTTCTAATTCTGTGAAGACAGTCAATGGTAGTTTGATGGGAATAGCATTGAATCTATGAATTACTTTGGGCAATATGGCTATTTTGATGATACTCATTCTTCCTATCCATGCGTATGAAATGTTTTTCCATTTGTTTGTGTCCTCTCTTATTTCCTTGAGCAGTGGTTTGTAGTTCTCCTTAAAGAGGTCCTTCACGTCCCTTGTAAGTTGGATTCCTAGGTATTTTATTCTTTTTGTAGCAATTGTGAATGGGAGTTCATTCATGATTTGGATCTCTGCTTGTCTATTATTGGTGTATAGGAATGCTTTTGATTTTTGCACATTTATTTTGTATCCTGAGATTTTGCTGAAGTTGCTTATCAGCTTAAGGAGTTTTGGGGCTGAGATAATGGTGTTTTCTAAATATACAATTGTGTCATTTGCAAACAGAGACAATTTGACTTCCTCTCTTCCTATTTGGATACACTTTCTTTCTTTCTCTTGTCTGATTGCCCTGGCCAGAACTTCCAATACAATGTCGAATAGGAGTGGTGAGAAAGGGCATCCTTGTCTTGTGCCAGTTTTCAAAGGGAATGCTTCCAGCTTTTGACCATTCAGTGATATTGGCTATGGGTTTGTCATAAACAGCTCTTATTATTTTGAGATATGTTCCATCGATACCTAGTTTATTGACAGTTTTTAGCGTGAAGGGATGTTGAATTTTTCTGCATCTACTGAGATAATCATGTAGTTTTTGTCATTGGTTCTGTTTATGTGATGGATTACATTTACTGATTTGTGTATGTAGAACCAGCCTTGCATCCCAGGGATGAAACTGACTTGACCATGGTGGATAAACTTTTTGATGTGCCACTTCAAAAAGTTCAGTTTGCCAGTATTTTATTGAGGATTTTCACATCGAAGTTCATAAGGGATATTGGACTGAAATTTCCTTTTGTTTTTGTGTCTCTGCCAGGTTTTGGAATCAGGGTGATGCTGGCCTCATAAAATGAGTTAAGGAGGAGTCCCTCTTTTTCTATTGTTTAGAATAGTGTCAGAAGGAATGGTAACAGTTCCTCGTTGTTCAGGTGTGAATTGTCTGGTCCTCGGCATTTTTTGGTTGGTAGGCTGTTGATTACTGCCTCAATTTCAGACCTCGTTATTGGTCTACTTGGGTATTCAACTTCTTCCTGGTTTAGTCTTTGAAGGGTGTATGTGTCCAGGAATGTATCCATTTCTTCTAGATTTTCCAGTTGATTTGCATAGAGGTGTTTATATTATTCTTTGATGGCAATTTGTATTTCTGTGGGATCAGTGGTAATCTCCCCTTTATCATTTATTTTTTGTGTGTCTTTTGATTCTTCTCCCTTTTCTTCTTTATTAGTTGGGCTAGCAGTCTACCTATTTTGTTAATCTTTTCAAAAAACCAGCTCCTGGATTCATTGAACTTTTAAAGGGTTTTTCAATTCTCTATCTCCTTCAGTTCTGCTCTGATCTTAGTTACTTCTTGTCTTCTGTTAGCTTTTGAATTTGTTTGCTCTTGCTTCTCTATTTCTTTTAATTGTGATGTTAGGGCATCAATTTCAGATCTTTCCCACTTTGTGATGTGAACATCTAGTGCTATAAATTTCCCACTTAACGTTGCTGTAGCTGTGTCCCAGAGATTCTGGTACATTTTCTCCTTGTTCTCATTGGTTTTCAAATAACTTATTTCTTTCTGTCTTATTTCGTTATTTACCCAGTAGTCATTCAGGAGCAGGTTGTTCAGTTTCTGTATATTTGTGCAGTTTTGAGTGAGTTTCTTAATCCTGAGTTCTAATTTGATTGCACTGTGGTGTGAGAGACTGTGTGTTATGATTTCCATTCTTTTGCATTTGCTCTGAAGTGTTTTACTTCGAATTATGTGGTCAATTTTAGAATAAGTGCTATGTGGTGCTGAGAATAATATATATTGTGTTGATTTGGGGTGGAGAGTTCTGTAGATATCTATCAGGTCTGCTTGGTACAGAGCTGAGTTCAAGTCCTGAATGTCCTTGTTAATTTTCTGTCTGCTTGATCTAATATTGACAGTGGGGTGTTAAAGTATCCCACTATTATTGTGTGGGGGTTGAAGTCTCTTTGTAGGTCTCTAAGAACTTGTTTTATGAATCTGGGTGCTCCTGTATTGATTGCATATATATTTCAGATAGTTAGCTCTTCTCGTTGCATTGATCCCTTTACCATTACATAATCTCCTACTTTGTCTTTTTTGATCTTTTTTGGTTTAAAGTCTGTTTTATCAAAGACTAGGATTGCAACCCCTGCTTTTTTTTTTGCTTTTCATTTGCTTGGGAAATATTCCTCCATCCCTTTATTTTGAGCCTTTGTGTGTCTTTGCATGTGATATGGGTCTCCTGAATACAGCACACTGATGGGTCTTGACTCTATCCAGTTTGCCAGTCTGTGTCTTTTAATTGAGGCATTTAGCCTGTTTACATTTAACGTTGATATTGTTGTGTGTGAATTTGATCCTGTCATCATGATGCTAGCTGGTTATTTTGCACATTGGTTGATGCAGTGAGAAACTGCTACTTTAACGTCACAAACAAGAAAATATGATGTCTTCTTTCACCACAATGCAAAATAAAACTAAAAACTAATTACATGTATAATCTTATATATTTTCATGATTAAAACTGAAAAGAAGTTAATAAGTATTTAATGCCACAAGTCACAAAAGAAAAAAAGGGATAGTAAGGCAAAGTAGGGGAAGATAATTCTCAACAAGTTTGGAAACAGGAAGAAAAGATTTATGTGAATAAAATAGTGCTTTTTGTCTTTGTAGTTATCTGTTACTCCAGTATACAAAAATGGCTTGACAGAGTTTAATCAAATTAAAAAGTATGTATTACATGGCACTTACAAAATTAAATGTATAGGTGTCATATTAAGCATGTCATGAGTTAGGCATTCATTCCCCAGAACACTTGCAATACAGGAAGGTACAAGAGGCCCACACAATTGCAAATTGGGGAAGATATGCCATGAAAATTAATTTGCATTGGGAAGAGACAGCAGATAATGGATCACATACAAGTCATGAAATAGAAATCATATTAATTCATGACATTTTACTTCACAATGAGCTGCTTCTCAAATAGGTGATGTAAGTTGTATGCTTTAGGGGACAAGTAGTTAGAATTTATGCTTGTTAATGGTTTTCCTAAGCAGTTAAGTAATTCTCATACAACATAACCCCAACTTTAAGGAAAAACAATCAAATCTGCACATGCACAGAGCAATAAATATATGTTTATATAAATATATTGTTCTATATATAACAAGTATTCTGTATTGCTTTATTATGTATACGTTTATATATAATTATATAGGATATTAGCACTCCTTGTTCTTGTATTTAGTAATATATACTATATATAAAGTAATTTTTATATATGTATGATATTATATATATGTAAGCACATATATAAAATAATTATAAATATAAATTAAATATATTAAAAATATAAAATTGTAAACATATAAAATAATTATGTATGAACATATACATAATAAAGTACTTGTATCTAATATATAAAAACCTTTAACATATCAATGAGAAGAAACAACATAATAAAAAATCATCAAAATTAAAAGATCATGAATAAGATTTGGTGAGGATATAAAACATGAGGAAGTCTCACACACTGTTGGCGGGAACAGTCTAGTCGTTTCTTATGGAGTTAAAGATACACTTAAAACACCTGCCTAGGAATCACCCTAGGCAGGTAAAATACCTGCCTAGGTGAAACACCCTAGGAATCAACCTGCCTAGGTACACAAGATAAATGTAAAGATGCAGCCACACAAAAACTTGTACCCAAATGTTCATAACATATTTATTAGCCAAAAACTAGAGGCAAGTTGATCTTTCTTCAAATAATTAATAGATAAACAACAAGGATGAATTTCCAAAATATTATGCTAAGTGAAAAAGCCCAGACACGAATTCATTTATCTGAAATTGAAGCCATTAAGTGCTCTACTGACTGAATGCATGTCAAGGTTTTCCAGAGGCTGGGAAGGGCTAAAAGGAATTGACTGCAGAGGGATACAAGGACGCTTTTTTGTGGCGATAGAAATGCTCTAATCTGGATGATGGTGGTAGTTACATGACAGCACATTTGTCAAAACCCCTCAAATTTACACTTAAAATAGATAACATTTCTTGTATATACATTATTCCACAATTAAACTGATTATTTTAAAGTCTGGTTAGACGGATAATCTCCATAACAATGGATATTTCCTAAATGCCAAATAGCTAAAAGAATTATGATTTATCTTTTAGTCACTGAAATTTTATCAGCCCAAACTAAGAATTATTTTTGAAGACTTTTAATTGGAAAGGTTAAATAAACAAAATCTCATACAACATAATCCCAATTTTAAGGAGAAACAATCAAATCTGTACATGCACAGAGCAATATCTAGAAGAAAATATGAAAGCAGCATTAACAGTTATTTCTCAATGTGATAGTATTAGTGGTGATTTTATTTTCTTCATTTGCTTTCCTATGTCTTTCCAACTTTACATAATATACTTGTATTACTATTTTAAACAGAAATAAATGAACGAAATTTTTAAAATTTTTTTTTAAGAAACTCTAGCTTACAGAATGAAAACAAAATGTCTTAGAATGGCATCCAATGCCCTCTCACCTCTAGCTCTGGCCTCAGTCTCCCCCCTACCCCCACAGAAACTGTACCCCTTCCCTGCCATCTGAATTCTGTCTAGGCTTCCAAGTCTTTGTATGTGCTATTTGCTCTTTGGGAAAATGCTTGTTCTCACACCTCATCCATCTCAAACCTTCTTGTTGTCCTTTAAGAATCAACTCAAGTACTCCCTCTGTTCTCATTTGGAACAGTTTTCTACTTCCAAATATCAGTATATGGTATCATGCTATGCCTATGATACAGGATCACAGATTTCTTTTTCGGTATTGGATAGGATTGACCAGGGGGTAATAAATAACTCCTAAATTTCATGTGACTTGCCACAACAAAACTTTTCTTCTTTCACATGTCCCATGTGAATTTGCAAGAGGCTTTGTTGCACGTGGTCTCTCAGAACCTCAGGCTGTTGGAAGTTCCACCATCTTGTAGCTGCTCCCAGTGGCAAAGAGCAACCAAACAACTACATGTAAGTGTTTCACTGCTTCATCCCAGAGAAGGCACAATATCAATATTGCCCACATTTCATGACCAGATCATATATTAGCCTCCCTACTGGTAAGGAAGCTGGGAACTTTGGGGGAATATGAGCTTTACGGTCTCTACCACACTTCCACCACTTGATGAGTTCTCAAAAGATGAAGGCTGTGCTCTGCTCACTCAGCTTTTTATCTCCTGCACTGAATATAAGGCCTGGCTTTTAGTAGATGCTTAAGAACACTTTGGTGAATGAACGCATAAATGAAAGTATATTGTGTGACTTAAAAATAAACAAAAAGATATGTTCCTGAATGAGAGAAGCTGAAATTTAGTAAGAAATAGTAAACATTAGGAAAAAAGTGCATAACTAAGCATTGATCTATATTCCAACTTCAATAGATGGAGATCTACAGACTTAATGGTATGCCTCAAAGAGACTGAGTAGAATTTAGACAAAAAAAAAGGAAAAATTTGATGAAGAAGAATCTAAATGGGTAAGGGGTAAAAGGTAACCATGACCATAATAAGTCTGTGGGAATTTCAGGTAACTTTGGTATACGGAATAACAGTCCCCAAAAGATGCCCATATCCTAATTCCACAACCTGTGAATTTTACCTTATATAGCAAAATAGACTTTATAGATGTGCTTAAGGATCATGAGATGGGTAGAGTATCCTGGGTTATCCAGATGATCCTAATAATGTAATCAGAAGATCCTTTAAAAGGGAACAGGAGATCAGAGTGAGTAGTAGATGTGATGACAAAAGCTTAAGATTGGAGTATGGTGAGGATGGGGCCACTAGCTGAGGAATGCGGGCAGCCCCTAGAAGCTAGAAAAGGCAAGGAAATGGGTTTCCCCTGAGTCTCCAGAAGAAACAGACACCTTGATATTAGCCCAGTGAGACTGATTTTGAACTTCTGACTTTCAGAACTGTAAGAAAATACATTTGCCTTGTTTTAAGCCATTACGTTCGTGGTAATTTGTTATAGCAGCCACAGAAAATGCACACACTCATCCATCTGCCTGGAAAATACAAAGTTGGTCCAAAAAAATAGAAATAAAATCATACAGGTAAGATTAGGAAAGACTGGTAAAAACAAAAAACATTGAACCAATTAGAACACAAAGAAAAAACTAGCATTATGGCATGCAAGTTGGCACTAGGCACAGTCCTTGGTACTTTATCAATGTTTTCTCCATCTAATCCTTACACCAAGCTTCATGGAGGTTCACATGTACATTTCACAAATGACAATGTAGCGGTTCTGAGATGTTAAGTAAGTAACCTAATGTTCATGTGACTAATATGTGGAGGATTCAATATTTGAACTCAAGTCTGTCTCATTCATGTCAAGATGAGGTAGAAAACAAGAATACTATTCCTAACAGTGTGATATAAATATTTAATATGCAAAATGATTTCCTATGCACCGTTTTGACTAATCATTACAATAATACTTCAAGGAAGGCAGGGCAGGTATTGTTCGTTATATTTTGTGGATAAATAAACAGATGCATTGTTCAAAGTCACAGAGCTATATAGTGGCAGAGCTCAGTGCCACTGAGGTGAAGTGAGGAGGTGAAGGGAAGGGGATCAGTTTGTACTTGCCACAGGGATCACATGGGAGCTGGAAGATTCTTCCATTTTTGTTTGTTTTTATTTATTATACTTTAAGTTCTGGGACACATGTGCCATGGTGGTTTGCTGCACCTATCAACCCATCATCTAGGTTTTAAGCCTCTCATGCATTAGGTATTTGTCCTAATGCTCTCCCTCCCCTTGCCCCCCACCTCCTGACAGGCCCCAGTATGTGATGTTCCCGTCCCTGCATCCAAGGGTTCTTATTGTTCAACCACCACTTATGAGTGAGAACGTGTGGTGTTTGGTTTCCTGCTCCTGTGTTAGTTTTCTGAGAATGATGGTTTCCAGCTTCATCCACGTCCCTGCAAAAGACATGAACTCTTTCTTTTTATGGCTGCATAGTATTCCATGGTGTATATGTGCCACATTTTCTTTATCCAGTCTATCATTGATAAGCATTTGGGTTGGTTCCATGTCTTTGCTATAGTGAATAGTGCTGCAATAAAGATGTGTGTGTGCAATGTCTTTATAGTAGAATGATTTATAATCCTTGTTTTTAAGATAACTAGTTAATGTATCTTCTAAGTGTAAGGTGATGGCAATTCTTTAAAAGAATAATTAATAGGACTTGGTGACAAATCGTAGTACAAATTGATTACGGAGAAGAAAACAAAAAGATTTCTTGGCAGGTACATAAACTTGGTGTCTATTTTAAATACATGTAAAGTATTGATCCTAGTCTCACATGTAATAAGAGATGCCTCACAAATATCTGTTGAACTGAAATGTCCATTAAGAAATTGCAGTACCAAAACTTGGGAGAAAGAGACGGACAGCTTTGACCTATATTTTTAAGGATAATAACAACAAAAAGGAAAGTTAATGTCATAAGAATCGATGAGCTTTCTGAGAGACAGAGAGAGTAGCTACAGAGAAGACAGTCTGCCTCACAAGACAGCACAATTCTCCTGGGTTTAAAACTCCTGTGTAGGCTGGGCATGTTGGCTCACGCCTGTAATCCCAGCACTTTGGGAGGCCAAGGTGGGCGGATCACCTGAGTTCAGGAGTTCAAGACCAGCCTGGCTAATATGGTGAAACCCCATCTCTACCCAAAATACAAAATTAGCCAGGCATGGTGGCAGATGCCTGTAATCCCAGCTACTTGGGAGGCTAAGGCAGGAGAATCACTTGAACCCAGGAGGCAGAGGTCACAGTGAGCCGAGAGTGCACCACTGCACTCCAGCCTGGGTGACAGAGTGAGACTCTGTCTCAAAAAAAAAAAAAAAAAAAAAAAAAAAAAACAGAAAAAACAAAAATACATAAAACTCTTGTGTGTTCAAGAGACCCCTATTAAAATGCAGAGCATCAAGTGAGCTAACAGAGTTTTAAGTAGTACCAGCCGACACTTCAGAGAGACTCCTTTTTACTGAAATAGGCCACCTAACAATGTCAAGGCAGAGAAAGAAGCTTCTGGGCAGTAAGTGTGTGAATGATGAAAGGAAGATGAATGCGAGGTATGAAGGCGGGAAAAACAGACTGAAGTAGTTTGTTACTTCTACCTAGGACCAGTCTTGCTTTTAAGTATAATGAATACCAGGTAATGTTATCAACATTTCTATGATAACTACTAGCCCAGTTTATTTTAGTCAACACTCAGCTTTGCTTAGAATGTCAACTATATTTTTAAGAAGCAATGAATTCTTTCACAATTCAAAATGTATAGATAGGTTAAAATGCTACTATTTTGGAATGTAGACATTGGCCTGGCCTTGAGAATAAGACATTTTCCATTTTTCGGATGTTTAGCCCATGTCCCCTACTGTGGGTTGGCATGTCACAACCCTGCAGCGAGTGAGTGAGTGGTGACCACACTCATTTACAGGAGCCCAGGCTCTGACTGGATGATGGTCTGAGGTTGCATGACTGGTAGTCACGGACTTGGGACAGATCTGTCTGATTCCAAAGTCTCTGTCATATTGTCTTCAACAGTGTGGCTATTTTTATTTTTGAAATAAGTCGAAATCCGAGACAGAAGGAAATAAGAGACTGCAATATATTTCTAAACCTTCCAGTAGCTGCTATCCAGCCTAGCATATCATAGGTACCTGTTTTGTTTTGTTGAATTGAATAGGTAAACTTCTGGCTGATTTTAAGCCTGTCCTGACTCTTTTGTGATAACAAGTTCTCCAAAATAGTTAAATGAAGCTTTAGCACAAATCCTCATCTGGAAAAAATGTACAAAATTAATGATTCAAGAGTAATCATTATTGAAGTAATTTATAAGAAAATATTGCCTGATAGGTTGTCTAACGAGAGAGGCTCAACACCTCCTCGGTGGACTACATGCCAGGCGCATTGGCTCACTCCTGTAATCCCAACACCTTGGGAAGCCGAGGCAGGCGGATGCCCTGAGGTCAGGAGTTTGAGACCAGCCTGACCAACATGGAGAAACTCCATCTCTGCTAAAAATACAAGATTAGCTAGGCATGGTGGCGCATGCCTGTAATCCCACCTACTCGGGAGGCTGAGGCAGGAGAATCTCTTGAACTCGGGAGGTGGAGATTGCGGTGAGCCGAGATCGTGCCATTGCACTCCAGCCTCGGCAACAAGAGCAAAATTCCATCTCAAAAAAAAAAAAAAAATAGTATATGGTTATTCTTATTTAGTATTTTTACAGTCCAAAAATACATATGTATTTGGTAAGAACAAAGTATTTGCTCAATGCTCTACACAGTTCCAGCCTAAACTAGGAAAACAAAATATATTAGGACCAAGATACAATACCCAAGGGGGTGGTCAAATGTCAGATGTGTAAGCCTAATTATTATTTATTTATTTTTCTGGCTCTGCTGTGGGAACCTTGGTCTTGACTCCTCTGAGTCCCAGAATCACAATCTTCAGGAAGAGATTCCAGCCACACCTCTTGTCCTAATCCCTAATCTTAGCTCAGGAAACCAATAAGCTTCAAATGTATATACCAGGATGTTTTCCTAACCCTCGGTAAGGACTCAACCATGAGAGTGTTGTTCACAAGGAGGGCCATGTCCCTCCTATGTTCTTTTTCTGGTTTAATACATCTGCCAACGTGTCAATATATTCCCAGGATGAGCTTATTCTCGAGAACTAAATATATTCTTCATTTTAATATAAAGTTAGAATTCTCTATTCATGAATCAAAAAGACATGAATTGATCAGCCATGCTCAGATGACCAAGGGAGGTGGGAAGGGTATTATAAACAAAACAAAAGGGAAGAAAACTATTTTAAGGAATCACAACAGTAGAAAAAGTGCCCTGCTTTTTTCTCAGAAGGTAACATTTCTCAAGCAGGAAAAAAAATAATTAATCCCTATGCCTCCCAAAAAGAACATTTAAAATCTTCCTAGCAATGAAAGAAGTCACTGTGTCTCCTATTAGTTTATAAACCATAAAATAGACTTTATGTCTGAAACCTTAAAAACAGAATAAAAGCTATACTTCAATATTAATCATGCATGTGTTATAAGGGGCAACACTTTTAAAATAATGAACCACTGGCATTTAAGTGTTGCTACAATGTTCTAAAAATGTACTCTGAATATTTTAGAGGAAAAGATGATTGGTACAGCTACACCTTCTAATGTAAAACATATGTGCTTTAAAAATAAACTTGGATTTTAAATGTTTAAAAATTTATTTCTATCTTGTCTAGATTTAGCTTTATGAGTAATTTCACTTTTGCAATATTACTTCTTCTTTTTGAAATCAGTTTGTCAACTGCTTTCAAGTTTTTAAAAACACAACTAAAATTTTAAGCTTAAAACCTCAAATCTGTAAAATTCAGTGATTTTTTTTACAACTCAAAAGATGTGGCCTAGTATGATATTCACCCTTTAAATTCCTAACTTTAGAAAAACATTCTGTAATGTAGTCCTATATACCACCACACACACACTCATATACACATGCATATATATCTCCAACTTCTATTTTATTATATAGTGTGTATACATATATAAACACATACATAAATGTATTTTTTCTGACAAATCTCTTTAATAATGCCTTAGAAATAAAATCAAATAATAGATTTATTGAGCAGTGATACAAATAGTTCCAATCAAAAGAAATTACCCCAAATAATTTTTTCCCATTTGCATTACTGATATGTAAATTTGATATCTACCTTTATATGAATAAGAAATCTAATTTTGGCCAGGTAATTATCAACCTGGTATTAAATCAAAATTACATGCATGGGAGAGGGATATTACAAATCATGTTCAAAATCAATTATAGTATAATAAACCTTTCTATATATTGGCAACTAGCTTATATTTTGACCAAGATTTCGCTTAACAGATCTTTTGAAATATCACTTTTCATTCTGTTTTAATGTTCTCTCTCTGTGCATGTATCTGTGTGTGTATATATATATATACGCTATTATATATAGTATATAATAGTATGTGTGTGTGTGTATACATACATACACACACACACACACACATATATACTCTTTTAACTAAGATCTCAGTGAATAAAGAAGTCAACAGCTAATCGTTAGTTAACTGTTTAGGGAAAGAGATGTAGAGAAGTAAACATAAACTTCTATTTTTTCAGTTATTAGGAGTCATGTCTGAAACAGAGACAGAAATAAATATTTGATTTAAACATATTGATGTTATAGTCCCAAAATAAATATAAAATTTCAAGAGGCTCAGTTCATCATTTAAAGTGTGTGATAATTTTTAGTAGAGACCCAAATGCTGTTGTGTATTTGATAAAGAAAGAGAAACATATGTTAATATAATAATAACAGCTTTTCATTTTTTCCTATGGTGACAGAAAAATCTAAAGTGACTTTTCCCTGTCACTTTGGGTAATAAACTAATCCTGGAATGTTGGAGGGAGAATTTAGCACAACATGTTAAGGAAATGCAGATGGAACTGATGTTTTATTAGATGTGCTAAAAATATCTTTATGCTAGGAACTCCTTTCTTATCAAACACCACGGGGGCCCATTTTCTCATCCTATGAACACCAGTGTGCTTTGTGGGAAACAGCCTGTTCTCTTTATATTTAAAACTTGTATTGTGCTTTATCTGGAAACCTGAACAAAAAGTGCTGCTAAATTAAGAGATACATGGCATCTTCTCTTGTTGACATAGAGACCGTGGCTGTGATAAATATGGGCTAATATGCTTTGAAGAAAAACAAATAATCACAAGGGAAAACTTTATACTCTCCTGGAGGAGAAAGGAAATAATTTCAAAATTTAAGTATTTTGTAGGATAAACAATCACAAATCTTACGAAGGTGATCTAGTAAGAATACTCTTTTTTTCCCCTTGCACAAAGAAGATTATAATCCTTATTCAACTTGAAAGGAAACCTTAGTTTTATCTTATAAAATAAGATAGAAATCTCTAGGGTGGGACACTGGCTGCCTCATCAGTTACTATAATTTTATAAGAAATGACCTTCAAACTGTAGAGCATGAAATTAAGCAAAAACATTCTGCATATAAGAAGAGCATTCCTAGACCTTGCCCTCAACGCGGATCTGTTATCATTCTAGATTTATCAGTGATGAAATTGGACACACTCGATTTTCCTCCCACTGGTAATATTTGCAGTCAGCATGAATAGACTTTCTCAGTACAGTTTTCAACTCCTGGGACAACAGTATCCTTCTTCCAAACTATAGCATAAATCACAGAAAAGTATCTCCTCATTTGTTTGGGATGAGTTTTAATTCAGAAACAATTTATAGTAATATTCTAAGAGACTGACTGAATGTGGTTTCCCAACTGAAAAAGGAATCAACTATTTGTTATTATTTAATGAAGCTTTGAAGAATGAGAAAGTCAATTATTCTTCAGTGCAGGTCAGTACTTCTTTTGAAATATTAGAAATTGAAGAATAGTAACGATAACTTAATCTTACCAAACACCATTATTCTATGCTCTTTTCTATGTACTTCCCATTATTGACTCCTCAAAGTGTCATAATAACAAGGTAAAGTAGGTACCATGAGTATCACCATTTAACAGATAAGGAAAATGAAGCAACCTAACCAATATTACATGAAGAACTCTGTGGAAAAGTCGGATTTTGAAACCAGTTAGGTTCAAACATCTATTCTCACAACCACTGTCCTAGTATACCTATGGCCTTCTAAAAGGCAATTGCTCATTTTCCTACCTTGTTGATGAGATCATATTTTTGCCGTAAAGCAATGGTTGTTCGTTTTACTTTTCAAAATGTTTCAGTGCAGGGCAGAGCCTGTGTTCCTCTTCTTTTATTTTATGACTCTGTGTTTTTTTTTCAATTGCATGTGATTTTTAAAATCATAAATGATTTTACACTCCAAAAAAATTATGGCGTGAACTAGTGAGATCACACATAAATATTTGCCTGATTTTCAGTTTTTATATGGCAGTTATCTTACTTTTATAATAGGATTTTGCAGGTTGTAAGCTCAGAATTTCATGATGAAAAATAAGAAAAATCCAAATTCTTGTCATTTCTAGTCACCATAATTTGCTTCTTTGTCTTTATAACAGTCACTCCTGTACTGATATGAGTTTTGGATAACTTTTTTATTTATTTCAAGTGATATACAAAGGGGACTCCTGCATTTTCCCTATTCCCTGAAGAGATTAAGAACTTCTGAGTGGACAAACGGGAAAAAATATTGTTTGTGGAACCTTGCCTAGGCTTCATGAGAAGGAGGAAAGAGCTCTTACAGCTAAAACTAATCAGTAACTGTGGTTTCTCCAAACATGGAAGAATTTTCCATCAACAGTCACAATGGGGGAGTGTCTAGTTGGACCACGATGGAAGATGGATGTGAGTAAAACCAGATTACTTATTTATTATTTAAATGTAGAGACTTGACTTTAGTAGCATTTTGGGTGCTATAGTATACATAATTCAGTGATCTAAATTAAAGTATAATCCAATAAAAGTTATACCTATTATTGTCGTTCCCTTCTACTGAAAATTCAAAAGAGAAAAAGAAAAGGAGAGGGGAATATGTTTGTGCTCTAATGTTATGAATTTAAGAAACTGTTCCAAATATTTCCAATACATAGATCATTATCTGGTTTTTCTGATGTTTTCACTGTTTAAATTCAGCAGATAATAGCCTTTGCAAGTATATAAATAGACAATGACATTTCAGGCGTAATAGGCATGACTAGTAGTGGCTTTTGTTTTGTTTTATTTTTCTCTGAAAATAATCTTCTATAGTTACTTTATGTAGCTACCGTGAAACGAATGATCCTCCATTTACCCCAATGGATAAACTTGAAAAGATCCCATTCCATTATCCTCTTTCATCCCTACCTGTCCCAAACTGTAGATGGCAGTTTTGTTATCATGCCACCTGAATTAACCTATTAGAATAGAGACTCTTAAATGTACATGTTTTATCAGAGTTGTGTGCACCCATTGTTGTGATGTTCTACTCATGTTCTGAGTTTCCTTAGGGATCTGGGGAGTTTGGATGGTGTAGCTGCAATGACAGAAGAGGACACTGTCCGTTGTGGCCTTGAACAGACTTGATCCATTCCCTGTGGTAGAGCCTTATCATTCAGTCTGGGGAGTGGACTGGAATCCAGTTGGCACTCATCATCCCCCTGTCCTGCCTTGGCAGGGGTTGCAGTACACTAGTGATGACACAGCAGCCACATTGAGGGGAGTAGTTCTAATTCTACTCTCACGGACGCCCATCTGTGGTGTATCCTTGGTGTCTGGTGGCTTTTGGAAATTCCAATATATAGCACAATCATTTCTGTTTCTAAGAGGAGGGGACTTTTCAACTCAGCAAGAGTATAATGAAAAAGTAGGAGTTAGCAACCATTAAAGTTTTGGTAGCTTCTGTTGGGCACCTAGAAACAAAGCCTAAAGATGAGAAAAGATCAATAAGCCCTGTGGTAGAATCACATGAAAACCTTACTTTGGGATATTTATGTGCATTTTAATAATTTCTGACTTTTAAATTTATTTTTCCAAAGCTGCCATTCTTTCTCAGGCTCCAAACTAACACTGAGAAGCAAGACTTAGGGGCACTGACCATGCATCTGATAAGTCATTACTTCAGGAAATAGGTACTAAGCCCTTTCATGTGACAGGCACTGGAGTAAGGAAAATGGGCAAACAGCACTTGCTTCAAGGAGAGAAGAGCAACATGTCAGAAAGCCAAACTGAATTAAGGAGAGAAAATTAAATTTCTCATTTAACAGCTGCAACAATAACATACAAATAAATTTACTGATCAATAAGGGATGTACTTTCAGGTAAGTTTTCAAACTCAGAAAGCATTAGAACACTAACCAACACTGAAATAAAGCCAAAGGCTAACTGCAGAACCACCAATTTTATTTTCTAATCAGATAATATTTCAGGGTTGTAGCCTTCTCGAAAACCTTTAAACATTAGCCTAATCCTTAAATACATGCTTTGCCTGGGAGTTAATACTAGGCATGAATAAAATTATTTTTTATAGAAAAGACGACAGGCAACAAACATATATATTTATGGTATATAATCTATATACACATATAGTCTGAATATGTATATGATGTGTATGTGCATACATGCACTCTCCTTAGAATTTCTTAGTAATTATGAATACGGTAAGTGCTACTGTTAGTGTCAAAAAGATATCTAATAGGCTGATTCCAAATGAGTGTAACTACACTAAAATTTCCGGCGCCCTGGGAGATACTATCTTTTAATCAAGCATTCTTTATGAATATGTAGATAGTTTCTGATGTTCAATAAAATAAAATTATCTTTAAGAGCTTTTAAAATACAAAAACATGTTTTACAATACTTAGACTTACACACTCGAGGTTAAAATGCTGCACACTTTCAGAAAGTACCACAATCCCAATTTCCGAAGTTGGTCTGTGTCTGGGAGAACGCCACTCTTTTTCACACCGTGTGCAGGGGGAGGAAGGCAAGGAGCAGGACACTGGTCAAAGTACAAGCCACGTACACTCATTTCCTTTTGGCCCAGCCTTGGGTACCACTTTGGGATGTGCAGATCCACGTGAGGTACCACTCCATCCCAGGTCTGATGGATGCCCAGCCCCCACGGCCACCACCTCCTGCCCACCTGCCCTGGGAATGCCCCAAAAGGGCTGTGAAAGCCTTCTAAAAATGGGTTGAGCAGGTGTCCTGAAGCAGTAGGAGGCAGGAAATTCCTGCTGCCACACTGGGATTTATGCAAATAGGATCCAAACCTCTTGGATGAATACCCAAGGCTGAGGGTTTGTGCCCTGGAGCATCCCTGAGAGCCTTGAATTCTAGCAGTAACCCCCACAGTGTATCAGTAGGCCAGCTGTCATTGTGTGGTCTCCCAGTGACTTTTAGCACAATTTTCTCACAATAGCATAGAGACTGAAACTCATGAAACTGGACAACAATTAAAGCCCACCCTGAAGAACTAAGGTGGCAGAGGGGCCAGTGCTAGTGGCTGCACAGAGCGACATCTCTGCGTTCCTCTCTCAGTGCATCTTCCCAAGGAAGAGAGATCCGGGTATCTCTCCACAAAAAACAGTTTCCATTCCTATCTGATGTGGTAACATTTGTTCCACATTCAGCATTTCAAATCTAAATTGCTCAGTTCCATATAAGATATCCTTGACTGACAGGAAGACTCAGATATACTGTCAGCTGAAGCTCAGCCAGGAGCCACAGATTTTGAGGCCAGACTGCAGGAACTCAACCCCAGGACTCTTATTTACCGTGCCCAGAAGAACTCTGGAAGGACTTGGAGAACACAAATGACTTCTGCAGATGTACCACAACAATGTCTCTCACTTTATGTGTTAGCTCTTATCTCAGTGTCAAATTGATAACAATGGTAATAAAGGAAGCAAACACTTATCTGGTATTTACTAGGTGCCAGGCTACTGTAAAAGCTTATTTACCTTGGTTTATTGAATCCTCATGTACAAGATGATGAGGTGCATTTTCTACTGTACCCACTTTACAAGTAAGAAAACTGAGGCCCATTTCTCAAAATGTTTTAGAGAAAACAGTGCTCAGAGAATATGCATTCCTCTAAGCAACTAAAGCAGATGCAGCCTCTTTTTAGAAGTTTTCTGAAGAGCCTTATTCACTGGGCAAGACGTGTCATACCCTCTTGTGTAACACCCCAAATTTTAAGAGCTTTTCCCAAAAGTCTATTTTTTCAGGTCACAATGTTCTTTATTGTCCCTAGAGCTTGTATTATAGCAGCAGCAGCAGTTTAAGGATTGTACTGTGGTTCATTCCCAAAATCCCAAACGAAAAGTACAACTTTTTAGTTCTGACATCATAAAGTGCCTCTGAAGTGCCCCAGGCTCTCATTTTCTTTATACCCCAACCCACGCCAGCCAAATTTAAACTGTTGTCTCAGCCTTATAATTTTATTTAACATTCTATTATAGTATTTTAATATTGCAACAGAGTGATTTTATTTTATAAATATTTATTAATAATCTATGCTGAGCCAGATAGACAACACAATGAACGTGAATCAGACAGGTAAACATTCACATACTCACAAAGTTTTTTCATCTAATGGGGGACTCAGACATTTCACAGATAATACAGCACACAAATGTGCTAGGAAAGGAGTAGTAGCAACCATGGGGAAAAGACATTTTACAAAGATGATTTCTACATTGAAATAATACAGATGGCGAGAATATTGTCAGGTGAGGAGGCTAAGATGTGGAGGCTGGAGGTGAGAGCTGGGTGGAAGGAGGAAGCAGTTAGGCAAGCAGAACATCATGTTCAGGGTCAGGAAAGTGGAGCATAAAGCACAGGTGAGGAAAGCAGCACAGTCTGGCCGAAGATAGAATTTATTCAAGAAATGAGATTGGAAAGGAAAGCAGGAGTGTATAACAAGGATGGTAAGCCACTTTTGGGAGTTGGCACTTTATCCTTGGGGCAATGTGGAATCACTGAATGATTTTAGGCAGAGAGTGATGGGATTTGAGTTATATTTTAGAAAGATCACTGTCTGAAATAATGCAATCAATTCAAAGAGATTATTCTATAGTCAGAGACCTGTTTGTAAGGCTGCTAGAGTTGTACAGGCCATTTTTGCGATGACTTAAACAAGGATTGTGGGAGTATGAATAGAGGGAGAAGTGGTTGCTTCCCAGAGCTATTTAGGACATAGCCCCTTTGGGAAATTGTGATCAACAGTATATTGGGCAAGGGGGTCCGTTGCTGAATGCCGTTAACTAAACTAGGGGCACAGGAGGAGAGCAAGTTGGAAAGAAGATAAAAATCAATGAGTTCATATTAGGTATGTCAGTTTTTAGCTGGAGTATCCAATTGCAGATGTCCAGTTAAAAGAAAATAGATATGCATACCTAGACTTCAAGGAATGATCTGAGATGGATTTATAATTTAGGAGTCAATAGCAGAAATAAAATGTAACCCATAGGAGAAATATGATTGTTTAAAGAAAATATAGAGAGTATTAAAACTAAGAAGACCCAGTAAAGACCCTCTCCCACTCATTATCTCCTATATATTCATTCATTTATCTCATATTTATTGAGTGCAATTATTAGGTGAGTTGCTGTGGAAGGAAAACAATATATTCTATATGAGAAACTGAAAACCAGAGAGGCTAAATAGCTTAAAAATATGTGTAAAAACTGAGACTCTTTCCTAGTTGAAAGATATTTCTACTACATCCATTTACTTCTAATTTAAATTAGACGGCCGGGCGCGGTGGCTCACGCTTGTAATCCCAGCACTTTGGGAGGCCGAGGCGGGCGGATCACGAGGTCAGGAGATCGAGACCACGGTGAAACCCCGTCTCTACTAAAAATACAAAAAATTAGCCGGGCGTGGTGGCGGGCGCCTGTAGTCCCAGCTACTCGGAGAGGCTGAGGCAGGAGAATGGCGTGAACCCGGGAGGCGGAGCTTGCAGTGAGCCGAGATCGCGCCACTGCACTCCAGCCTGGGTGACAGAGAGAGACTCCGTCTCAAAATAAATAAATAAATAAATAAATAAATAAATAAATAAATAAATTAGACATGCTTTTCAGAACTAGTGGAAGTTCAAAGTCCTCACTTCTCAATTCCTTGCACTTTCACTGCTGTATTTTCATCATTCTTACCTTTGCTTTAATATCGTGAATTTGCCACTGTCAATAGGCAGCATAACTCTCCTTAGATAATATATGTTATGGACACATATCCTAAGTCAAACTGTCCTTTATTCCTAACAGTCTACTTTGTTTACAAAAATTCAATCCTTTATACAAATAAACAGAGAAGTTTGTTTATAGTTCTTCTAGAAAACAAAAGGATCCATACTTCCTAAAGCAGCCTTGTAAATAAATAATGGAGCTGGTTTTGTCTCAGTTCCCATCCCACTGCTTCCAGATAAATTCCTCCTGGTGACCTAAACAGGCCCTTTCTTCTGTGGCCCCAGCCTGGAGAAGATCACTTGTTGCATTGGTTTATGGCTCCTACTCCTCAAAAACCCATTAAATCAAGACAACACAGATCACACTGTATTCCAAGGCTCCTACCTTCTTGCTTGAGTTTAATTTAGCACCAATTTGGTGTGATATGATTCTGTAAGAAGTTTTTATAGTTTCTCTTTATGTGCTACAAGTTTAAACACAGTATTAACAAATTATTTTCTTTCACACTATCCTTCATTTTGCTCAAGTGTTCCAGTTTATTATTACTGTCCTTTGTGAAGTGATTGTGCTATTTCTGTTGCTACTCCTTAATATGACTTCTGTAATTATTCTGATTATTATTCAGCATCATTCTGGGTTTCCTAATTTGTCATACCTCTTCAATTTGTCATCCTGTTTTGTTACTGTTTGTTTAACCATGAACTGTTACCTCCTTTAGAATAAAGACCGCCTTATTTTGTGCGCCTAGCATCTAGCACTGTGCCCAGCCAGCATACAATAGGCATGCAATAAATGATTATTTTGTGCTTTATTTTGTGTGCCTAGCATCTAGCACTGTGCCCAGCATACAAGAGGAATGCAATAAATGATTATTCAATAAAGAAATGCGTGAAGGAATGGGTGAAGATACTGCTTGATCATGATGATTTGGCTAGATTATCTTTGGATCAATATTATTCAAAATTCCAAAACTACTCATACTTAGAGGTATGGATGGCAATAAATTAAATCACTTGGCTAAATTACAATAACTTTAAAAATCATAAAATATGTAGGAATAAATCTAGTGAAAGATGAGACAACTACATAGAAAACTACAAAATGTACTGACAGAAATTGAGAAAGATTTAAATAATAAGATATACCATGTTCATGAATTGGAAGGTTCAATATTTTAAAAATATCAGTTCTTCCTAAATTCACTTATAAATTTGATGTACTCCTCCAAACCAAAATTCCAGAAGGTGTTTCTGTGGAAATTAATAAGCTAATTTTAAAATGTGTTTGAAAATGCAAAAGGCCAAGAATAGCCCTGGACAAAGATTACTGTTAATACAAGAAGTCAAGCCAGTCAAATATAAAGCTATTATATTTAAGAAAGTTTGCTATAGACTCAAGGATAAAAATATAGACCAGTGAAAAAGAAGAGCACATTCAGAAACTGACCCATTATTAGAACTGTCACCTGATTTATGACAAAGGTGACACTGCAGTGCAGCAAGGAAGGATGGGCTTTTTACATAAATGATTTGGGGTCAGCTGAATTTTACATGGAAAAAGTAAATCATGACCCCTTCCCAAGCCTCACACAATACACAAAAATCAGTTGTAGATGTACAGGAGATCTAAATGTAAAAGTAAAATAATAAAGCTGTTGTTAAAAAATAAAAAATCTTTGTAACTTAAAGCCAAGCAAAGATTACTTAAATAAGGTTAAAAATGTACTAGCCATAAAAGAAAAAGTTATAAATTAAACATCCCTGTTAAAATCACTTATATTAATCAGAACATGACTAAGGACTGAAAAGGAAATACATCAACTAGCAGAAGATATTTGCTAGATCTCTATTCAACAAAGAATATTTTATTTCCAGGATTATGAGAACTTCCACAAATCAATCAGAAAATGGCAGACAATTAAATTTTTTAAGTAGCCAAAAGTTTTGAACAGACATTTTACAAATGAGGATATCCAAGTGACTAATAAATATATGAAAGATATTCAGTTTCAGTAATCATCAGGGAAATGCTAATTAAATCATAGTGATATGCCATGTACATACACACCGGAATAGCTAAAATGAGAAAGACAATGCCATATTTACCAATATTATGAAGTAACTTGAACCCTAGACAATGACAGTTTTCCAGATTGGTTGAACTGATTTGCATTTCCAACAACAACGCAAATCAGTTCAACCAATCTGGAAAACTCTCAGTGTCTATTAAACCTGAATGTACTCAAATGCAATGACCTAACATTTATTACTTAAGAATATAACCCACATAAATGCCATTATAGACTGAATTGTGTCCTACCAAAATTCATATGTTGAAATCCTAACCACTAATATGACTGTATTTTTTTGGTGGCAGGGGCCTTAAGAAGGTCATCAGGATTAAATGAAGTAAAAAGGATGGAGCCCTAATTCAATAGGAATGATGTGATTATAAGAAGAGAAAGAGACACCAGAGCACAGAGGCAAGATGGTGTGAGGACACAATGGGAAGGTGGCATCTGCAACTAAGGAGAGAGGCTCCTGGATAAACCAAATTTGCTGACCTCTTAACCTTGGACATCCAGTCTCTAGAACAGTGAAAAAATTAATTTCTGTTGTTTAAACTACATAGTCTTTGCAACTTTGTTATGGCAGCCCTAGCAGACTATCAGAAATGCATTAAGATGCTC
This sequence comes from Symphalangus syndactylus, assembly GCF_028878055.3. Lineage (NCBI taxonomy): Eukaryota > Metazoa > Chordata > Mammalia > Primates > Hylobatidae > Symphalangus > Symphalangus syndactylus. The sequence goes on from NC_072437.2 coordinate 43,487,297, forward strand.
ACAAAAAGAAATGTACAGAATGTTCTTAGCAACATTCTTGTATTTGGTTATTCTGAGAATAACCAAAGCCTAAAAACAGTCCAGATATCCATCAAGCGTAGATTGTATAAATTATGTTTATTTATTCCAAACAATGTAATTTGGCAATGAAAACTAACAGATTACAGCTAGACACAGCAACAGGAATAAATCACAAACATAATGTTGAGCCAAAGAACTAAGTACAGATGAGTACGTCTTGAATGATTCTATTCATATAAAGTTATGATGAATCAGCCAAAATGAATCTGCTATATTAGAAATCAGTAATCAGGAGACTGGTTACCCTTGGGGGTCAGTAACAAAAAGGGGTGAAAAGGGGCTTTCTGAGATGTTGCTAATATCCTGATTCTCAATTTCAGTAAATGCTGGTTACGTGCATATGTGTCTTTTGTGAAAAGCCACTTATGCAGCTTTTTGTATGTATATTATACTTCAATAACAACAAGCAAGTGATAGATCTGGGACTCAAACCCAGGCTTTGAGGCTCCAAATCTCTTGACTTCTCATTACATTGTTTAAATGGTTTTATATTCCAATTATATCAGATAGTTTTAGATATCTCTATCTAATCCTTTCACATAATCGATACCAACAACTTTTGTCTTAAAGATCTAGAACTTTTGCCATGACTAAATAGCTCCCAGTAATAAGGTTCTCTTTACTGAGCTACCCTTTCCTTTTCTTTTCAGAACATTTTTTGTTCTCTTTAATTCAGAGAGCTGGTGGTTTCCATATTTATTTTCTCCCATGAAGCTTAGAAGCTGGCAGGGCTTTTCTGCTCACAAAATGCCCTGCATGCTTACACTGACTGGAAGTTTTCCATGCTGAGTCATGCTGGGAATATGGAAAAGCCCCTGGCTTTAAAAGTTCCCAGAAACTATTTAATCTTCAGCTCATCAAACGCACCCAGATTCTAATTATGGCAAGACGCAGTGCATGGATTTTCACTCCTTACTTTTAACTCATAACTTTTCATTTAAATCTCCCAAGTATTTACTCTTTCACCTAATTTTTTTTTTAATCTAACCCATTTTTTTTCCCCATGATTAAATCAACTGAGACATGTTTCTGAAGTGTGGCACAAGCCAGAGGAAGGGCTCTCATGTCCACGGATTTTCTATTTATTAATTTAAAAATAATTAAACCTAAAAAGTATTCATGTCAAAGCTTTTAACATATTTTCATTCCTTATCAACAGTTTTAATTGGCATTTACATCCATTTCTAGGTGTACATTATCTTATGATAAAATAACTTTATTTTACTATGAAATAAATATAATTAAGGAAAGAAACATAACCAAAATTCTTGGAGAGTAATAAATATATATAGGTCATTTTTTCCCCTTCTCTGCTATTATAACACCTCCCATTATCAGTTCTCTAAAAGAACAATTCCAAACCTCAGAGTGTGCTGAGTCAGTTTATTGGCTTCTCTGCCACTTTCTTACTAGTATTATTTGGACAACAATCATACCCACCTCTCTGCCACACTCACAGGAAAGATATTTATTTCCACATATCCCCTCCTGGCTTCTGCACATCTAGCTTCCTGTTCCCCTCTCCAAAAGCTGCTGCTAGCAGTCACATTTTTTTCTGCTGATCAAAGAAGAAAAGCAAAATCCATCTCTCCTTCTCTCTCTCCCTCCCTACTTCTCTCTCTCCCTCCCTCCTCCTCTCTCTCCCTCCCTCCTTAAATCCCTTTTTCCCACTTAATTTTTGGAAAAACAATTGCACAAGAAATTAGAAAACCCGAAACATAATATTTTCAAATTTCAACAAAATTATAAAAGGTACACCTTTTTATTTGTGCCTCAGGATGCACAGAAAATAATGGATTTTCATATGGAAAAAAATAAATTTCAATGTTTCAAGAAAAAAAAAATGTAGCCGGGCCAAGCCTTATCAAGGCTTGAATGTGATTCCTTTACTCTTGACAATCAAGGACTCTAATCTACAGGTCTTTTACTTCTAACTCATTCTAAAATACATTTCAACTCATAGTTCCAAAATTCAGCCTCTTGAACCACTTTTCCTGTACTGAAACCTCATTCCCTATCTCATTTTTCATGACTTTCTTTGCTATAAAGGTCATGGATTAAATTACCATATTGCTTCCCCTTGTAATTTATATCAGCAAGTATTCATTTTCTTAATGAATCATCAACTGTTTATCAAGAGCCTATCATATACCAGACATTGTTTTAGGTGCTGGGGCTACAGATATGAACAAGACAATAAGAAGCTGCACTAATAGATACATAACACAATACCAAAAAGTAATGTAACTACCAATGATGACCTACATGAAAAGGAAGTTAAGACAATCCCATTTATGATAGCATCAAACATAGTAAAATACTTTGGAATACATCTAACCATGGAGGTGGAAGATTTGTACACTGAAAACTATAAAACATTGATTAAAGAAGTTAAAGTAGGCACAAATAAGTAGAAAGGTATCCTGTGTTCATGGATTGGATGAATCAATATGTTAAAACATCCATGCGACTCAAAATAATCTATAGATTCAATGAAACCCCGTCAAAATCTCAAAGATGTTTATTACAGAAGTAGAAAAAAAAAGCTCTAAAATTCATATGGAACTCAAAAAGACCCCAAACATCCAAAGAAATCTTGAGCAAAAAGAACAAAGCTGGAGGCATCACACTTCCTGATTTCAATATGTATTAGAAAGCTACTGTAACCAAAACAGTATGGCACTGGCATGAAAGCACAGAACAATGAAACAAAATAGAGACCCCAGAAATAAGCCCACATATGTATAGTCAACTGATTTTCTACAGAGTGCCAAGAATATACAAGAAGGAAAGGGTAGTCTTTCAATAAATAGGGTTGGCAAAACTGGATATCCATCTGCACATCTGCAGAAGAATGAAATGGGATGCTTATCTTTCACCAAACACAAAAATTAACAAAAATCGATTAAAGATTTGATGTAAAATTTGGCACCATAAAACACCTAGAAGAAAATGTAAGGGAAAAAATTCTCAACATGGGTTTTGACAAAAATTGTTTCTTTGATAGGACACCAAAAGAACAGGCAACAATAGCAAAAATAGTAGTGGGACTATAACAAATTTTTTAAAACTTCTGCACAGCAAAGAAAATAATCAACAGAGTGAAAAGGCAAACTGTGGAATGGGAAAAGGTATTTGCAAACCATATATCTGATAAAGGGTTAATATCCAAACTATATAAAGGATTTCTGCAACTCGGGAGCAAAAAAGTAATTTGGTTAGAACATTGGAAAAGGAATCAAGTAGCCATGTCCCCCAAAAGGACATACAAATGCCAACAGATAATATAAAAACATGCTCAATATCATTAATCACCAGGGAAATGCAAATTGAAACCACAAACAGGTATCAACTCACATTGGTTAGAATGGCTATTGTCCAGAAAACAAAAGATAACAAGTGTTGGTGAGGTTGTGGAGAAATTAGAATCCTTGTATACTGTTAATAGGATGTAAAATTGTACCACTGCTATGGAAAACAGTATGGCAGTTTCTCAAAAAACTAAAAATAGAATTACCATATGATCCAGCAGTCCAACTTCTGGAGAGAAAGATAGATAGATAGATAGATAGATAGATAGATAGATAGATAGATAGTGTGTGTGTGTATGTATCAACTGAAATCAGGATCTTGAAGACCTATCTGCACTGTCATGTTCACTGCAGCATTATTCGCAATAACCTAGATATGGAAACAACCCAAATGTCCATCACAGATGAATGGGTAAAGAAAAGGTGGCATATACACATATATAATAGAATATCACTTGGCCTTTAAAAAGAAGGAGATCTCTTTGGGAGGTTGAGGCAGGCAGATCACCTGAGGTCAGGAGTTCGAGACTAGCCTGACCAACATGGTGAAATCCCATCTCCACTAAAAATACAAAAATTAGCGAGGCGTGGTGGTGGGCGCCTGTAATCCCAGCTATTTGGGAGGCTGAGGCAGGAGAATCACTTGAACCTGGGAGGCAGAGGTTGCAGGGAGCCGAGTCATGCCATTGCACTCCAGCCTGGGTGACAAGAGTGAGACTCCATCTCAAAAAGTAAAATTAAATTAAAAAATAAAATAAAATGAAGGAGATCTTACCATTTATGATAACATGGGTGGATCTGTAATACATTATGGTAAGCGGGATAAGTAAGTCACAGAAGGACAAATACTGCATATTCCTGTTATATATAAGAGATACCTAAAATAATCAAAGGTACTGAAGTAGACAATAGAGTGATAGTTACCAAGGGATGGGTGGGCAGGGGAAATAGGAAGTTGTTTTTCAATGTGTATAAATTTACAGTTATACAACATGAGTGAGTTCCAGAAATCTGCTGAACAACCCAGTGCCTATAGTTAACAATAAGATTTTGTGAACTTAAAAACTTAAGAGAGTAGATCTCATGTCAAGTGTTGTTACCACAAAAACAAAACAAAGGGACACAAGGAAAATTTGGGGGTAATGGATATGTTTATTACCTGGCTTGTAGTAATGATAACGTGAGTGTATACAGTTGTCCAAACCCACCAAACTGTGAACATTAATTACATGCAGTTTTTTTGTATACTAGCTCTACCTCAATAAAGCTGAGGGGGAAAGTGATATTACTGTAAACAATTTGGCCTCATGATGGGTGGAGAAACTATTTTAGAAAGTGTACTAAGGAAGACTTCTCCAAGGAGAAGACTTGAGAAGGAAGTGAGAACCCTAATAAAGTGAGAGATCAATACAAGCAGACAACTAGGATAGATCATTCCAGTCTGGGAGAGGTGGGAATGGGGGAAGAAGTTCAGCCAGAGGAAGTCCCCGAGAAAAGGTTCAGCATGGCATGTTTCAGGATCTGCAAAGAGGCTGGTATAGTTGGACATGAGTGGGGGCAGGGTAAGAAAGGAAGTTGGAGAGCTTACCAGAACTGATCATTTAGGGCCTTGTAGGCAATGGCAATGAGTTAGAAATGTATTTGGCGTTTATCTTCCAAATTATATTTGGAAATCTATATGAACTTTATTCAGCTACTGGGAGACATTGAAAAGTCTTAAGCAGGGGGATGACTTGAATTGACTTAGACTTGCATTTGGTCTTGCTGGCTGGGGTGTGGAGAATTGACTATAGATGTAGCAAGAGTGCAGGGAGACCCCTCAGGACATCCTCTGTCTCTCCTGGTTATGCAGACTTGGACATTTCTCAGATATGGCACGAACATTCCTTCTTAGCACTTCACTCTCTGCCTTTTCATCATCTATCTTGCCTAACTCAAACCTAAAACTCTGCCACCTTTCTGCTGCATCAACCTAAGCTGGTCGCTGCTAATGGAGAGCAATCCATACACCCACAGCTGATTTACATTTATTGGAGTCCATTTAAGGAAGGAGACCACCCCTCATATTGTCTTATGCCCAATTTCTGCCTCCAAAGAAAGAAGAAGTAAAAACTAAAAGGCAGAAATGAAATCCACAGGCAGACAGCCCAGCGCCACACCCTGGGCCTGGTAGTTAAAGATCGACCCCTGACCTAACCGGTTATGTTATCTATAGATTCCAGACATTGTATGGAAAAGCACTGTGAAAATTCCTGTCCTGTTCTGTTCTGATCTGATTACCGGTGCATGCAGCCCCCAGTTACATACCCGCTGCTTGCTCAATCACAACCCTTTCATGCAGACCCCCTTAGAGTTGTGAGCCCTTAAAAGGGACAGGAATTGCTCACTCAGAGAGCTCAGCTCTTGAGACAGGAGTCTTGCCGATGCTTCCGGCTGAATAAACCTCTTCTTTCTTTAACTCGGTGTCTGAGGAGTTTTGTCTGCAGCTTGTCCTGCTACATTTCTTGGTTCCCTGACTGGGAAGTGAGGTGATTGGCAGATGGTCGAGGCAGCTCCTTAGGTGACTTAAGCCTGCCCTGTGGAACATCCCTGTGGGGGACTCTGGCCAGCCCGAGCAACGTGGATCCTGAGAGCACTCCCAGGTAGGCATTTACCCTGGTGGGACGCCTCGCCACAGCAGTGTGTGGCAGGCCCCCATGAAGGATCAACACAGTGGCTGAACACTGGGAAGGAACTGGTACTTGGAGTCCGGACATCTGAAACTTGGTAAGACTAGTCTTTGGAACTTGCACACTCCATTTGAGTAGAAGCGTGGCTTGATCATGCATGGTGTGCCTTTATTGGCACTTGGTTTTGGTTTTTGTTTTGACTTGGTTTGAATGGCTTGACAGGACTGGTCTTGGGAACTTGCCTACTCCATTTGAGTGGAAGCGTGGCCTGATCACCAATGGTGTGCCTGTACCGGCACTTTGGTTTCTGTTTTTGACTTGACTTGGATTGCTTGATACTTTGGTTTTGGTTTTGACTTGGCTTGAGTTTCTGGATACTCTGATTTTGGTTTTGATTTTTGTTTGGTGTAAACTGTAAAAGTGTGTGTGTGCCCTTTTTACCGGTTCTTTGTTTTGTGGTGTGCATGTGGTGTGAGCGTGGTGTTTTGTCTCAAAGAAGCATGGTTCAAGCACAAATAAGCCCACCCTACTAGGAACTATGTTGAAAAATTTCAAAAAGGGATTTAAGGGAGACTATGACACCAGGAAAACTTAGAACTTTATGTAAAATAGACTGGCCAGCATTAGAGGTAGGTTGGCCATCAGAAGGAAGCTCGGAAAGGTCCCTTGTTTCAAAGGTATGGCACAAGGTAACCTGTAAAGCCAGGGCACCCAGACTAGTTCCTGCACATAGATGATTGGTTACCGCTGGTTTTAGATCCCTCCACAGTGATTGAGAGAACTGCAGCGTAAGTGGCTGGCAGAGGAAGAGAGAGAGAGGAGAGAGAGAGAAGAGAGAGAGGCAGAGAGGAGAGAGAGAGAGACAGAGAAGAGAAAGAGAGAGATATACAAGTTGTTAAGAAAAGAAGTGTACCCTATTCCTTTAAAAGCCAAGGTAAATTTGAAACCTATAGTTGATAATTGAAGGTATTCTCCATAGTCCTATAACACTCCAATACTACTTTGTTGTCACGGTAAACAAGGGTGTATCCCGAAAGCACTGAGGCCTTCCTATCAAAAATCCTCAACCCAGTAACCTGTGGAGGCCCAAATGCATTCAATCTGTAGCGGCAACTACTTTGCCAACAGAAAAAAAGTAAAAAAATAATAATAATAACTTTTAGAGGAAACCTCATTGTGAGCACACCTCACTAGTTCAGTTCAGAAGTATCCTAAATCAAAAAAGGAAAAAAGTAGCTTACTAACTAAAAAATACTAAAGCATGGGGCTATTCTGTTAGAAAAAAAAAAGCCATCTATACCAATTCTAAGTTAATTTGGACAAAACAAGGTCTTATTAATAGCAAAGGATAATTAAAATCCCAAACTTACAAGGTTTTCAACAAAAGTAAAGTTTGCTAAAAGTTAACAGTATAACATGTTTTATACTAACTTCTATTCTTGTGGCCTTAGACAGTCTAGTCCACAGACACAAAAGAAGTTCACTTTGGAAAAGAATGGTTATCATCTTCAAAAAAAAAGGAAAAAAGGGGGGGCAGAATTTATGTAAAAAGAGTATTATATGGTAAATTCTTGTCCTGAAATAAATTAGCTGGTTGTTTAAAGAAAGAAATATCTGTAATAAGTCAGAAAGTTGAAGCATGTCAAAGAATTGCCTGTGAAAGTCATGAAAAAAAAAGTTATAAAAGGAAATTCATGCAAGAAATGTTGTATAGTTTAAAAGTAATTAGGCCTCCTAAATGTAAAACTATTAAAGAAATAGGTTATGTGCAAGGTATATAAAAAAAGTAAAATATATTTTTAATAGAAGAATTATAAGGATGCATAAGAATGTAAAGTTTTACCTACATTAAAAGGTTAAAAATATATGTGTTTTGTTTTAAAGGTTTAATCAAGTTTTAAAAATGTTAATTGAAAAAAAATTCTGTGTGTAAACACTGGCTAAAGAGGTATCATCCAGTTTTTCTGTAAACTGGACATTAAAATAAAAGCATAACAGGTTTTTCTTGAACTACCAACCTGCTCTTTAGCAAAAATTGTAAAAGGTTAAAAAGAGTCGATAAAATCTTACCTTATAGTCAAATATTAAAAATTAGATAAATATGTCTACAAGGTTTTATTTAAATTAGGTTTAACATTAATAACACACTTATATAAAGGTAAAATTTAACTTATCTGGTATAAAAATCATACAGGAAGCATTGTTAAATGTAAAATGGTATTTGGCTTTCTTTGGTTTAAAAACTAATAAAAATAGTGCTAAAGGAAATTTTTTCAGTAACAAGGCACTAAGGACTATAAAGTCCACTGCCAAGGTCCCCACATTTAAAACAAAAGGTCAATCTCTTAAAAATTATATACTTGGTTTATCTTCCACTTAAAAGTCTTTTAGTATGCGTACCACCCCTAGAATTTCCAGTAAACCAGCACCAGCCTGAAGATCACATTCTCATCAAAAGGTGGAAAGAAGAAAAACTCGAGCCAGCCTGGGAAGAACCCTACCTTGTGCTGCCAACCACCAAGGCTGCTGTTTGTACAGCAAAAAGGAATGGACTCATCACACCTGAGTCAAGAAAGTGCCACCCCCTCCAGAGTCGTAGGCCATAGTCCCAGGGAAAAACCCTACCAAACTAAAGCTAAGAAAAATTTAACTCTTATCATCTATTCTATTACTCTTTCTTCTTTCCTCGTTCTATTGCTGACCATCTAGTTATTAACATAACCAAGTCGATTTCACCACAAACTATTGCATTTAATGCTTGCTTTCTTATACCCTGTGGAGAATTGCCAAGTCAAAGACAGCTTTCTACTTCAGAAAAGTACTTCTGTCCCTCTTGACTCTCCTTAGACTGGGCATTAGTAAACTAGGACTATTTAATCAGGGGAGATTTCGATAAAGACCCCAGTGCCAACCAGGAGTTTTGCCCCCCAGCATAAAGCTTTTATGCTGTAGTTGGTCCAACATTCTGTGGACCACTAAAGAGCAAGGATGAACTGCCCCAACTGGTTTTTATAATTTCCTAAAATCATACATTCATTTTACTAGAGGATCATTGAAGTTAAAGACTTAAAACAAACTTTAGCAATTAAGACAGGATACCAAGATGCAAATGCCTGGTTAAAATGGATCAAATATTCCATCTGCACATTAAACAAAAGCAATTATTATGCTTGTGCACATGGCAGGCCAGAGGCCCAGATTGTCCCCTTTCCACTAAGGTGGTCCTCCAGTTGACCAGGCATAGGCTGCATGGTAGCTCTTTTCTAGGATTCTACAGCCTGGAGTAATAAGTCATGCCAAGCTCTCTCTGCTATATCCTGAAGTCCGGCACCCTGTGAGTCAGCTCCCAAGGGCCATCCAGCTTCCGTCTCCCATCACTAAGTTCACTTCATGTCTCTCATGACAGGGAGGAAACTTAGCATCCCTTGGAGACCTGAAGGGATGTGATGAGCTTAAGAATTTTCAAGAGCTTATCAATCAGTCAGCCCTTGTTCATCCCTGAGTAGATGTGTGGTCATATTGTAGTGGACCTTTACTGGGCACTCTGCCGAATAACTAGAGTGACACTTGTGCTTTAGTCCATTTGGCTATCCCTTTCACTGTGGCATTTCATCAACCAGAGGGAGAAAAAATAAGACATTGTAAAGCGAGAGAAGTCCCTTATGGGTCTTTCAACTCTCACATCTATTTAGATGCAATTGGAGCCCCGCAAGGAATATCAGATCAATTTAAAGCTTGAAATCAAATAGCTATAGGATTTAAGTCAATATTTTAGTGGGTGACAGTTAATGAAAATGTAGATTAGATAAACTACACCTATTACAATCAACAGCAACAAGCTTTTCATGAGTTAAAAAAAGAAAAACTCATGTTGGCCCCAGCCCTGGGGCTACCTGACCTGACAAAACCCTTTACACCCTATATGTCAGAAAGAAAAAAAATGGCAGTTGGAGTTTTAATCCAGTCTATAGGGCCCTGGCCAAGGCCAGTGGCCTATCTCTCAAAACAACTAGATTGAGTTTCCAAAGGCTGGTCCCCATGTCTAAGGGCCCTGGCAGCAATGGCCCTGTTAGCACAAGAAGCAGATAAGCTAACTCTTGGGCAAAACCTAAAGTCCCCCCCATGGTGTGGTGACTTTAACAAATACCAAAGGACATCATTAGTTAACAAATGCTAGACTAACTCGATAACCAAAGCTTGCTCTGTGAAAATCCCCGCATAACCATTGAAGTTTACAACACCCTAAACCCCGCCACCTTGCTCCTGGTATCAGAGAGCCCAGTTAAACATAACTGTGTAGAGGTATTGGACTCAGTTTATTCTAGTGGGCCCAACCTCTGAGACCATCCTGAAACATCAGTAGACTGAGAGCTATACATGGATGGGAGCAGCTTCGCCAGCCCCTGCAAGGTGACTCTGAAGAAGACAACAAGCCCTGCTCCAGTCACACTTGGAAGCTAACTGGTCCACACATGGCCAAAGCATGAAGAAACTCATTGCAAGACTCATTTTCCTTAAAATTTGGACTTGTACAATAAGGACTTCAACTGACCTTCCTCAGACTGAAGGCTATTCCCAGTGTATACATCAAGTCACTGAGGTAGGACAAAAAGTTGCTATGGTCTTATTATTTTACAGTTATTATAAGTGTACTGGAACTCTTAAAAAAAACTTGTTTGTATAGTGTTATTCTATATAAGGTAGGCAGCCCAGGAAATGACCAACCTGATGTGTGTTATGACCCATCTGAGCCTCCCATGATCACAGTTTTTAAAATAAAATTAAGAACTGAAGACTGGTGAGGGCTCATAAATAATACAAGTAAAGTGTTAGCCAAAAAAAAAAAATAATAATAATAATAATAAAGATAATAAATAGCCCCCTGAGAGAATTATACAATATTATAGGCCTGCTACTTAGGCACAAGACAGCTCATAAGGATACCAGACCCCCATTTACATGCTCAACTGAATCATACAGTTACAAACTATCTTAGAAATAATCACTAATAAGACTGGCAGAGCCTTGACTGTTCTGGCCTGGCACGAAACTCAGATGGGAAATGCTATCTATCAAAACAGATTGACTCTCAACTACTTGCTAGCAGCTAAAAGAGAAGTCTGTAGAAAATTTAATCTTACCAATTGCTGCCTGTACATAGATGATCAGGGGCAAGTAGTTGAAGATATAGTTAAAGACATGATGAAACTGGCACATGTGCCTGTACAAGTGTGGCACAGATTTGACTCTGATGCCATATTTAAAAATGGTTCCCAGTGGCGGGCAGATCACGAGGTCAGGAGATTGAGACCATTCTGGCTAACACGTGAAACCCTGTCTCTACTAAAAAAATACAAAAAATTAGCCAGGTGCGGTGGCGGGTGCCTGTAGTCCCAGCTACTCAGGAGGCTGAGGCAGGAAGATGGCATGAACCTGGGAGGTGGAGCTTGCAGTGAGCCGAGATAGCGCCGCTGCACTCCGGCCCGGGAAAAGAGTGAGATTCTGTCTCAAAAAAAAAAAAAAAAAACTCATAATAAAAATTATAATAGTAATAGGAACCTGCTTGCTGATGCCTTATTTACTACCTGTACTCATTGAAATGGTAAAAGGTTTCATCGCTACTCTAGTTCACCAGAATGCTTCAGCAAAAGTGTACTACATAAATCACTATTAATCTGTCATGCAAGAAGACATAGATAGTGAAGATGAAAGTGAGAACTCCCACTAATAAAACGAGTGAGAGTCTCAAAGTGGGTGAATAAGGGAGGAGACCACCCCTCATATTGTCTTATGCCCAATTTCTGCCTCCAAAAAAGAAGAAGTAAAAACCAAAAGGCAGAAATGAAATACACAGGCAGACAGCCCAGTGCCACACCCTGGGCCTGGTAGTTAAAGATCGACCCCTGACCTAACAAGTTATGTTATCTATAGATTCCAGACATTGTATGGAAAAGCACTGTGAAAATTCCTGTCCTGTTTTGTTCCGATCTGATTACTGGTGCATGCAGCCCCCAGTCACATACACCCTGCTTGCTCAATTGATCACAACCCTCTCATGAAGACCCCCTTAGAGTTGTGAGCGCTTAAAAGGGAAAGGAATTGCTCACTCAGAGAGCTTGGCTCTTGAGACAGGAGTCTTACCAATGCTCCTGGCCGAATAAACCTCTTCCTTCTTTAACTCAGTGTCTGAGAAGTTTTGTCTGTGGCTCATCCTGCTACACATTATATAGCTTCTCTTTGACTCAGAAAATACCACCAGAGGGCTGGAATATTCTAGAATCTTTGTTTCTTACATTTGACATTCTTTATTTTATACTGGGTCTAGAATTTAAGCTCTCTAAGTTGAAAATACCCAAGCTGAATAAGTATGTGTATAAATACAATTTTGTTCAGTATTGATTTTAGAAAAGTTTTAAATGAAGCAATTGTTCTTTCCAAAGCTTCTTCATCCAGTAGAAAATGGAGACTTTGGTTCCTAAAAAATCTTGGAATTTTACAGTAATCTGCAGCTTGAAAGGCAAGTGGGAATGTTAAAGAAACATTCCAACCAATTTTGCACAGATCAAGGAAAACCACGTTTTTTCAAACATCATGTCTCTTGTTTATTTACAAAATCAGATACGTGCAGGCTTCCAGTGTTGGTGGAACGCAGCTGACCTCGTAGAAACATTTCTCGCTGCTTATTTACACTTTGAAGTTGTTAAAATTTTCCAGAGCAAATATCCTAATTTCTAGTAACACAAGGTATGTCATGTACAGCACAATTACTAGTTTAAAGCAGAGTCAAGCTAGAATACAGAATGGCTGTTCCCAGTCATAAGCACATTATCCCTACTGAATAAAATGAAAATGATGGAGGCGGGGAATGTTTTGAAAGTAGGATAAGGGTTTCTCATGACTTTCCTTGTGAGCAGGGGCCTCAGATCAGCCTGCAGTGGACATCAGAGAGATTCACTTTACCCCAGTGTGATAAATAATGAAGCACAATGCATAATTGTCACTAAGTTCTTAGAATCTTCTCAGACCCAGACTACCATGCAGAATGCATTACCTCGGGCTCTACAGGGTCATGAGGGAGATAACCAAGTGTCAGGACAAGTAAATAGACATAATTGTACCACACTCCTGTCGTTATAACAACCCTTTAGAAAAACTGGAATTCCATTTTGCTCAGCTGCTTTCCTTATTCTATTGGGAAAAGCAAATGGTCTTTGCAAACAGCAATCCTGAGTGTGTAAATTAATTTCTAACTTTACAGTTCAACCATAGACCTGGTTACAGAATTAACTTTTAAAATGAACAATTTGTTTTGTATTCTCACCTGAAAATATTACTGTTTATGAAAAATGCTTAATAAAATTTAATGTTTAAAAAATAGAGGCAATGACACAAAAGATCCAATTATGTTGTTGCTATATAACTAACAGGAACTCTGGTGCCACAAGGCTTAAACGAAACTCAGTGCTTTTTAAGAAGCCATTTTTCAGTGCTTCTTAGAAAACTGTTTTAAAACTCTCCTACTTTAAGACCAATGGATGTCATTTTACAATACCAAAACGCTGAAGTAACTCTAAGTATCTCCCAAATTGTGGAAGGGCAACAAAAGTTAATATCTCATTACTCCTGACCATTTGTCCAACTTCAAGAACAATCTGGGACCTGAAAAAAATTGATGTTATTTCTCAAATGGCCTAACTTATTTTTAAGGAGCAGTACACAATTTTGCCTGTATATCAGAATAAAGTAGTTGACACAGAACCAGCTCAGGAGGCAGAAGACGTGAGTATGATTTGATTCACCAATGATCAGCTGACTGTGTGACTAAAGTCCTCAGCTAATTGCCTTGTTTAAGAACATGCTGTTACCTACCCCTCATCCCTAGCACATGCTCTCTGTTTCCTTCATAGCACTTAATAAAACTTATAATTATTTTTATTTTCATGTTTATTTACTCACTCATTAACTCAAATATATATGATGGCAGAAAACGTGTCTGTCTTGTTCAACTTAGTATTTCTTCCAATTCACAGTTGAAAAATAATGAGCTCAAAGATTCATGCATTCATTTATCCATTCAACAGACATTTGCTAAATTTTTATTTTATGTAAGCACTAGGGCCTAGAAAAGAGAATCTACTTCACAATATTTTCAAATACTGAATGAAATCATATACTTATTTTATGAAGTAAACATATAATTAAAGTGAACTGTTGTTATTATTTACTCAATATAAAAGGATTCTAATTCCAGAGAAAATAGCATCTCTTCCTCTACAACCAAGGAACAAATATTCTCAATGTTGCTTAAGATAACAGAGTTGTCAAACATAGGTTTCTAACCTATGAGCTAACCTTCACATTAAAAAAAATTTCATTATAGTATGTAAATATATGGGAGAAAATTCGATTTATATTTTATGATTTTCATTGATAAAAAATTGATTTCATATGATGTAATATTACTGATAAGGAAATCTTTTGTCTGAGTTCAGTCCTAATTCTTCATGAACTTAGGGAATAAACTTGAACTGTTCATGGCACACAGACTTTTCGGTTCACATTTACATGAACAATGCATTTGGATGCCTTTGTTGTTGGAGAATCTCAAGGAGAAGACTGAAGCAAGGCTGAGAAGAAGCATCAGAGGCAAGGCAGAGATGGGGGATGCCTTAAGACATAGCAGCTCACTTAAAGGAACATGTGGTTCAGACTGCAGTATCAAATAAACATCTACATAGCTCTTAGGAGGAGTAAATATCAAGGCATAATGGAAACCTGAGTGAGGACAGCAAAACAAAGTGTGTCAACTGATAATACTAAAAAACTAGCCTTTTAGAAGATAATTTAAAATACACATTTTAAAAAAAGAACATTAGCCATTATATTGTAACCATAATTCTCTACCGATGTAGGTTGCACTATTGAAATAGATGCATCAGTTAAGAGTGAGTTACCCTTCAAGAAACAGAGAACTCAATTTGCAGTGGCTTTGCAATAAGGAAATACTATTGAGACAAGAAGTCTAGTGGTAATTGACTGTAGACAATAATGTAGTTGCTCAAAATAACCAGGCTGCTATCTGTGTGATTCTCTTGGCCTTTTATTCACTATTATAAGACAAATACTTCTTCGGGAAATTCAGAGTTTAAAGAAAGAAGGATGATGGTGCTAGAGAAAGTTTGCTGTAGGGTATAGCTCACATCTCATTGGCCAACATTTGAGTCATGTGGCACTCCTGGCTGCAAAAGATGTTTATTTAGCCTCTATAGAAGAGATTAAAGAAGACAAAAATAGGTTGAGGATGTAGGGTTGAACAAATCAACCTACAGTATCTTCCACATTTCTTTTTCCTCTTAGTGTATGTATTTTTGCTTGTGTGTCAAACTCCAAAATTATACTAACAGATCTTGAAAAAGAAATATTATTCAGTCTTCTCTTAATTAATAGAGACTTTAGCAAATGTCATGACAATTGATTTCCATTTAGGTTACTTTGTATTTTATATGTTAAAACTTTCAGTACTTCTTTGGAAACAATCAAACTAGGATTTTTAAGCCACGGTTTTTAGTGAATGGGTTATTTAGAGGATTTCCTAAGGGTTTTAACTAATAAGACATGTCAGCCGAAAAAAATATTTGCTGTCCCTTTAGGGATTCAAACTATTTAGTGTTACATAACACTACTCCAATACATTTGTAGCTGACTGCTAATAAACTGCACAAATGTCATCATTTCACATAGATAGTCTCAGAAGAAATCATAAATATAAGAGATAAAAAAAAATTTTACTTCTGCAAAAACCCCAGCCAGATCTATGCTTATCTATGTTGAAAGACTAATTGCACAAAAGAAGTTCCAAATTTTATTTTTAGGAGACTGTGAAAAAGCATTCAAAAGGACATCCATGGGATATTTCTCCCATGTTTTTATTTAAAATTGGTATTTCATTGCTTAAGAGTTTAATTATTTTGTGCATTCTGAACATTATTTTGAGAAATGCCTGTAAGAATTAATCATGTTTGGTCATTAAAGTCTAATTCTGATCAATTCAAATTTATTCAACAGACACACTTATTTAGGATTTACTGTGTGTTAAAAACTATTGTAGACAGAGAGTAGGAGGGAATACAAAAAAGTAGTGGGGGAAAAAGACATGCATTTGTTGTTAGGACAGCACAGTTTGTGCCACATATAAAAAGAAATAGAATGCTTTTGTGGGGGCACAGGTGAAGAGTACCACTTCAATACCACCCAAATGAGTAAGCCAAGGAATTCCTGTGGAAAAGTGCATGACCCTTGCTTCCCGAAGGGTAGATTATTACTGAGTCTTAGAAGATAATTCTAATTGGGGCTGGGTGCTGTGGCTCACCCCTGTAATCCCAGCACTTTGGGAGGCCAAGGTATGAGGAGCACTTGAGCCCATGAATTCGAGACCAGCCTGGAGAACATAGCAAGACCCTATCTCTTCAAAAAATAAAAAAATCAAAATAAAAATTAGCTGGGCATGGTGACACACACCTGTAGTCTTAGCTACCTGGGGGGCTGAGGTAGAAGGATTGCTTGAGGCCAAAAGGTTGAGGCTGCAGTGAGCCATGATCACAACACTGCACTCCAGCCTGGGTGACAGAGTCAGACTCTGTCTCTAAAAAAACAATAAAATATATAAATAAGTAAATAAAATAAAAATTATAATTAAGAAAGCCCATTACCTTCTCTACTATAGGCTGCCTTACTTACATTTAAGAACCCCTTTTCAATATCTAGAGCTTCCTATTTCCCCCTCTAGCATTTTCTTTACTTGTGTACTGATTTCAGGCACCGTATTTTCAACACATGGAATCAATAATCTGACCACTCCTTATTGCTCTTGCATTTTACAAAAGGATCTGAAGAAACATAAGATGTTTGAGAAGGAAAATTTTAATTCCTCTTTGCTCTTCTGATTGTTACTTAAGTTTCTGGAACCTCCAAGACCAATTAAAATTATCAGAGAATCTCAGTTTTGAACAATAACAGAATTACATTTACTAATCCTCCATCCCATTCTTCAATAATTCCCATATCTTTCTGCTCTCCACACTTTACTGTTTTCTCTTCTTGTTCTAAGATTTGGTCACTCTGCCTATACCAAAATGGCAGAATTCTTGGGCATTTCTTAAACTTCTCAAGTAATAATTGATTCAAATGAAGCATGAAAAGTTTTTTTAATCTAATGTTCATACTTATCCCTAATACTTAGCTATCACAAAATGTAACATCAAAATTTTCTTGACTCATGATATATTGCACAGCTACAGCTAATAGTGGAGTAAGAATGAGAAGTAGGCAATGATTTGGGTTTGTGTAATACTGAGTAGTCTATTGATAATTCAATGAGGACTTTAAAAATATATATATGCAAACCTTTCTGTAAATGTGGACATGTGCATTTCGAGGACAGGTTCATAGCTTTTTTCAGATTATCAGAAAAGGGCTAAGACAGGAGGAAAGAAATGATAAGAATATTTGACCAGTATAAATGATGCTTACATAACTAATGGTACTTATGTATATGGAAATGATTTGGATCCATCTCTCATCAAGTGCTCCTTTTTCTCTCAGTGCTTATTTTTCCTCACAAATTTTAGTCCTTTCGCTTCTACTATTCATGAGAGCAAATGCAGGAGCCAAAAATTTAGGAAATCCCCAGACAGAGAGGATTAGCAAATCTGTTGACTTTTTTTTTTATATATAGTTCTCTACTTTTCTTTTTTTTTCTTTTATTATACTTTAAGTTCTAGGGTACATGTGCAAAACGTGCTGGGTTGTTACATACGTATACATGTGCCATGTTGGTGTGCTGCACCCATTAACTCATCATTTACATTAGGTATATCTCCTAATGCTATCCCTCCCCCTTCTCCCCACCCCATGACAGGCCCCAGTGTGTGATGTTCCCCTTCCTGTGTCCGAGTGTTCTTATTATTCAATTCCCACCTATGAGTGAGAACATGTGGTGTTTGGTTTTCTGTCCTTGTGATAGTTTTCTGAGAATGATGGTTTCCAGCTTCTTCCATGTCCCTACAAAGGACACGAACTCATCCTTTTTTATGGCTGCATAATATTCCATGGTGTATATGTGCCACATTTTCTTAATCCAGTCTATCATTGATGGACATTTGGGTTGGTTCCAAGTGTTTGCTATTGTGAATAGTGCTGCAATAAACATATGTGTCTTTATAGCATGTGTCTTTATAGCAGCATGATTTATAATCCTTTGGGTATATACCCAGTAATGGGATGGCTGGGTCAAATGGTATTTCTAGTTCTAGATCCCTGAGGAATCGCAACACTGTCTTCCACAATGGTTGAACTAGTTTACAGTCCCACCAACAGTGTAAAAGTGTTCCTATTTCTCCACATCCTCTCCAGCACCTGTTGTTTCCTGACTTTTTAATGATGGCCATTCTAACTGGTATGAGATGGTATCTCATTGTGGTTTTGATTTGCATTTCTCTGATAGCCAGTGATGATGAGCATCTTTCATGTGTCTGTTGGCTGCATAAATGTCTTCTTTTGAGAAATATCTGTTCATATCCTTCACCCACTTTTTGATGGGGTTGTTTTTTTTTTTCTTGTAAATTTGTTTGGGTTCTTTGTAGATTCTGGATATTAGCCCTTTGTCAGATGAGTAGATTGCAAAAATTTTCTCCCATTCTGTAGATTGCCTGTTCACTCTGATGGTAGTTTCTTTTGCTGTGCAGAAGCTCTTTAGTTTAATTAGATCCCATTTGTCAATTTTGGCTTTTGTTGCCATTGCTTTTTGTGTTTTAGACATGAAATCCTTGCCCATGCCTATGTCCTGAATGGTATTGCCTAGGTTTTCTTCTAGGGTTTTTATGGTTTTAGGTCTAACATGTAAGTCTTTAATCCATCTTGAATTAATTTTTGTATAAGGTGTATGGAAGGGATCCAGTTTCAGCTTTCTACATATGGTTAGCCAGTTTTCCCAGCACTATTTACTAAATAGGGAATCCTTTCCCCATTTCTTGTTTTTGTCAGGTTTGTTAAAGATCAGATGGTTGTAGATGTGTGGTATTATTTTTGAGGGCTCTGTTCTGTTCCACTGGTCTATATCTCTGTTTCGGTACCAGTACCATGCTGTTTTGGTTACTGTAGCCTTGTAGTATACTTTGAACTCAGGTAGCGTAATGCCTCCAGCTTTGTTCTTTTGGCTTAGGATTGACCTGGCAATGTGAGCTCTTTTTTGGTTCCATATGAACTTTAAAGTAGTTTTTTCCAATTCTGTGAAGAAAGTCATTGGTAGCTTCATGGGGATGGCATTGAATCTACAAATTACTTGGGCAGTATGGCCATTTTCACGATATTGATTCTTCCTATCCATGAGCATGGAAAGTTCTTCCATTTGTTTGTGTCCTCTTATTTCATTGAGCAGTGGTTTGTAGTTCTCCTTGAAGAGGTCCTTCACATCCCTTGTAAGTTGGATTCCTAGGTATTTTATTCTCTTTGAAGCAATTGTGAATGGGAGTTCACTCATGATTTGGCTCTCTGTTTGTCTGTGATTGGTGTACAAGAATGCTTGTGATTTTTGTACATTGATTTTGTATCCTGAGACTTTGCTGAAGTTGTTTATCAGCTTAAGGAGATTTTC
Organism: Symphalangus syndactylus; assembly: GCF_028878055.3. Lineage (NCBI taxonomy): Eukaryota > Metazoa > Chordata > Mammalia > Primates > Hylobatidae > Symphalangus > Symphalangus syndactylus. The sequence goes on from NC_072437.2 coordinate 43,507,009, forward strand.
GGTTGAGACAATGGGGTTTTCTAAATATACAATCATGTCATCTGCAAACAGGGACAATTTGACTTCCTCTTTTCCTAATCGAATACCCTTTATTTCTTTCTCCTGCCTGATTGCCCTGGCCAGAACTTCCAACACTATGTTGAATAGGAGTGGTGAGAGAGGGCAACCCTGTCTTGTGCCAGTTTTCAAAGGGAATGTTTCCAGTTTTTGCCCATTCAGTATGATACTGGCTGTGGGTTTGTCATAAATAGCTCTTATTATTTTGAGATACATCCCATCAATACCTAATTTATTGAGAGTTTTTAGCATGAAGGGCTGTTGAATTTTGTCAAAGGTCTTTTCTGCATCTATCAAGATAATCATGTGGTTTTTGTGTTTGGTTCTGTTTATATGCTGGATTACATTTATTGATTTGTGTGTGTTGAACCAGTGGGATGAAGCCCACTTGATCATCGTGGATAAGCTTTTTCATGTGCTGTTGGATTTGCTTTGCCAGTATTTTATTGAGGATTTTTGCATCAATGTTCATCAGGGATATTGGTCTACAATACTCTTTTTTTGTTGTTGTGTCTCTGCCAGGCTTTGGTATCAGGATGATGCTGGCCTCATAAAATGAGTGGGAGGATTCCCTCTTTTTCTGTTGATTGGAATAGTTTCAGAAGAAATGGTACCAGCTCCTCCTTGTACCTCTGGTAGAATTCGGCTGTGAATCCTTTTGGTCCTGGACTTTTTTTTGGTTGGTAGGCTATTAATTATTGCCTTAATTTCAGAGCCTGTTATTGGTCTATTCAGGGATTCAACTTCTTCCTGGTTTAGTCTTAGGAGGGTGTATGTGTCCAGGAATTTATCCATTTCTTCTAGATTTTCTAGTTTATTTGCATAGAGGTGTTTATAGTATTCTCTGATGGTAGTTTGTATTTCTGTGGGATTGGTGGTGATATCCCCTTTATCATTTTTTATTGCATCTATTTGATTCTTCTCTCTTTTCTTCATTAGTCTTGCTAGCAGTCTTTCAATTTTGTTGATCTTTTCAAAAAACCAGCTCCTGGAATCATTGATTTTTTGAAGGGTTTTTCATGTCTCTATCTCCTTCAGTTCTGCTCTGATCTTAGTTATTTCTTGCCTTCTGCTAGCTTTTGAATGTGTTTGCTCTTGCTTATCTAGTTCTTTTAATTGTGATGTTAGGGGGTCAATTTTAGATCTTTCCTGCTTTCTCTTGTGGGCATTTAGTGCTATAAATTTCCCTCTACACACTGCTTTAAATGTGTCCTAGAGATTCTGGTATGTTGTGTCTTTGTTCTCATTGTTTTCAAAGAATATCTTTATTTCTGCCTTCATTTCATTATGTACCCAGTAGTCATTCAGGAGCGGGTTATTCAGTTTCCATGTAGTTGAGCAGTTTTGAGTGATTTCTTAATCCTGATTTCTAGTTTGATTGCACTGTGGTCTGAGAGACAGTTTGTTCTAATTTCTGTTCTTTTACATTTGCCAAGTAGTGCTTTACTTCCAACTATGTGGCCAATTTTGGAATAAGTGCGATGTGGTGCTGAGAAGAAAGTATATTCTGTTGATTTGGGGTGGAGAGTTCTGTAGATGTCTATTAGGTCTGCTTGGTGCAGAGCTGAGTTCAATTCCTGGATATCCTTGTTAACTTTCTGTCTCATTGATCTGTCTAATGTTGACAGTGGGGTGTTAAAATCTCCCATTATTATTGTGTGGGAGTAGAAGTCTCTTTCTAGATCTCTAAGGACTTGCTTTATGTATCTGGGTGCTCCTGTACTGGGTACATATATATTTAGGATAGTTACCTCTTCCTTTTGAATTGATCCCTTTACCATTATGTAATGGCCTTCTTTGTCTCTTTTGATCTTTGCTGGTTTTAAGTCTGTTTTATCAGAGACTAGTATTGCAACCCCTGCTTTTTTTTTTTTTTTTGTCCATTTGCTTGGTAGATTTTCCTCCATCTCTTTATTTTGAGCCTACGTGTCTCTCTGCACGTGAGATGGGTCTCCTAAATACAGCACACTGATGGGTCTTGACTATCGAATTTGCCAGTCTGTGTCTTTTAACTGGAGAATTTAGCCCATTTACATTTAAGGTTAATATTGTTAAGTGCGAATTTGATCCTGCCATTATGATGTTAGCTGGTTATTTTGCTCATTAGTTGATGCAGTTTCTTCCTAGCATAGATGGTCTTTACAATTTGGCATGTTTTTGCAGTGGCTTGTGCTGGTTGTTCCTTTCTATGTTTAGTGCTTCCTTCAGGAACTCTTGTAGGGCAGGCCTGGTGTGACAAAATCTCTCAGAATTTGCTTGTCTGTAAAGGATTTTATTTCTCCTTCACTTATGAAGCTTAGTTTGGCTGGATATGAAATTCCAGGGTTGAAAATTCATTTCTGCCCGGTGCGGTGGCTCACGCCTGTAATCCCAGCACTTTGGGAGGCTGAGGCAGGTGGATCACGAGGTCAGGAGATCGAGACCATCCTGGCTAACATGGTGAGACCCCGTCTCTACTGGAAATACAAAAAATCAGCCAGGCGTGGTGTCACGTGCCTGTAGTCCCATCTACTTGGGAGGCTGAGGCAGGAGAATGGCATGAACCCGGGAGGAGGAGCTTGCAGTGAGCCAAGATTGCACCACTGCACTCCAGCCTGGGCAACAGAGCCAACTCTTCTCAAAAAAAAAAAAAAAAAAGAAAATTCGTTTCTTTAATAATGTTGAATATTGGCCTCCACTCTCTTCTGGCTTGTAGAGTTTCTGCCGAGAGATCTGCTGTTAGTCTGATGGGCTTTCCTTGTGGGTAACCTGAGCTTTCTCTCTGGCTACCCTTAACATATTTTCCTTCATTTCAACTTTAGTGAATCTGACAATTATGTGTCTTGGAGTTGCTCTTCTCGAGGAGTATCTTTGTGGCTTCTCGTATTTCCTGAATTTGAATGTTGGCCTGCCTTGCTAGATTGGGGAAGTTCTCCTGGATTATATTCTGCAGAGTGTTTTCCCACTTGGTTCCATTCTCCTCGTCACTTTCAGGTACACCAATCAGATGTAGATTTGGTCTTTTCACACAGTCCAATATTTCTTGGAGGCTTTGTTCGTTTCTTTTTACTCTTTTTTCTCTAAACTTCTCTTCTCGCTTCATTTCATTCATTTGATTTTCAATCACTGATACCCTTTCTTCCAGTTGATTGAATCGGCTACTGAAGCTTGTGCATTCATCACGTAGTTCTCGTGCCATGGTTTTTAGCTCCATCAGGTCATTTAAGGACTTCTCTACACTGGTTATTCTAGTTAGCCATTTGTCTAATCTTTTTTCAAGGTTTTTAGCTTCTTTGCAATGGGTTCGAACTTCCTCCTTTAGCTCGGAGAAGTTTGATCATCTGAAGCCTTCTTCTCTCAACTCGTCAAAGTTATTCTCCATACAGCTTTGTTCCGTTGCTGGCGAGGAGCTGTGTTCCTTTAGAGGGTGAGAGGCATTCTGATTTTTAGAATTTTCAGCTTTTCTGCTCTGATTTTCCCCCATCTTTGTGGTTTTATCTACCTTTGGTCTTTGATGATGGTGACGTACAGATGGGGTTTTGGTGTGGATGTCCTTTCTGTTTGTTAGTTTTCCTTCTAACAGTCAGGACCCTCAGCTGCAGGTCTGTTGGAGTTTGCTGGAGGTCCACTCCAGACCCTGTTTGCCTGGGTATCAGCAGTGGAGGCTGCAGAACAGCGAATATTGCTGAACAGCAAATGTTGCTGCCTGATCATTCCTCTGGGAGCTTCGTCTCAGAGGGGAACCCAGCCATGTGAGGTGTCAGTCTGCCCCTACTGAGGGGTGCCTCCCCATTAGGTTACTCGGGGGTCAGGGACCCGCTTGAGGAGGCAGTCTGTCCATTTTCAGACCTCAAACTCCATGCTGGGAGAATCACTACTCTCTTCAAAGCTGTCAGACAGGGACATTTAAGTCTTCAGAGGTTCAGGTAATGATGAAGGATTGCAGAAAAGATATTTGAGTATAGGAGAAACTGTAATATTCATGTTCTATTTTAATTGCCTATAATCTCTCAATAATTCGAGTACACTTATGAGAGATCATTCACTTCTCCTTGTCATCTCCACAATCCCTTCTCTCCCAACAACACCACCATGCCATTGTGGATATTGTGCTTCCATTACAGGCAACAGACAACCATCTTGTAAATACATATTCTATACCACATTCCACTCAAGGTGCTCAGATCAGATAGAATGAAGTAAGAAGATGGTGGTATCTTAGTAAACACACTTGAACATAAGCCTTCACATTTACATGAATTTCTTCCTTAACAGCAGCCACCTGAGGCTGAGTTATTCCTCAAAATGTTAGCAGAACATCTTTAGATCTTGTTTAGTCTCATTAATATAAAGCAAAGGTTCTCAATGCTGGCTGCACATTAAAATAACCTGGGGGCCAGGGACAGTAGCTCACACCAGTAATCCCAGCACTTTGGGAGGCCAAGGCGGGTAGGTTCTGAGATCAGGAGATCAAGACCATCCTGACTAACACGGTGAAACCCCATCTCTACTAAAAAAATACAAAAAATTGGCCAGGCATGGTGGTGGGTGCCTGTAGTCCCAGCTACTCTGGAGGCTGAGGCAGGAAAATGGCGTGAACCCAGGAGGCAGAGCTTGCAGTGAGCCAATATTGCACCACTGCACTCCAGCCTGGGAGACAGCGAGACTCCATCTCAAAATAAATAAATAAATTAATTAATTAATAAAATAACATGGGAAGATTTGAAATTACTGATGCCAATATTACAACCTGAAGATTCTGCTTTAATTGTACTAAAGCCATGGTTCTTATTCTGGGCTATCCATCAGAATCACCTGTGGGTGTTTTTAATGATCTACATGCCTGTTCTCTATCTCCAGATAGCTGAATATGAATCTCTGACATATGAACTCCCTATACAATTATAGTTTCCAATACTTTGCAAGTGATTCTAATATAGAGTAATGGGTTGAGTCTCATTACTCCACATTCACACTTCCTCACTGGTCCAAAATAGGAAGCCCAGCTCTAGTCAATGGAATAACTTCCACATGGTGTTTAGTTTTTTGCAAAAATTAAATTTATCACTCAACATTTTAAAAAGAATTTGTCACAGACCCTAACACATAGCAAAAACAAAAACATCGCCTTGGAGTAAATCAATTTATAATCCTTTTATGTGATTTCTTTTGAGTGGCCAACATTTTACTGGCTGCAAATAGATATTCCTAATCACTACGCTCTGGTCTGAAGTTTTCAAAATTACCCAAAGTTGTGAATGCTGTTAAATACATATGGTTTCCTTCACAAAATATATAATAGCATATGAGTGGACAAGAACAAAACCACATGAAAGTGTACATGCAGGCAGTTCATCCAGGATTACTCACTAGCAAATAAAAATAAAAGCTGATATTTATTCAACAATTATTATCTGTTTAAAGTTTTCTGACAACCTTGTAAGCATTATAAAATTTAATTCTTATGACTGCCTTCTAGGATAGGTATTATTGTTATTCCCAAATGACAGACTGGGAAAATAAAAATTAGGAAGCTTAAGTGATGCTTTTGCTTCTCAGCTTCATAGAATTGTGATGCCTAAGTAAAATTTCAAATTACTATGTCATAGTGACTTTCACGATAAAATAAAAGTAGTCAAAATTATGACCTTTATGCCTGTAAATACCAAGATTAAAACCCCATGGTGTGAACTTTCCCTCCCAAAATATATTAACATTTTTGGTTTGTTAGTGCAGCTGGTGGATAATACTTAAAATGGAGTTCTAGGAAAACAGACAGTGACTCCATTTCTACAGAACAGTAGATTCATGTTTAAACAAATACACACAAATTTATTCTGCAGTGACAGAATTTATTGTTCAATGATTTATCAATATTATATTATTACAACTGAATCCATATGGACCAGAAAAAGATTATTCACACAAATCACAAAGATACTGTGGTAGGTAGAATAATGGGCTCCCCCAAAATGCCTATGTCCTAGTCCCCAGTCCCTATGAATATGTTTTCTTACATGGCTAAAGGGACTTTATAAAGACCTTTAGAAGGCAGATTATACTGAATTATCTGGATAGGCCCCATCTAATTACTTAAGTCCTTAAGAGTAGAAGAAGATAGGCAGAAGACAATGTCATAGTGATGTGGCTTGGAAAGGCTTCAACCCACTTCTGTAGATTTTGAAGACAGAGAAAGAGGCCATGAGCCAAGGAATGTGGGTGGCCTCTAGAAGCTGCTAAAGGCAAGTAACTAATTTTCTCTTATAGCCTCCAGAAAGGAACACAGCCTTGATTTTATCCCAATAAGACCTGTGTCAGAGTTCTGACCTACTGCACAATAATAAATTTGTGCTATTTTTAGCCACAAAATTAATAGTAATTTGTTACAGCAGTAATAAAAAGCTAATACAGCTGGGCGCGGTGGCTCACGCCTGTAATCCCAGCACTTTGGGAGGCCAAGGCGGGTGGATCACAAGGTCAGGAGATCGAGACCATCCTCGCTAACGCGGTGAAACCTCGTCTCTACTAAAAATACAAAAAATTAGCCAGGCGTAGTGGTGGGTGCCTGTAGTCCCAGCTACTTGGGAGGCTGAGGCAGGAGAATGGCGTGAACCCAGGAGGCGGAGCTTGCAGTGAGCCCAGATTGCACCACTGCACTCCAGCCTGGCGACAGAGCGAGACTCTGTCTCAAAAAAAAAGAAAAAAAAAAAAGCTAATACAAGGCAAGGATGCCCACTTTCGCCACTTATGTTCAGTAAAGTATTGGAACTCCAAATTAGGCAAGAAAAAGCATCCAAATTGGAAAGGAAGAAGTATAATTATCTGTGGGGATGACATGATCTTGTATGAACAAAGCTCCAAAGAATCTACAAAAAAAGTGATAGGATGCATAAATAATTTCAGTACATTTGCAAGATACTACATTAACATAAAAAATCAGTTCAGTTTTTGTACACTAACAATGACACATCTGAAAATGAAACTCAGAAAACAACCCCATTTACAGTAACATCAAAAAAGAAGTTAGGAATAAATCTAAACAAGGAGGTGAACATATTCACTGAAAAGTGTAAGACACTGATAAAAGAAGTTAAAGCACACACAAATAAATAGAAAGACATCTCAGGTTTATGGATGAGAAGAATTAATATTGTTAAAATGTCCATACTATGCAAAGCAATCTTCAGATTCGATCCAATCTCTGTCAAAATCCCAATGGTATTCTTTACAGAAATAGAAAAAATCTTGAAATTCATTTGGAGCCACAAAAGACCCCAAATAGACAAAACAATCTGAACAAGAAGAACAAAGCTGGAGATATCACAGGCTTGATTTTAAAATATATTAAAAACTACTGTGATTAAAACAGTATGGTACTGGCATAAAAATAGATGATAGATAGATAGATAGATAGATAAACACACACATACACACACCCCAATGGAACAGAATAGAGAGCCCAAAAGTAATTCCACACACCTAAACTTAACTAATATTTAACAAGGATGTCAAGAATGTACAATAGGGAAAGGGTAGTCTCTTTAATAAACAGTATTGGAAAAACTAGTTATTTACAAGCAAAAGAATGAAATTGAACCGTTATCTTACATGGTACACAAAATTCAAATCAGGTTTAAGACTTAAATGTAAAACCTGAAGCCATAAAACTCTTTGAAGAAAACATAGGGAAAAATATTCTTGATGATGGATAATTGACTTGGCAATGATTTCTTGAATATGACACCAAAAGCATAAGCAACAAAAGCAAAAATAGACAAGTGGGATTACATCAAACTAAATACTTTTGCATGGCAAAGGAAACAATTAAAAAATAAAATGGGAACCAACAGAATGGAAGAAAATATTTGCAAATCATATATCTGATAAGGGATTACTATCCAGAGTATATAAGAAACTCCTAAGACTCAATAGCAAGAAAATGAACAATTTAATTTTTAAAAAGGCAAGGAACTGAATAGACATTTCTCGAAAGACATACAAATGTCAACAGATATATGATAAGATTCTCAACCTCACTAATCATTAGGGAAATGCAAATCAAAACCACAATGAGATATCATCATATATCTGTTAAAATGGCTATTATCAAACAACGAATAAATGAAAGATAACAAGTGTTAGAAAGGAGGTGGAGAAATTGGAATCTCTGTACAATGTAGGTGGGAATGTAAAATGGTGCAGTTGCTGTAGAAAACAGTATGGAGGTGTCTCAAAAAATTAAAAATAGAACTGCCATATGATTCAGCAATTTCACTTCTGAGTATGTATCAAAAAGAATTGAAATCAAGATTTTTAGGGAGATAGCTACATTTTTATGTTCATTGCAGCATTGTTTACCATAGCCAAGATATGGAAATAACACAAATGTCCATTACAAATGAAGGATACAGAAATTTGCTATATACCTAAAATAGAACCTTAAAAAAGAAAATCCTGGCTGGGCGTGTTGGCTCACACCTGTAATCCCAGCACTTTGGGAGGCCAAGGCAGGTGGACTACCTGAGGTCAGGAGTTCGAGACCAGCCTGGCCAACATGGCAAAAACCCATCTCTACTAAAAATACAAAAATTAGCCATGCATCTTGGCACATGCTTGTAGTCCCAGCTACAGATTGAGGCAGGAGAATTGCTTGAACCCAGGAGGTGAAGGTTGCAGTGAGCTGAGATCGTGCCACTACACTCCAGCCTGGGTGACAGAGTGAGACTCCATCTCAAAAATAAATATATAAATAAATACATTTTTAAAAAAGAAAATCCTGCCTTTTGTGACAACTTGGATGAATCTGGAAGACATTATCCCAAATGAGATAAGTAAATCACAGAAGGACAAATACTGCATGATTTTTCTTACACATAAGATACTTCTAAAATAGCCAATGGTATAGAAGTAGACAATAGAATGGTGTTACCAGAGAATGGCAGAAGAGGCATATAAGGAGTTTTTATAAATCCTGTATAAATTTACAGATATAGGAAATAAATGTTTCAGAGATCTTCTGTAAAACATAGTACCTATGACTAACAAAAGGTCTTATATACTTAAAATTTTACGAGAGTAGAGCTCATGTTAAATGTCAACACAAGAAACAAAAGAAAAAAGGGATACAATATTGGAATTGCAAATTATAAATCAAAAGAAGGGGGAAGTAGATAAGGATATAGATAGGGCAGCATTGCCTGCAGGTTGGAATTGAGTGATTGGGGTTCATTATAATATTGTATCTGTTTTTGTGTACCTACAAAATTCTCCAAAAAGTGAAGTTTTAAAAAATACTACAGGTTAGAAAGATTGGCCATATATTTTTTACTTGATGCCAAATTTAAAGGACAGTTCAAAACAACTAATTTTTCCCTATGAGTTGATACTTCTATCTGTCCTCTCCATTTTATTTTCCCTGTCACAGCTATCCAAGTTCAGATATTCATTATATGGTCCCTGGGTTCCTGCAATCAACTCCTACCTAATGCCCTTTACTTCATTCAACATCTCCCCAAATCCATCTCTCTACCACAGTCACTCTAGCCTTTATTATTCCATTCAAACACACATATGCTATTCAATGGTGTTCTGTATGCAAATTGATTTGCTCTACTTTTAAGGTTTTCCATCCTTTAGTCCAGACTATTTATTTCACTCCCCTCTAACCCAACAGATAGTAGAAAGCCCAATCTCCTTATTCGTCTAAAAAATGCCGTGTTCATTCTGGTTGTAGGTGGCTAATCCTTCTCTCTTCATGCATTCCAATTCTACCAGTCTTTTAAGACTGATTCATTTCCCTGAATGATTATTTTTCGATTTAAAATAAATGGAAAATAAAGGATATATATATATTTATATTTTAATCTTTAAAAATACAAATACAGTATACATATGTAATATATATCTTCCACCTTAGTAACTCTATGGTATTTATTAATTGGACCAACTTAATAATGTCAATTACTCAGGAACTGGTCATTTGAATATTCATAATGAAAGGACAGCTCTTTGTCATCTCAAAACTAGTTTTTGGCATTAAAGCTAAACCAAGTTTGGTAAATGCTACCTTTCTGAGGTGTTGTTTGGGGTAGTGGTTTGATTTTTGGTTGTTTCAAAGCATTTCTAAGGATATACAACTAAAAGATAAAGACATTGGAAAATATAAGATGATTGTTCTTCTTTCTTTCTCTCACAGTTTGGAATCCAGTGTCTTGAGATGCATTTGCTTACTGCAGACTAAAGCTGCCTAGAAAGTGGTGAGCTGGCTGGCTCCCTCAGCATTTACTCTGCAGTTATTGTCCCTTGTACAATGCTTTCCATAAAGCCCTGCTTGTGTTAACCTCAAAGGAATGCAGTTTGCCTGGGGTCAAGGCCTCCACAGCACATCCATGAAAATCAGCAATGTGGTGGGGTATACAATATCAATCTACAGAGCAATACAAGGGCACCTTGATAGGATAAACAACATCTTAGGTCCAGGGCATCATGAGATTCAGGGTAAAATTGATTTCTACTTAAAAACGTATTCACATTATTTAATAGAGGGTCTCTGTTCCCATTAAATTTTTTCTTCACCCACAGTATTTTTACTTTAAAAACCCAGTTCCAGATCAAGATCCAGGGTAGAACTATCAAAGGGACAGTGAGGACTTGGGGAGGAAAGATTATATGGTCACTCTTTGGTTGGAAGGGATGAGAAATGTATGAAAAAGCCTGTTAACTATGGGAAGGTTAAGGAAGTTTCTCAGGGCAAAGATGAAAATCTAGTTTTGTTTCAAGGGCATTTAGTTGAGGCAATCAGGAAATATACTAACACTGATCCTGCCTCAAGGGAAGAGCAAACCCTTTTGGGAGTACATTTTATAACTCAGTCTGCCCCAATATCCACAGAAACTACAAAAAGAAGCTATGAGTCCCCAAACTCCTATGGAATAGCTTTTGGATAAGGCATTTTTAGTTTTTAATGACAGGGACAAAGCAGGAGAAGCAGAAAGAGCAAGAAGGACCTCCCACAAGGTGCAGCGCTTGGCTGCAGCCTTAAGCTCACCTCCCACATAGGGTTGCCCTCCTGGCTCTTGGCCTGAACAAAGGAAGCTGAAAGGTAGGAAGCCCAAAGTTGGGCACTTGAGTCAGCGTGCCTTGGGCATAAATCACTGTGCACTCTGTAAGAAAATTGACCATTAGAAGAGTGATCACCTAGCGTTCTGAAGGGAGCCATTGGCACCTGAACCAATGATGGCCTAAATAGCCAGAGCCAAGAGTGGTGGAGCCGGAGACTTTCCACCACAGCTCCCATTGGACAACTAATCATGTCTCTGGAGGAGCCTTGGGTAACCCTTGACATGGCAGGTAAGAATATTAACCTCCTTCTGGATTGCTTACTCTGTTTTGACCCATTAAAATGGGTCTCTGTCACCCCAAAACTGTATGATCAAGGGGATAGACCGACAAGCCCATAGATGCCCTTTTACCTATCCTCTAAGCTATTCTTCAGGGACTTTGATTGTCTCCTGAATGCCCCACCTCCTTGTTGGGAAGAGATTTGTTGATTCAGCTGCAAGAGGCTCTATATTATTGTGGCAGCTGTACAGCAGTGTTAAATCAAGTTTAACCTCAAGTTGCCTCCTTACATATTTTAAGTTCTGCCTAATGGTTTCTCTGTACATTGTGAACTATAACAAGTGGAAGTGTAAACAGACTGTAGCCTACACTTGTGCCAATTCAGCAAGTTTTGGCTAATCAAATGTAGCCAACTGTTTGAACAATACTCAAATAAGGCAAATACCAAACTGTAACCAATCTAGCTGTTTCTGTACTTTGCTTTCCTTTTTCTGTCCATAAATGTTCCTCCACCATGTCGCTGTGCTGGAGTCTCTCAGGATACTCTGGCTCGGGAGGATGCCTGATTTGCAAATTGTTTATTACTCAATTAAACTTTTTTAAATTTAATTTAGCTAAAGTTTTGGTTTTTTTTTTAACTATGAAAAGTTTCTCTTTTACCTCTTTGAAAGATGGAGTGCCTAAATGAATTTTAAAAAGACCCAATGATATGTTGCCTACAAGAAACACACTTCACCTGCACACAGACTGAAAGTAAAAAGATGGAAAAAGATATTCCATGTCAATGGAAACCAAAAAAGAGGAAGAGTAAGCTATACTTATATGTCAACATAGATTCCAAAACAAAAACCGCAAGAAGAGACAAAGAAGGTCATTATACAATGACAAGGGTCAATTTTGCAAGAGGGTAAAATGGTTACCAGTAGCCATAGGAATGGTAAATGGTGACAATTCTAAGGATGAGAGAGAAGGAAATGCCAGACAATATCATAGGAATCCACTGAGGAACCTGCACTGAAATGTGGCCTTCTTTCTACCACTCAAACAAAATGTTTCTGGCAAGTATATTACCTCTATATCACTAGACACAATGGAAAATGTTTTTCCTTAGCCTACAGTAACTCTCATTTACCATTGTAGACACTTTCTCCCTAGTTTATGTGATATCGTTTGGTCCTGATATCTCATATCTGGCAATTCCTCCATTCTGTTTTTCACAGGCTTCCATTCCTCTGTTAGTTCTCTTTTTTCAAATATTGCCTGGGATATAAAAGCCCTGAGCTTATTTTAATAGATTCATATGATTTGTTCTGGCTTGCTACTTATCTCCCTTAACTTATCTTTATCATTACTGGGAGGGTGAATATTATGAAATGAAATTGGATCCAAATCTGTGTACATACTGAGAATAGTTATCTTTAGCTTCTATGTACTATTTAAATTTCCGAGATCAGCACATTTTGTGCTCTGAACCCCACTCTCTATTTCTCTGTTTTACTTCTGCCCTCTCTGTGGTCACTGACTGCAATTTCCATGCTCTGTTCTTTCCCTGGGAACATAATTTTTCCATTTCTAGTCTTTTTAACATTTTTCTTCTAATTCCTAACTTCCTCCTTCAAAATTTGGTCCGAAAGGAATAGATTATTCATCAAATGGTTTTCAGTGGGAGTGGAGGTAGATTATTGTTAGGGCTGAAAATTAAGTTACATTTTCTTTTCTTTAGTGTCACTAAAATCAATCCCAGATGTAATGGAAAAATGTATTAAAAATTTTTAAATAAGAGAAAATGAGACTATTATAGTTTCTTAGTGAATGGTTACATTTTTGGATGAGTTGATTAAGTGTAAAATTAATGTTTAAATTTTATAAAGAAAATATTGAAAGATTTAATTCAGTAATAGTTCAGACTTCAGTAGTTGAAACAAAAACAAAATTAAAAGGTAAATGACAAATTACGGGTGTATATAAAACAGACCCTCTCTTGCTATTCACAATGTTTACGTAACTCTTGTAAATTAATAAAAAAGCACTATTGCCCCTGGATAAAAAATAATTCAAATGACATGGATGAATGTAAATATCTTTATTTTTTAAATGAAGATAAATAGACTAAAAATTTAACAGTGGTTACTGCTAAGTGACTGAGGCAGGAGTGATTTTCATTTTTTAGTTTATTCTTTTCCATATTGTACAAATTTGTCACAAATTATACTCATATTAAATCATATTTTCATTTTTTTTTTTTTTTTTTTTTTTTTTTTTTTTTTTTTTTTTTTTTTTTTTTTTTTTTTTGGAGACGGAGTCTCGCTCTGTCACCCAGGCTGGAGTGCAGTGGCGCAGTCTCGGCTCACTGCAAGCTCCGCCTCCCGGGTTCACGCCATTCTCCTGTCTCAGCCTCTCCGAGTAGCTGGGACTACAGGCGCCCGCCACCACGCCCGGCTAATTTTTTTGTATTTTTAGTAGAGACGGGGTTTCACCGTGGTCTCGATCTCCTGACCTTGTGATCCGCCCGCCTCGGCCTCCCAAAGTGCTGGGATTACAAGCGTGAGCCACCGCGCCCAGCCTAGATAACTGTTCTATAGAGAAACAAGTGTGCAATTTATCTGCACTTCTGAATTTACTTTCTGTGGTGTTTCTACACGTATATCACAGTTCGGATACTTGTGACTTTTAAGAGCATCTTATTTTGTAATTATTCATGCCTCAGACATGAGACAGGATTCATGGCACAGTAAATTTTTCAAGGAATACTGAACAATGCCAAATGGTCGCAAAGCATGACTATCTTTGTGTGATAATCCCCACATCTGTGTCATATCTGAGTCTGATTCAGATACCTGCTTTGTCTCTTCAGATTGTGTTTCTTTTTGGTTTTTCGCATGGCTTAGAGTATTTTCTTGAAAGCTGGACATAATGTATCAGATAATAGGAACTAAGGGAAATAGGCATTTAGTGTGAGATTTTATATTAATCTGTTTAGGAATTTAGCTGGGCTCAATATTTGCTATAGCTGTAGGTGCCAGAGGCTTCCAATTTTTCTAGTGTCCTTATTTTTACATCCTTTGTTGATTTAAGCCTTCCGTAAGTACAATTCCTCAGAGAGACTGTCAGTCCTGCAGCCCTCTCAGCTATAAGTCAGTGTGAAACTGGAATACAGTTTATGTGGCTTCTGCTCCAGTAAGCAGATATTGGCTAGGACCCTGGATTTGCCTTTCACTCCAGATTTTCTTGTGACCATTTTTCCCTGTGATCTCAGTTCTCTGATGGGTCCGAGAAAAGCTGTTAATTTTCAGTTTGTCTCACATTTTCTTGTTGTAAGAATGGGAATGATGACTTCCAAACCATTTACAAAATATTGGTGCACACACCAGAAGTCCACATCACTGTCTTGGGAATCAGTGAACAGGTTCACTTATTCGTTCAATCAAAAAGAATCTAAGTGATTGCCCAAAATCTTCCTGGAGTTTTAGTTTAGTTATTGTCTTGGATTTTTTTTTTAGCGATAGCAAGAAAGTTTCGTAGATTTTCACAACTAAAAATAAAATCAGCTGGACCAAAACATAAAATGTACACATGTACACCTCAGTGAAGCCATGCATCCCTGAGACTCAAATTGTTAACATAGGACACTAGTACCGCAGCTCCCTCTCATAATCCAACACCTTTCTAACATAAAGGGCATTGAGTTCACAGTAACTCTAAGGTATTTACACAGTCATTCAACAGCTACACCCCCTCCACGATTTCACACTTGGAAATTTTCCTAACAAAACACAATTACCTACCAACTCTTCCATTTCTTTACCCCAGGCATCCATAACAAAAGTGTTTTACTACTAACTTTAAAAATTTTCTCCCATGTCTAGTTGTTAGGTGAAATTCATCTTAGCCTCTGGCATTGGCTCCTACTCAGCATGCAAGCTCTAATCCTCTAACATGCAGGTAAACTGGACAACTTGCTGTTCATTGAAATATGCCTTGGAAGCTTTATTCATGCAGATTCCACTGCCTGGAAACACTACTCCCTCCATTCTGCCTTTAGAAATCCTGTTAATTTTTTTAAATTAATGATAAGAACTTCACAAATATACCCAACTCTATGTGAGAGTTTCTATCTTTGAAATATACAGCTCTGTATGTATGCCTCTATTATGCATTTACTATATTCCGCCTTCCGTTGGAATTTATGTGCACCTATTTATCTCCTCTAGTAAATGACTTCTAATTTCTTTTAGGCTGTAGCTTATACATGATGCCTATACATGGTAAAAAAAAAAAAAAAAAATTAAAAAAAAAACTTGTAAATATAATGCACGAAGGGAGGAGATCAAGTTTGTTTTGGGAGCAGTGAGTTACTAAAGTTCATCCAATTATATAAACTCAGAGTTGATAGGAATCGCACACATTCAAGACAACATATTAGATAGATGCATTCAGGGTATAAATATTACTTATAAACAGGCCCTTACATTAGATTGGTTCAATATTCAAGACCAAGAATCTTCTAACACAGTTTGAGCAATATTCCCCATAGAGCATCATTGCTTACGCTGAGCCTTATTGGCCATCTTTATGTCTGGTCATACAACCTGGTAAAGCTTCCATGAAATCTGTATTTTATCATCCAGAAAAAAACATGGAGCTTGAGATTTTAATGATTTTACTTTGCAATTTGTCCTCCAGACTGTTTAAAGGTGAAACAAGACTTGGCACCCCCAAGAACTTCTCTATGTAGATTTTGTTAAGTGATCATTTCGCTTGACTATAACTACCTGAGTGTTGAGGCTTTACTTTCCTGGGTTTTCTGAAACTTCCTTTATCTCTCCCAAATTTATTTCAATATGAAAGAAAAGGACTATATTATAGAAATTTAGCAAAGTGCTGGTATCTGACTTTGTAGGTTAAAATTTTCTAGAAAAATCTATTTACTTATTAAAAAAAAAGAATATAGCACCTGAACTCAGAAGTGTGGGTATATTTCTGATTGCTGAAGTCAATAAATAAAAAATGAAGGTGAAAAAGTCAATAGAAGAGAAACTAAGATAATGAAGAGGAAGTTGAAGTTTCCACGAGGAAAGGCCAAAAACAATTAGATTTCATAAGTCAAGAATGCTAAAGGCTGAAAGGAGGATGAGATAAAAACATATAAAACCATTAAGTTATTGAGTAGAACATACCTAGCTGAATCATTAGATTTTAAAACAATAAAACCAGGGAATATCTTTCGAAGTTTAGTCGAAATCAGAAGCAGTAGTACTTATGGGATGCTTAAACTGGCAAAGTGACTTCAGTTTGTAAGGCTGCATGACATTTAATAGGCTGAAGCAGAGTTTCGGTAAAGCAATAGCTAAGTTCTAAGGATTATAAAGAGAGAGATGGAATGCATGAGTATATGAGAAACCTCCATCATTAATAGAGATTATCCCTAACATTTAGACTTCTTTAATGTCATGGGTTTCAACAAGAGTTGAGACTCTACGTGAGCATTTAATGGGATGAGATACATAAATTCTAATAGATTCAAGTCTGTCTGTGTACCAGAGATAATTTAGGTAAGTCAGTTACTAGATCTACACAGCACATATTGCTCTACAGGAAAGGGTTTTATACATTTTCAGACAAGTTAAATCAAAGAATAGCTTTTATAGAAGGAGACAATAGACTCCGACCGGAATGTAATGACTATAATATGGAGAATTACTTAAGTCAGGAATTGATTTCTATTTTAGACTGATGTTGCCTTAAATGGCAGGCTAAACGTTTCTGTCAAAAAGAGAACTTTTATTCTAGTAAAAACAATTTATGATGTATTAGGCAGATCTTTGCAAATACATAATATTCCCTGAACTAACATTATCCATTACTATAAGTAGAGGGAAGTACTTTAAGAATAATTGAATCTGTTAAGAAAAAGCCTATATAATTTAGAAAACAAATAATAATTGCTTAAGGACAATGTTCTTGAAAATGCTTCTTTACTTCATTTTTTTCACTGATTTGAATCAGCAGCTTATGAATCATACAGATATTTCTAATTAATAGAAAAATTATAAATTATGTAGTTTTATCTAGATGTTAGATATGGGTAAATACAGTTATTTCTAAGGTTGAATAAATTATTGTTTGCATAATGCCAACTGGCCTTTATTTGGTGTAAACATTGCTGTAAATGATTCAAATCATCTCCCTTAATAATTGGGTGCAATGTGATGCAATCTAAGAAAAGACGAAATACTACAAAAAGTCTGTTTGGCATATCTGAGAAGTGTGTGTAATCTAGTGGCTAATGTGTGGGCTCTGGATTTAGGTTCCTTGGCTTCATCTCTGCACAGCTTCATCTCTGTGCAGGCTTAGGCAACATATTTAACCTCTTGCCTTCTAAAATGTTTCATCTGGAACTAATCATCTTTCAGCGTTGTTGTGAGGATTAAATGAGATAATACAGAACACCAGAAATAAGGCTTGTTTGTAAACACTTTATAAATGTAAGATATTATTTTTCAAGCTTTTTCCTGTTCATAATATAATACCAAACAGTAAGGAAGCACTTTATGAAATGATGTTTAAATTTTTTTTTCCCAGACAAGGATTTTATTTCAGGAATTGTGTTCAAGTGCAAGGGAGACAGCAGAGGGAAGGCACAAGGATTCAATAGGTGGTTCCCTGAAAAAGGTGGTAGGGATTTTACTTTTGTTTAGGCAAAGCACAAGAATTGACATCAGAGGTAAGCACATGACAGGCAGAACATGTGCAGGTCAGCATAGCCGGTTGCAGTGGTTAATGATGTTTAAATTTTATCAGACTGCTTCATAATATTGACAAAGCCTTCTATTCTTCCATCTCTCTTCACTGATGTTTATGAATGGTAACAAAATACTAAACTTTTCCTGTAACTCTTTACTCGAAATGATACTGTATATAACTCTTGGTATTCTCGACAAGGCTTTTGCTTTATTTAAGCATTAGTCCAACAAATGTTGATTGAATATTTATTATGTGCCAAACGGATTCCAAAATGTAAAACAACTGTCCCTGTCCTACTGTCCAACTTAGAAAACTTCCAATCACCACCACTCCTCATCCTTTTGAAAAAATGTTAAACCACGGTTCTGTTCCACCTTTCCAATGGCCTGTGCCCCCTCATTTAACCCGTTAAGAGAAACTGCCTCATCTATAAAATAGATATGAAGCTGCTGTGAGGAAAATGAGCTAGCAAATAGAGAAGAACCTTGTGAACTTATTAAAGTGTTAGTTATTTGATAAATCACTAGAAGAATCTGGTCATTATGTAAGTTAAAGAGTAGATGATAGTGCAATACAAACAACTGTGGCTCCTTGTGAACTCTGGTCATTTACATTTATTTTCCTCAGAACAGAGAACAGACAAACCAACCATACCATCTCTTCCCTTCTAGTAAGACTTTTAGAAATAATTATGAGTGTCTATTGGTAGTTAAAATAATATTATCCAATGACTTTCTTAATTCTTATACTGAACCTCTGCACTACTTCTTGAATCTCTTTCCTCCCTTGGCTTCTCTGATTCTTCTCTTTTTTATTTGATTCTTCCTTCTCGGTCTTTTTATGGGATAGTTTCTGTACTCACTCCCTGTACAAATTAATTGTGGATAACTCCCAATATGCATCTGTGTCTAAGAACTATATTATGAGCTTCAGGCTCACATTTCCAGTTTTCAACCAGATATCCCACCTACGTATCTCCCAGGCATCATAAATTAAACTAGACCAAAACTGAAATCATCGTAGTTTTCCAAAAATTTCTGGGATTCCTGTCTTAATAGTATAAAACATGGATCCATGCCAGAATGGCATCTAGGATCCTGTTCCCATCCCTTTCAACTCACACACAGAGACCACATCTTGCGAATTCTGAATCATAAATTATACGCTTAACCTCCTTCCATCTGGCTTTCAAATATTCCAAGCCAAAGTCTCTTTATCTTGCTCATAGACTGTGGCAATTTTAACCCAACTGCTCTTTGTGCATCATGACCTACACACACACACACACACACACATCCATCTTTTCCTTGGCTTTGAATGAGATTTTCTGACGAACTATTCTGTTCATAACACACAGTGTGAGTTCACATGCTTCTCATGCCTAAGAGGTGAACCACAGTCATCTTAAGTTGGTGTATTAGAGCTTCTTCTTTCTCCACGTCTACTTTGCCAGACTTATTGTACTAAAACTCCATCTTCTAGTTGCCATTCCAGCCATTCTGAGATTAAATTTCCCAGGAAGATGAGAGGGTTTTATGCATTTCAAAATCTTATCAAGGTATTCCATTTTTCTGAAATCCTCTATCTCCATTTTTACCTGGAGAACATCTATTCATATTTTACAGCTGAGCCCCATTATCACCTTCTCTATGAAAAAAAAAATTAAACTCTTCTCTAGGTTAAATTTAACCATTTCCTCTTTTATGTCTTCCCTCTGTCCTTTTCATACCTTTACCACACACCTCCAATGAATCTCATTTATAGTGAAGCTCATATCTGATTCCTCTTTGTTCATTCAATCCCCAGTGCCTAGCATAGCACCTGGAATGCAGTGGTTAATTAATATTATTTGCTTGCACAAATGTATGAATAAGTTAACAAAAGAATAACTGTATTAATGGTGAATACCAACATGGCATGAATTTTATAAGAACATGGGTTTGGCCGAGCGCGGTGGCTCACACCTGTAATCCCAGCACTTTGGGAGGCTGAGGCGGGCGGATCACGAGGTCCAGGAGGTCGAGACCATCCTGGCTAACACGGTGAAACCCTGTCTGTGCTAAAAATACAAAAAATTAGCTGGGCGAGGTGGCGGGCGCCTGTAGTCCCAGCTACACGGGAGGCTGAGGTAGGAGAATGGCGTGAACCCCGGGGAGCGGAGCCTGCAGTGAGCCGAGATCGCGCTACTGCACTCCAGCCTGGGTGAAAGAGCGAGACTCTATCTCAAAAAAAAAAAAAAAAAAAAAAAAAAAAAGAACATGGGTTTGTACATAAGAATTTTTATTATTTTTATTTTATTTATTTATTTATTTAGAGACAGAGTCTCACTCTGTTGCCAGGCTGGAGTGCAATGATGCCATCTCGGCTCACCGCAACCTCCACCTCCCAGGTTCAAGTGATTCACCTGCCTCAGCCTCGCGAGAAGCTGGGACAACAGGCACGCACCACCATGCCCAGCTAATTTTTGTATTTTTAGTGGAGACGGAGTTTCACCATGTTGGCCAAGATGGTCTCGATCTCTTGACCTCATGATCCGCCCACCTAAGCCTCCCAAAGTGCTGGGATTACAGGCGTGAGCCACTGCGCCCCACTCATACATAAGAATTTTAAGTCCAGCATGCTACTATAATATAAAAAATATCTAGGAAAGAGAATCAGATATTTTTGTTGAGTGCTCACAATGTACAAATCCTTTAGCATCATTATCTCATTTAATTAGCAAGCAATTTTTAAGATAAGCATCATGGAACACCTACAACATGCAAAGCAGTTTTCATTCATGACTTCATTTAATCCTCCCAACGGATTTATGAAGAAGGTATTATTTTGGCAAATATACACATGACAACACTAAAACTCAAATTAGAGAATTTTCTAAAGATCAAACAAATTTAAAGTGCCAAATTTAGGATTCCAACTATTTCTCTATGTCAGGCCTCTGAGCCCAAGCTAAGCCATCATATCCCCTGTGACCTGCACGTACACATCCAGATGGCCAGTTCCTGCCTTAACTGATGACATTCCACCACAAAAGAAATGAAAATGGCCTGTTCCTGCCTTAACTGATGACATTATCTTATGAAATTCCTTCTCCTGGCTCAAAAGCTCCCCTACTGAGCACCTTGTGACCCCCACCCCTGCCCACCAGAGAACAACCCCCCTTTGACTGTAATTTTCCTTTACCTACCCAAATCTTATAAAACGGCCCCACCCCTATCTCCCTCCCCTGACTCTCTTTTCGGACTCAGCCCGCCTGCACCCAGGTGATTAAAAGCTTTATTGCTCACACAAAGCCTATTTGGTGGTCTCTTCACATGGACACACATGAAACTGCTCACCAGAATAAAAGTTCCACAAGTTAAATTTTGAAGTGTAACCTATATGTGATATTCACAGGTGTTTTGAAATGGGCATATGTGTTGCTAGTACTTTAGAATTGCTACAGAAACAAATATTTCCTAAAAAGGATATTTGCAGAGATTTCAAAATAGCCCATGTCATTAGCAGTTCCCCAAGAGGATCCCCAATGGAACTATCAGGCAAATTCCCCAGGTATAGCTAGGGAAGATTACATGATTTCCTGCCTAGTTGGAGGGCTTAAAAAGGCAGCTTACAAAGCTGATAATTATGACAAGCTTAAAGAAACTACCCAAGGTAAAGACGAAAACCAAGCCCAGTTCATGGCCCACTTAGCAGCAACCTTAGACGCTATACCGCCAAAGACCCAGAAAGGCCAGAAGGCCACCTTATTCTTAATATGCATTTTATCACTCAATCCACTCCTGACATTAGGAAAAAACTTCAAAAATTAGAATCTGGCCTTCAAACCCCACAACAGGAATTAATCAACCTCGCCTTCAATGTGTACAATAATAGAGAGGAAGCAGCCAGACAGCAACGCATTTCTGAGTTACAATTACTTGCCTCTGCTGTGAGACAAAACCCAGCCACACCTCCAGCATACAAGAACTTCAAAATGCCTAAGCCGCACACGCCTAAGACACAGCAGTCAAGCATTCCTACAAGACTTCATCAGGATCTTGCTTCAAGTGCCAGAAATCTGGCCACTGGGCCAAGGAATGCCCACAGCCCGGGATTCCTCCTAAGCCATGTCCCATCTGTGCGGGACCCCACTGAAAATTAGACTGTTCAACTCACCTGGCAGCCACTTCCAGGGCCCCTGGAACTCTGGCCCAAGGCTCTCTGACTCCTTCCCAGATCTTCTCAGCTTAGCAGCTGAAGACTGACACTGCCCGATTGCCTCGGAAGCCTACAAGACCATCACAGATGCTCTAAGTAACTCTCACAGTGGAAGATAAGTCTGTCCCCTTCTTAATCAATATGGAGGCTACCCACGCCACATTACCTTGTTTTCAAGGGCCTGTTTCCCTTGCCTCCATAACTATTGTGGGTATTGACGGCCAGGCTTCTAAACCTCTTAAAATTCCCCAACTCTGCTGCCAACTTAGTACTCTTTTAAGCACTCCTTTTTAGTTATCCCCACCTGCCCAGTTCCCTTATTAGGCCGAGACACTTTAACTAAATTATCTGCTTCCTTGACTATTCCTGGGCTACAGCCACACCTCATTGCCGCCCTTTCTCCCAGTTCAAAGCGTCCTTCACATCCTCCCCTTGTATCTCCCCACCTTAACCCACAAGTAAAAGACACCTCTACTCCCTCCTTAGTGACCGATCATGCACCCCTTACCACCCCATTAAAACCTAATCACTGTTACCCAGCTCAATGCCAATATCTCATCCCACAGCACGCTTTAAAAGGATTAAAGCCTGTTATTACTCACCTGTTACAGCATGGCCTTTTAAAGCCTATAAACTCTCCTTACCATTCCCCCATTTTACCTGTCCTAGAACCAGACAAGCCTTACAGGTTAGTTCAGGATCTGCGCCTTATCAACCAAATTGTTTTGCCTATCCACCTGGTGGTGCCAAACCCATATACTCTCCTATCCTTGATACCTCCCTCAACAACCCATTATTCTGTTCTGGATCTCAAACATGCTTTCTTTACTATTCTTTGCACCCTTCATCCCAGCCGCTCTTTGCTTTCACCTGGACTGACCCTGACACTCATCAGGCTCAGCAAATTACCTGGGCTGTACTGCCGCAAGGCTTCACAGACAGCTCTCATTACTTCAGTCAAGCCCAAATTTCTTCCTCATCTGTTACCTGTTTCAGCATAATTCTCATAAAAACACACATGCTCACTCTGCCAATGGTGTCTGACTGATCTCTCAAACCCCAACACCTTCTACAAAACAACTCCTTTCCTTCCTAGGCATTGTTAGACACTTTCGACTTTAGATACCTGGTTTTGCCATCCTAACAAAACCAGTATATAAACTCACAAAAGGAAACCTAGCTGACCCCATAGATCCTAAATCCTTTCCCCACTCCTTTTCCATTCCTTGAAGACAGCTTTGGAGACTGCCCCCACCCCAGCTCTCCCTGACTCATCCCAACCCTTTTCATTACCCACAGCCGAAGTGCAGGGCTGTGCAGTCAGAATTCTTACACAAGAATCGGGACTACGCCCTGTAGCCTTTTTATCCAAACAACTTGACCTTACTGTTTTGCCTAGCCCTCAAATCTGCGTGTGGCAGCCGCCGCTGCCCTAATACTTTTAGAGGCCCTTAAAATCACAAACTATGCTCAACTCACTCTCTACAGTTCTCATAACTTCCAAAATGTATTTTCTTCCTCACACCTGACACATATACTTTCTGCTCTCCGGCTCCTTCAGCTGTACTCACTCTTTGTTGAGTCCCACAATTACCATTGTTCCTGGCCCGGACTTCAATCCAGCCTCCCACATTATTCCTGATACCACACCTGACCCCCATGACTGTATCTCTCTGATCCACCTGATATTCACCCCATTTCCCCATATTTCCTTCTTTCCTGTTCCTCACCCTGATCACACTTGATTTATTGATGGCAGTTCCACCAGGCCTAATCGCCACACAACAGCAAAGGCAGGCTATGCTATAGTACAAGCCACTAGCCCGCCTCTTAGAACCTCTCATTTCCTTTCCATCGTGGAAATCTATCCTCAAGGAAATAACTTCTCAGTGTTCCATCTGCTATTCTACTACTCCTCAGGGATTATTCAGGCCCCCTCCCTTCCCTACACATCAAGCTTGGGTATTTGTCCCTGCCCAGGACTGGCAAATTGACTTCACTAACATGCCCCAAGTCAGAAAACTAAAATACCTCTTAGTCTGAGTAGACACTTTCACTGGATGGGTAGAGGCCTTTCCCACAGGGCCGGAGAAGGTCACCGTGGTCATTTCTTCCCTTCTGTCAGACATAATTCCTCAGTTTGGCCTTCTCACCTCTATACAGTCTGATAGCAGACCAGCCTTTATTAGTCAAATCAGCCCAGCAGTTTTTCAGGCTCTTAGTATCCAGTGAAACCTTTATATCCCTTTCGGTCCTCAGTCTTCAGGAAAAGCAGAACGGACTAAAGGTCTTTTAAAAACACACTTGACCAGGCCGGGCGTGGTGGCTCACGCTTGTAATCCCAGCACTTTCGGAGGCCAAGGCGGGCGGATCACGAGGTCAGGAGACTGAGAACACGGTGAAACCCCGTCTCTACTAAAAATACAAAGAAAAATTAGCTGGGCGTGGTGGCGGGCGCCTGTAGTCCCAGCTACTCGGAGAGGCTGAGGCAGGAAAATGGCGTGAACCCGGGAGGCGGAGCTTGCAGTGAGCTGAGATTGCGCCACTGCACTCCCCAGCCTGGGCGACAGAGCCAGACTCCCTCTCAAAAAAAAAAAAAAAAAAACGCATTTGACCAAGTTCAGCCACCAACTTAAAAAGGACTTGACAATACTTTTACCTCTTTCCCTTCTCAGAATTCAGGCCTGTCCTTGGAATGCTACAAGGTACAGCCCATTTAAGTTCCTGTATGGACGCTCCTTTTTCTCTCTAGTCATACTCCTATTCGTCGTTCTCAACTACTCATACATGCCCCGCTCTTGTTTACACTGCCGGTTTACACTGTTTCTCCAAGCCATCACAGCTGATATCTCCTGGTGCTAACCCCAAACCGCCACTCTTAACTCTTGAAGTAAATAAATAATCTTTGCTGGCAGGACTATGCTGAATCTCCTTAGGCACTCTCTAATCAGATGTCCTGGGTCCTCCCAATTCTTAGACCTTTAATACCTGTTTTTCTCCTTCTCTTATTCCATTTAGTTTTTCAATTCATACAAAACCATACCCAGGCCATCACCAATAATCCTAAATGACAAATATTTCTTCTAACAGTCCCACAATATCACCCCTTACCCCAAAATCTTCCTTCAGCTTAATCTCTCCCACTCTAGGTTCCCACGCCGCCCCTAATCCTGCTCGAAGCAGCCCTGAGAAACATTGCCCATTATCTCTCCATACCATCCCCAAAGACTTTCGCTGTCCCCACACTTTACCACTATTTCGTCTTATTTTTCTTATTAATATAAGAAGACAGGAATGTCAGGCCTCTGAGCCCAAGCTAAGCCATCATATCCCCTGTGACCTGCACGTACACATCCAGATGGCCAGTTCTTGCCTTAACTGATGACATTCCACCACAAAAGAAATGAAAATGGCCTGTTCCTGCCTTAGCTGATGACATTATCTTGTGAAATTCCTTCTCCTGGCTCATCCTGGCTCAAAAGCTCCCCTACTGAGCACCTTGTGACCCCCACCCCTGCCCGCCAGAGAACAACCCCCCTTTGACTGTAATTTTCCTTTACCTACCCAAATCTTATAAAACGGCCCCACCCCTATCTCCCTTCACTGACTCTCTTTTCGGACTCAGCCCGCCTGCTCCAAGGTGATTAAAAGCTTTACTGCTCACACAAAGCCTATTTGGTGGTCTCTTCACATGGACACACATGAAACTCCGCTCACCAGAATAAAAGTTCTGCAAGTTAAATTTTGAAGTGTAACCTATATGTGATATTCACAGGTGTTTTGAAATGGGCATATGTATTGCTAGTATTTTAGAATTGCTACAGAAACAAATATTTCCTAAAAAGGATATTTGCAGAGATTTCAAAATAGCCCATGTCATCAACATATCTTAAACATATATAACACAGCACGAGGGAAATTTGCATATTTTAATGCTTGGCAAAATAGCAAAGTTTGCTTTTTTAATGTTATGTGTTCTTCAGTTGATCATAACAGATTTATTATAAATGGACATTCTCCAAAAGTCATTATGCTTCCTGATTTATTCATTTGTTTTAATCTTAGAGAGATTTGAATTGAACTAGAAATGTGTGTAATTAAAACATTAAAGCTGAGCTCTGTTTAAAATGGGACTGAAAGAAAAATGGCTTTGGCAAACACCAATTATTGAACAGATTCACTTAGTATTTTTGGTCTTGACTATTTATAGTCCTTTTCAAAAACTATGTCAAGGAAAAGCAGGCAAAGAAGCTGTGAGTGGACATACACATGCAATTTCAATGTCCAAAATATATGTTTACAAGCGTGAGACTGGAGTTAGATGGACTTGGTCTAAGGTCCCAGATCTGTCTGTCTTACTCATGCTGTAGCCATAGGCACAGGCTTTTCTGAGCCTCAGTATTATTACCATGTTTAACACTGTAGAAATAATACCTATTTCACAGGGATTTTGTAAGACTTTAATAAATTGGACATAAATAAATAAAGGGAGTGACACATCATTGAGATCTCAATAGATGGAAGCCATTTCTACCATTATTGTTTTAAATAATAGATCATGTTAAATAAGCTATAAAGATGGGTATTTCTCATATCTTTTCAACATGTCCCTACATAGATATGTTCTGATAAATTTGATCCAGGGAGAGACATTGAAAAGATTGAAAAAGACATAAAGCTGTCTTTGATGTCCACTTTACTCCAGAGACTTTCAGCATCTTTGGTCCCCAATCCTGGTTTCACCCCCTCATATGTGTGCCCCTTTTCATCTTCCTCTTCCGAGGCAGCCAGTGTCTAAAAGACAAGCCTTCTCTCTTCTCCACTTTTGGGTCTATTCCTAACCTAGTCTCAAATGGCTCTTTCTTCACTTTTTTTTTTTTTAATAATTCACCAACATAATTAAGTCTATGTTGTAAAACCAGATTCAAATATTACTTTGTCTTTTCTTTGTATTATACAAAATAGAATTAAATCTTACAGGAAACAGTTGTATAAAAAGTAACTCGTGAGCTACTATCTCTTGCCGAAGAAAGCTGTAGCTAATTTGTGCAGTTCTTAGTCATGATCTTTGTACAAATCCTAACTGTTTTCATTGCTATGCCTATTGAAAAAGGCCCTACTGAAAATAATTTGATAAAAAGAGGAGTTTTTTGTTTTTTGTTTTGCTACTACACTATTTCAATGCTAAGGAAAAATAGGGCTATAGCTGAGCCTCAAAAAAGGCTGGAAGAAGGAACTCAAAGTCAGCAAGAGTGCTTCTCTCCCTCTGTTGGTTAGTTGATTACATTATTCTAATTGTGCACTGACAAGCCCTGGCATTTGTTAGAGGCCACTGACATCTCCTATCAAAAATGTTTCTCTGATCTACTTTGAAAACAAACAAACAACAACAAAACCACCTCAGAGAAGGGCCTTGAGAGGAAAGCTTGGATCAGGTAATTCCCCCACCGATCAGCTACAGCCAGTAAGGCTGGATCATATCATACAAAAATAGTCTTTGGGAGACTATTTCCAAAGTTTTTCCAAGAGTGTCATTTATAAGCAGGTTTATTCAAATTTAAAAAAAAAATACATGACTTCTTATAGAAAACTTGTGAAATTTTTCAACAATGCAAGGAAAGGCAGATTTGGGGGTGTGACTTTAAATAAAAACTCTAATAAAACTGAGCCTTTCCATTAATGTCTTTATTTTTATTTTAGTCTCAACTACGCATGTAACTATTTTAGATGTATTATTAAAAAATAGAAATCTGGCCTTACACGATGGCTTTAGGAAAACAGGCTGAAATTATCTTAGTAAACAACATGATCATGACATTGGGCAGCAACTATTTAGATGCTGCTTTTCAAAAACAGCATCTGGAGACTGAATTCCTGTTTCTCTTTGGCTTGCAAAAATCATTATTTTGCTGTTAAATATAGGCCTATGGATAATACACATTTAGAGCTTGGGTCTTTACCTTATAAGGTAAAAGTAGGTGTGGAAATGTCATAAAATAGATAGTGCTACAAATTCCACTGGCACCATTAACAAGACCCAGCTGTGCATGTTAAACTCCTCAAAGACCAAACTTCAGGCACTGCATGCATTTAGCCAAAACTCATTATTTCTGAGAACATTTCAGAGTTGCCAGAAGTTCTACTTTGGCATATTGCAGATATATCAATAAATGCTGAGTTTTACAAATAGCTTGTTGTATGTACTTTTCAAAAGTTAATAAGTTACAAATTCAACATTTCTGACACGATTTCAGTTTCGGCTCTGCACTAATTTGCATGGTTTATGTCTACTGTTGTGGAAGTTCCTGCCTGAAACCATCTCTCCATCACAACACTATTGTCTTCTTGAGAACAAACGTCCGAAGAATTAAAAAATCAGACATGCTAATTTTTGGTTCCATATCATAAATGTTTATTAATATAAAATATAAATTAAGAAGAGGTGCTCTGAAGTAATAATTAAAACTGATACCATCACAGACCACTTATCTATATAACCCTCTCTGAAAGTAGCTTATTGGGAACATACTTCATGCATGTAAGTACATTTTAAGAACTTGTTGAAATAAACAAGTCATCTGAATCTAGGTAGCTCTGTATGTGATGCAGAATCTGCTGTCTACTAAACTATTTTTTACTGCTTTCAGTTTTCTTGGTTTATTTTCAAGTGCTTATTGTTGAATTGTCATAAAGACCTGAACCATATTTTTGCAGACCAGTAAACCAACAACTGAGGCAGTCAGTCCTGCCCATTTCCTGGTCCTCATATAGTTGATCATCAAAAAAAGGCAATCCAACATAACCACCAATGCCAATAATTGCATAAACTTAGCTTTCAATCAATCCATAACTACGAGAATTCCATTCAAAGCCTGCACCTTTGCTAAGAAAGTTTATCATGAGGTCTGATGGTGTTCTCATCTTATTATTTACTTTCCAGAAACCAGAACATATATTAATAAAAATGATCTCTGACATTTCCTAGACAGTCACTGTATTCCACGCACTATACCAAATGATTTGCAAACATAATAGAATTTAAATCTCACAATGGAGACACTAGTCTTATCCTTTCTTTTACCCAGAGGATATATTGAGGTAAAATGATTTGCATAAGGCTTCTCAGGTAGGTAAATGGCCAGGAGTCAGCGTTCCTGAAGTCCATCTCTCCTCTTTCCCAGACTCCTTTCCTTGCAAAAGGGCATGATTCTTTCCTATTTCTTGACCAGAGGTTTAAGTGGAAGGCTATTAGCATGAAAGTGTTGGAATAGTCACCCGCCTTGTACAAATGGGTCTTCAGGGCATGAACCAGCATCTAACCTTCAGAAGAACTAAGACAGCTGATATTTCATTGCTCTAACATAGACAGATCTTAGTCCCCAAATCTTAATGGCAACTATTAGTTACAGAAGGGGAAATCTATGATAACGTTCTCTTAGGAAAATAAAGGCCACCTAAAGAGGACATAAGTTACATTATGAGATCAAGCTGATGCCAACATAATATTGGAAATATCAAAGAATATTCTCACATATGTATAGATGGAAAGGTGCATCTACCATGACCAGACCTTATACATTTATCTTTCCTTCTTCTCCTTATGTCCTATAGTTGACTGTTTGGGAAGATAAGCTCCTGTATATTTTGGTCCTCTTATTTGTATGCTATGAAGATTTCTAATAATCAAAACAATTCATGGTTTGGAGCCTAAAATGTATTTGCTCGTGTCATACAATTGAGACCTTTGCATGATTATTTCTGTTGTCAGTCACTTCCAGAAATGTGTCATAACAAGCAGCAGAGTGACAAGTACAGGAAATGAATCACTAACCTTTTGACCTTCGTCAACGTCTGTACCTAAAATTTATAGCTGATGCACATTTAAATAGGACTGAGTTTCTCAACTGAAAATGCCTACTTTGGATGCCACTTCATCTTTTGTTAATGGCCTAGAACTTAAATAAACTTAATCACTATAAAAAATAATTTAAAAGTGGGAGGTTGGAAGGTGTTTTTTGTTATTTTTAAATTAAGCATTAGACATATTTTGGGAAATACTTTGGAAGTTCTTCTTAAATGATTTGGTGAAAACGTCACTTAGACAATGGCATTTTGTCTTTGCTTCTTATCCCTAGAGCAAATTCAGCTTTTCCCTAGAGTAAAGGTAAGAATAGCATTGTTCTCAGACTTCATCTTCTCTTGACTTCAGAGAAGCTGTGTTATGTCTGGAATTCCAAAGGAAAAAGGCCAGTTGTATTTTTCTGGCAAATTCGTTGGCATTTATATATTTCAGATTAAATAACTTAAATGTGTTGTTAGGGCTAATTTTAAGCAAAACACATTGTTGATCCCTCCAGTGGTAAACATTTTCAGGAAAGACATTCCTCTTGAAAACGAAGCTCCTTAAAATATCATATTCTTTAGCTAATTTTACACCAAAAAAATAGTATCATGAAAAAATATGTACAAAATATTTGGTAACCATACTGAAACCACCCTGTGATAAATAAAGGGAATGAAATATTTCCTAAGTGTACCTCTTAGTGGAAAATCAAAATCACCAAATATCAGGTTACTTGCTACTTGATATAAGACAGTGGTTAACAGTACAGCTTTAAAATATGATGATAATATAATAAAATATGAAGTAAGCCCCCCACTCATATATATAATAAAAGTGATGTCTTACTTATCCCTCCAAATTTTTATAAAAGATTAATTACTTGTCTAATTTGCTTGCATACAAATGATTAAATATACCTGTATTAGTCTGTTCTCACACTGCTAATAAAGACATATGCAAGACTGGGTAATTTATAAAGTAAAGAGGTTTAATTGATTCACAGATCCACATGGCTGGGGAAGCCTCACAATCATGGCAGAAGGCAAAGGAGGAGCAAAGTCACTTCTTACATAGCAGCAGGCAAGAGAGCTTGTGTAGGGGAACTCCCATTTATAAAACCATCAGATCTCATGAGACTTATTCATTATCATGAGAACAGCAGGGAAAAAACTCACCCCCATGATTCAATTACCTCACACCAGGCCCCTCCCATGCACATGGGAATTATTATAATTCATGGTGAGATTTGGTTGGGAACACAGCCAGACCTTATCAATACCTGAGTAATAATAACACTTTTCTTACAAATATTTGACTCTATCATAAGCTATGGATTATTCCTTGTGAATATCTAGATTAATGAATGGATAAAGATACTGGAAGAACAGAAATTGTGACAGTCTAAATATGTTACAGCTCTTGCTCTGGACAAATTTCTTGCAAAGCATTCCAGTAATGATAATCATTCACTCACTTTTCCAACTAATTTGGAATTGGAAAAATATGAATATACCTATATCAGGTTCCTGATTGTCAAATTCACCTAAATATCAGGTCTACTTTCTTGCCAAATTGTCAAAAAGTGGAAATTTGTCTAAAACTTACCATGAGTACCCAACTTTGTTCTAGTTCCTAGACACAGACGTCCTCAACCTCATACCTCCAGATGGATCAACTTGTACTCTTCTTATGTAATTTCAGTCAAGCCCAGTCACTATGTTAATCTAGAACAAGACAGGATAAAGTTCAATAGTCCAGCCCTCAATCTACCTCAACTTTGGATTCTCTGAACTTACTCAAGCATCCAGATCTAGGACCTGAGGGCTCAATGATCCCACAGTGATGCTTGAATCTCAGGCGTCTACTATGAGCAGTAGATAACTAGGTAATTAACAACAACCTCTCCAGAGAAGATAAATAGATAGAGATATATTTATCTTATATACTGATATGATTTGCCTCTGTGTCCCCACCCAAATCTCATCTTGAATTGTACTCCCACAATTCTCACATGTTGTTGGAGATACCTGGCGGGAAATAATTTGAGTCATGGGGGCAGTTTCCCCCATACTGTTCTCATGGTACTGAATAAGTCTCACAAGATCTGATGGTTTTATCATAGGTTTCTGCTTTTGCATATTCCTCATTTGCTCTTGCTGCCACCATGTAAGAAGTGTCTTTCACCTCCTGCCCTGATTCTGAGGCTTCCCCAGCCATGTAGAACTTTAAGTCCAATTAAACCTCTTTTCCTTCCCAGTCTCAGTATGTCTTTATCAGCAGCATGAAAACGGACTCATACAGTAAATTGGTAACAGTAGAGTGGGGCATTGCTGAAAAAAATATCCAAAAATGTGAAGTAACTTTGGAACTGGATAACAGGCAGAGGTGGAAGAGTTTAGAGGGCTCAGAAGAAGACAGGAAAATGTGGGAAAGTTTGGAACTTCCTAGAGACTTGTTGAATGGCTTTGACAAAAATGCTGATAGTGATATGAATAATAAGGTCCAGGCTGAGGTGGTCTCAGATGGAGATGAGGAACTTGTTGGGAACTGGAGCAAAGATGACTCTCGTTATATTTTAGCAAAGAGACTGGCAGCATTTTGCCCTGCCCTAGAGATGTGTGGAACTTGAACTTGAGAGAGGTGATTTAGGGTATCTGGTGGAAGAAATTTCTAAGCAGCAAAGCATTCAAAAGGTGACTTGGGTGCTGTTAAAAGCATTCCATTTTAAAAGTGAAACAGAGCATAAAAGTTTAGAAAATTTGCAGCCTGACGATTCAGTAGAAAAGAAAAACCCATTTTCTTTCTCCTCCATTTTTTGAGGATACATTCAAGCTGGCTACAAAAACTGACATAAGTAGCGAGGATCCTAATGTTAATAACGAAGACCATGGGGAAAACGTCTCAGGGTCCCCGTGCTGTGTGCAGCAAGCTAGTTATTTCCCAGATACAGTGTGGGTAAAGGCATTGGGTAAATACAGCCATTCCAAACGGGAGAAATTGATGAAAACAAAGGGGCTTCTGGCCCCATGCAAGTCTGAAATCCAAAAGGGCAGTCAAATCTTAAAGCTCCAAAATGATCTCTTCTGATGCCATATCTCGCATCTGGGTCATGCTGAGGCAAGAGGTGGGTTCCCATGTTCTTGAGCAGCTCTGCCCCTGTGGCTTTGCAGGGTACAGCCTCCCCCCTGGCTGCTTTCGTGGGCCGGCATTGAGTGTCTGCGTCTTTTCCAGGGGCACGGTGCAAGATGTCAGTAGATCTACCACTCTGGGGTCTGGAGGATGGTGGCCCTCTTCTGACAGCTCCACTAGGCGGTGCCCCAGTAGGGACTCTGTGTGGGGGCTCCGACCCTACATTTCCCTTCTAGACTGCCCTAGCCGAGGTTTTCCATGAGGACCTTTCCCCTGCAGCAAACTTTTGCCTGGGCATCCAGGTGTTTCCACACATCTTCTGAAATCTAGGCAGAGATTCCCAAGCCTCAATTCTTGACTTCTGTGCACCTGCAGGCTCAATACCACATGGAAGGTGCCAAGGCTTAGGGCTTCCACCCTCTGAAGCCACAGCCTGAACTGCATGTTGGCCCCTTTCAGCCATTTATTTGTGCATTCATCCATGCATAAAGTTTGGGCTGTTTCCACCTATTGGTTGTTGTGAATGGTGCTGCCATGATCATGAGTCTGCAAATACCTCTATTAAAAAATAGAACTGCTATATGATTCAGCAATCCCACTTCTGGATCTATAGAGAAAAGAATTAAAAGAGGTATTTGCAGACTCATGATAAATGTGGCATATACAAACAGTGGGATATTATTTAGCCTTAAAAATAATATAATTTAGCCTGTCATATGCTACACCATTGATGAACCTTGAGGACATTAAGCTAAATAAAACAAGCCAGTCCCAAAAAGTCAAGTACAGTATGACTTCATTTGTATGAGATTTCTAAAGTAGTCAAATTCATAGAAACAGAAATTAAAATGGTGGTTGCTAGGGATTGGGTGGAGGAAGAAATGGAGAGTTGTTCTTTTTATTAGTCCGTTTTCAGGCTGCTGATAAACATATATCTGAGATAGGGTAATTTACAAAAGAAAGAAGTTTATTGGACTTACAGCTCCACATAGCTGGGGAGACCTCACAATCGTGGTGGAAGGCAAGAAAGAGCAAGTCACATCTTAGGTGGATGGCAGCAGGCAAAAGGGAGCTTGTGCAGGACAACTCCCGTTTTTAAAGCCATCAGATCTCGTGAGACACAGTCACTATCACAAGAACAGCACAAGAAAGACCTGCCCCCATAATTCAATCATCTCTCACTGGGTCCCTTCCACAATACATGGGAATTATTGGAGATGAGATTTGAGTGGGGACACAGAACCAAACCATATCATTTTTTACAGAAAATTTCAAATTTGCAAGATGAAAAAGTTACAGAGATCTGCTATACAACAATATAGATGTATTTAACACTATTGAACTGTACACTTAAAAATGGCTAATATGTTAAATTTTGTATTATGTGTTTTTTACCAGATTAAAAGATACTCAAGGAATTAACCGCCTCTTGGATTTCCCATTTCTATATTCTGCCTACCTCTCTGCAGGGTATTTGGCACCTGTTACCTTGGCCATGTCCCCCTCAAATGCCAGCTTTGCATTATCTGCTGCCCTCATAAGAAGTAAGTCTCCTGTGCATTTCCCATGAGATTCTGTGAGTAATTTTATTTGGATAATTCACAGCTGATAAAGCCATTTCAGAATCACTTTCTCCACGGATAGCAATAATTGTTCTCTCTAGCAGGGCCCAAAAGAGAAGAAGCAATTTCCTAGACATGCATCACTAGGAGAGATAAGCAAAAATCGCCTTATGAAATTGGCATGGCTTTGCAAGCCCCAGATGATCCCTCACTTTGACAAAAGTATGCCATGAATCTTGGCTTGAAAGTTAAATTGTTCATCTAATGTATAGTAAATAAACACTCAGTAAAATCATTGTTTCCCTTTAAATTTTCATACAAATAGTTCTATTCCCCTACAATTAAATCTCAAAGCACAATTGGAAACTTTACAGATGTTGGCAGATTTTGATTAAAAGGTATTTCCATTACCAGAGCTTAATAATTAGCAGAAATGAAATTTAAAATATCTCATTGATTAAGTACAGTTGTTAAAAGCAAAAGAAGAAGAAGAAAAAAAAGCCTGCTGTGGGAATTCTCCTTTTTGGCCTCTCCTAGCACATTCTATTCTGTACTACAAATAACTTCTTCTTTCTTTTAAAAAAAAAAAAAAGTACCTCTCTTTTATTTACCAGTAAATAGGTAAATATCCAAGTTTCTCTTTCTTTTTGCTTTCTAATCTATTTTGACTGTTTCACATCTCTTTGGACACTTCATTCAGGTATCAAAAGAATGGAAATAAGGAAAGGTAAAAATTAAACAATTGGAGTCACAGAAAATACATAAACTCATTATAAATTATATTCCATATGAAATAACAACTTCCCAAAGAGTGCACTACACATGGTAAGACTGTGCTGACATACAGTAATGATAGTGTTTTCTCCATTACTGAGTGGCCTAAGAATAATTTAATAAATACAGTGTGCATTGACAAACCAAGACGGCACAGGTCAGACTGCCTTCTTAGACTGGAATTTCTAATATATTTTCAAAGTTGTTACAAAAGTTCTGTGAACAGTTTTAAGAAGTTTGTAGACCAGGTTACACTCATTTTTTGTTTTACTGAGATTGGTGAAAAAAATTTGTCAAAGAAAGGAATATAAAAATTACTTAAAGGCCAGGCGTGGTGGCTCACGCTTGTAATCCCAGCACTTTGGGAGGCCGAGGCGGGCAGATCACAAGGTCAGGAGATCGAGACCACGGTGAAACCCCGTCTCTACTAAAAATACAAAAAATTAGCCAGGCGTGGTGGCAGGCGCCTGTAGTCCCAGCTACTCGGAGAGGCTGAGGCAGGAGATGGCATGAACCCGGGAGGCAGAGCTTGCAGTGAGCCGAGATTGCGCCACTGCGCTCCAGCCTGGGCGACAGAGCGAGACTCCATCTCAAAAAAAAAAAATAAATAAAAATAAAATAAAATAAAATAAAAAATAAAAATTACTTAAGTTATAAGCAGTAGAGCAAATTATTGTCTAATTTTAATTAAAGTAGACCATAGCCTAAAATAGCTGAACTATGTTGTTTTTCTCAGAAAAAGAGTGTATCCTGTCTGTTTCTCATATTTTCTATACACAGAAAAGAATTAATGAAGTCTTATTTCTAGTTACATTAAACCTATCAAATTTTAATTACATCAGGGAATGAAGTGTAATTTGGCACCATCCAGCAATCATTGATAACGTTTCAAATTTAAGATTCTCTCATTTAATCACACCTCTAATTTATGAGTGACATTTTAGTTATAGAAGCTGATAAGATGTATCAGATAAGTTGATAAAGCAGAAATAGTGTCTTAATGAGAGTTTTAACAGGAATAGTGTCCAAATCTAAAATATTCAAATTTTACCACTTTTAAAGAATAAATGAATTTTCAAAAAGCCCCTTAGGTATGGGTTACAGGATTGCAAACATTTGACAAAACTCTTCAAGCTGCATTTAAGCCCTGTCCATTTAACTGTACATACATTATACTCAATTTAAAAAAATTCTTAATCATGGATCCAGATAGCTACAGTCACTTAATAGAAAAGAAAATTCAAGAAATAGAAATTCTCATGCTGTTTGCTATTGATATTTGCAGTCACTTTAAAACTTTTTTATTCTCTTACTTCAACCATTATTTGATCATTGAATCTGGTCCCAGAGGAATATGTGGAGAACCAGTTGAACCAACTCTTTCTGTGTTTTTCACACACCTTGTCTCTCAGCATTCATGATTTAGAGAGTTCAAGGTAGGTTTTGAGGACACATTCATATCAAGAGGATTATATGAAAGTACTAACTTTTTTGTGTGGCTAAAAGGGCTTTTCTTTGTTCTATCACCGGGGAAAAGGTTTATTTTGGGAATGCTCCCCATGGCAAACCTCTTTGAGAAATGAATTCCGAATTGCATTAAACTCTGTCTTCAGGAACTTCTAGATAAAGCATTTAAAGGAGTACTGGGACATTGCCTATCATCAACTTTCTAACTTTGAGAAGTGATCTTAGCCAATCTGGAATTTTGATAGATTTCCTAGACACTTCATAAACATTTAAAAAAAACAAATTTGTAAAAGGCTCCACATTTACCTAGCTGAAAAAAAGAAAAAAAAAAAAAACCTCTCATAAATGCAAAATTAGTTCACAAGTTTGCAGATAGGAATTCTTAAAATTTGATACAACTTTTTGCTCATATATAGAAATGAAATTTACATAGTAGTTAGCTACTAGTGAATTCATAAATAAAATCTATCAATAACTTTTAAGTAATAATAAGGAAAAAAAAAACTATATCCATAGCAGTACTGCTCAAGGCATGAGTAATGAAAGTAACATAAAAAAAAATATTGACCTAGAATCTGTTTCCACTTTTCTGCACTTTAAGACACTCCTACAGAGGCAGTTTGTCAGTCGGACTGATTTATTAGAGCAAGAAGTAACTTTAATCCTTTTCTTCCATTTTACAAAAGGGTAAACTGACACCCAGTCATTCATGAAGATCAATGAACAATTCTTTACATTTCACATGGCTGTCTTTGCATTTTAAGGTGAAATATTTAAGGTTAAACTTCAATCACATATTACCGATGTCTAGAACACTGTTTCCCCAAAATAAGAAAAAAATTTGTTTAGGTTTTCTGCAATTACAATAATAAAAAGCATAGTCTGTGTAACCAGATAGACATGCATTCAAATCCTAGCTCCAAATCCTGGTCCCACAACTAACTAGCCACATGACCTTAAGTGAATTACTGACACTCAGTTGCACTACCTATAATATCATAGAAAATAATACCGAGCTGGAAGACAGACATCAGGGAATCAATGAAGTACTGTGAAAAGGTGCCTAATGCAGGTGGTAGACCCTGTAAGGAGTAGCTGATAATGTGTTTTAAATTCCAAATGAGGAATGTGTGCATTTACCTTAAAATTGTTTGGCCTTATTCTTGAGCTCAATGACCAGTTAATAAAATATAATTAAATACTTTAAAATATCATTATCAATTTATAAAAAATATTTCTTAAGCTCATTTTGTGGCAGGTAGTGGGATGGTGCAGAAAGAACATATAACTCATTCAAGTCCCTGTCCCGTAAAAGAAATTAAGTCACATGAAATCAATAGTGACCCATAGATGTCTCTTATGTAATCAAGTGCTTGCTAAGTTGTGGTTAACAGTCCAAAAGTGCTACAAGAAAAGTAAAGAGATAGACCTCAGTGAGGATTAGAGCAGACTTCCAGGACTCAGTATAGGAAATATGAATGGAGATGGAGATGATGAGAAGGCCAGTGGGGAGGAAGAAAAGTCACCCCACAGGAGCCGTAGGCATGAACCCAAGAAAGCTTGTATAGGAAGGGCAGATCCAACACTGGGTGGAGTCAACTAAGCAAAATATTCATATTCCAAAGCTTCCATATAATTCCTTATTCAGACAACATTGTATATTGTTACTTGGCTCAGCAATTGAATGTTGACCTCGTTCTTACGAGACAGGGAGGATAAGGACTGCAATTCAAAATAGCCAGATTTGGAATTAGCACTCACAGCCCTAGAACATATTTCTCATTCCTTTAGCCTTACTCCGTAATCACGTTCCTAACCATATTTCACACTTAAAGTTCACCTTTTTAAATAGAAATTGATTTTCTACTTCCACTCTCCCAGAAAGCATTGCCTAAGAGCCAAAAATCCAAGGTTCTTGTTCCATCTATGCCATTAACTAACATGAAGCAAAAACTGAGCCTCCTGTCTCTGGGCGAAACTGCTACATGGAATGGATGCTTCTGGGTTTGAAGTTTCACAGATTCAGTAGGGATTTTGCTGATTGGAGGACAGCACAGTACTCTCCAGTGCATCTCCAAGCCTGACTTCCTGACCTCTTTTATACAATCTCTGGGCAAAACTACCAGTCGCTGTTATTTTCTTCTCTGCAGTAAACATGGAGCTCAAGAATGGATAGAAAGACCTTATTGTATTGCTCTGCCTGGTAAATAAATATCATGTTGAATTTGCATGCCAGCTTTCTGATTATTTTCATGTCTCTGATAAGCATCAAGTCTGTCACAGGTACAGTGTAAAAATCCCTGAGATTGCCTAACACTGATACTGTGGCAGGAAGAGAAGAGAAGAGCTGTACTAGGGAAAATGAGGAGTGCTTGTAATCCTCTCTCGGGGCAGTGAGAGGGCCTGGGAAGAAGAGATCGAGCTGTTCCGTGTTGGGGTTAATGTGGACTTGAAATGAAACTTCAGGGCAAAATGAAGCAGAGCAAAGAGCAGCGCCCACAAACCAACCTTAAATATCACAGCGACGGAACATTTACCTGAAAGAAAAGTCACACTTGGCATTAAAAGTTCAATGATCACGTTCAGTGCAGAGCCTTGTTCTAGTCTGGAGCTGCCGCGTGTCACATGGTGCGTGATAACTTGCCCTTGATTTGGGTTCATTTGAAGAGCGTAGAACTCTAACAAATAAATAGCCTTTTGGGACCTGTCCCTGGATGAGGACTGCCCCCTCTCTCGGGCAACTACTACTGATCTACTGATGCTGTCCAGGCATCGCCCAAGGGGAAAGGTTGCAGCGGGGTCGGAAGGCGCGGGAGGA
Source organism: Symphalangus syndactylus (assembly GCF_028878055.3). NCBI lineage: Eukaryota > Metazoa > Chordata > Mammalia > Primates > Hylobatidae > Symphalangus > Symphalangus syndactylus. Next base: position 43,546,922 of record NC_072437.2, read on the forward strand.
GTCTGGCGGTGATTGATGGGGAAGGGATGAATGAATAAAAGTACTTGTCTGATGGCAGCAGAGACCCCGAGCAAACGGTGTAGGCTACACTGTCTGGCATTCTCGCAGCGTTTCGTCAGAGCCAGACCCGCCTGCAGCTCAAGGGAGGCGTGCTCCTCTCCCAGAGCAGGCTGGAACCCAGGTGGGTTCCGCGTCCCGGGAAGGTGGTCTCCATTCGTCGCTCTGCATCTGGTTTGTCAGATCCGAGAGGTAAACATTCGGGCTTGGTGTTGAATTAAAATCATTGATTGAACCTTATCCTGGGGCTTCGGTTTGGCTTACTAGTTTGGGATTTAAAAAAAAAAATAAATAAAGCCTATAGAGAGGACAAATTAAAATTAGGTTGGGTAAAGGAAGGAGCGCGAGTGTTTGAAGCCATTTGGAGGGAACAGCGGTTTCCAAGTTCCTGCTGACTTGAGAAGTCTCTGCGGATTTCCGAATCTCCGGCGCACTCCTGGGCGCGCTGGGGGAGCTGTAGCTCAGCCAGCCAGGGAGTAGCGCCTTTCATCCGCCGGGAGGAGTCTTTCGAGTTCAATCGCGGGGTATAGAGGTTCCCCTGCGGGGCAAAATGCAGAGCTTGACACAAGCCCTTGGCCTCTAGGTGCCTCAATTCCGCGGTTCCCACGCACGCTTAACTAAGACATGTCTGTATTCCTCCCGTTACATGAAAGAGTTCGGAGCTTTGCCTGGGACCCCCATCGTTCCCTCCCTGGCACACCCCTTCCAGAACGCCCCGCCCCACTGCATATTATTTACCCCCTCCTGGCCACGCGGGGGAAGAAAAACAGCGGAGAGGGCATCAGGAAGGAGTTTTGACCCGCGCTGGCGAGTCACGAGCGCCAAGTTCCCCACTGGCGCGCAAACTTGAGTTACTTTTGAGCGTGGATACTGGCGAAGAGGCTGCGGGCGGTACTAGCGTTTGCAGAGACGTGGCTCGGGCAGCTGACCCAAGTGTCCTGTCTTCCTTCCCCTGCTTGTCTCTAGGCTCTGAAACTGCGGAGCGGCCACCGGACGCCCTCTGGAGCAGGCAGCAGCATGCAGCCGCCGCCAAGTCTGTGCGGACGCGCCCTGGTTGCGCTGGTTCTTGCCTGCGGCCTGTCGCGGATCTGGGGAGAGGAGAGAGGCTTCCCGCCTGCCAGGGCCACTCCGCTTTTACAAACCGCAGAGATAATGACGCCACCCACTAAGACCTTATGGCCCAAGGGTTCCAACGCCAGTCTGGCGCGGTCGTTGGCACCTGCGGAGGTGCCTAAAGGAGACAGGACGGCAGGATCTCCGCCACGCACCATCTCCCCTCCTCCGTGCCAAGGATCCATCGAGATCAAGGAGACTTTCAAATACATCAACACAGTTGTGTCCTGCCTTGTGTTCGTGCTGGGGATCATCGGGAACTCCACACTTCTGAGAATTATCTACAAGAACAAGTGCATGCGAAACGGTCCCAATATCTTGATCGCCAGCTTGGCTCTGGGAGACCTGCTGCACATCGTCATTGACATCCCTATCAATGTCTACAAGGTAAAAGGCGCGTGCTGAAATCATGGTGGGCTTGAGGAAGGGGGCCTGGTTGGAGACGGGGAGATGAGAAAGCTTGTAGAGGGAGCTTCCCTTTAGCTCCCTCTTAAGGTTCTGCCCCTCCTAAAAGTCAGTAATCTTTGGAACCAAATTCCATTTGGTTCTGTCCACTCATAAAAGTCAGTAACCATTGGAATAAAATTCCATTCAGATCTTCAGTAGACCTCTGCTAAGCTTAGGACAAGTGTAGTCCCCAGTCTAGCAACGTTAGTATCACTTTGGGAACTTGGTGCACATGAAGATTTTTCTGGCCTCACCCCAGACCTACTAAATCAGAAACTCTGGAGTGGAGCACAGTAATTTGTATCTTAACAAGCCCTTTATGTGATTATGATGAACTATAAAGTTTGAGAACCACTAGTCCTGAAGGATCTAGTCCCTAAGTGCACCTAATGGGGTACATCCTCTAGTCCAAAGTGTGTGGTCCATGGAGAGTCAGCATCAATATTACCTGAGAGTTTGTTAGGAATGCAAGGCAAGGCTACCCCAGACTTACTAAGTTAGAATCTGCATCTTAAGATCTTCAAGTGATTGATATGCCCACTAACTTTGGGAAGCACTGTCTTGGAAGACTTTGAAAGTAGCAGGTACAAAGTAGGTTTTTAGGAAATAAATGGCCTGGAGGAAAGAGATCCAGACTGGTGAGTAGGAAAAACACAGTTCACCTGCTGTGATGGACTGTAGCTACTTTGTATTAAATATCTACAGTGGACCAAGGACTGGGTGAGGTGTGTTACTTCTGTTATTCCTTCCAGCAGCCCACAAGTAGATATTACAATTAGTTTACAGATGACTGGTAGGATGCTCAAAGTAAATGAATTAGAGGTGGAGCTGGGGATCAGACTCAAATCTGTCAGGTTCCAAAGTGCAAGCTATATGATGGCACCCCATCAATTATTTCATGGACAAGACCAAGGAGCACTCAAAATCTGTAAGGGTTTCAGTAGTTAACATTATTGTGTGATTACCATGGGCGTCAGTAAAAACACACAAAGAGCCAGGTTGCTCCAGGTTGCTTTGGAACTCCAGACATCCCAGCACCTCTGGGCCTCAGTTTCCTCAATTCCACAATAAGGCTGCTAGTGCCCACTTACTGAGGCTTTATGGTGTTAAAAAAAAAAAAAAAAAAAAAGCAGTTTAAATAAAACAGTTGGAAAATGTCAAAGACATATGAAAATATTTAAAACTTTCCCAGCAAGCAGCAGCAGCAGCAGCAGCAGCAATAGAAAGTTGCACATAAAAACACAATCACAGTGTAAGGAAATGGAATTGTGCTTTGCGGATTTGCCTATAGCTAGCCCTGACTTCAGTACTTCAATTCAAGGGGAAAAAAATGGAATGTAAAGTTGGGAAATGTTGTAGGGAATGCTTTGACCTGTTGGCAGGAGTAGTTACCATAAGGCATGCCTGTAAATTTCCCTTCATAAATCTCTAAAAATCCTAACCCAATAGCTATATTTTAAGGGGAATTCCAAACATTTCTGAGGTTTAGCGGTGAGAGTGGATTAGGATATAGTTTTCTCTAAAGGGAATCACCCCCGGAAATGGGAGAATTGATTGAAGAAATCCTAAAATCCTGTGTGGCAATTGATTCTGATGAACCGTGAGGATTTACTTGGTAAGAGCTGAAATTGAATCTCTAAATGCAGTCACAACTCCATGAGGGCCAGAAGTGAAACTGAATCTCTAAATGCAGTCACAACTCCATGAGGGCCAGAAGTGACCCTTTTACTTCTTAAGACGTCCCATAAACTAAGTCTTCCCATTCTAATTTGGCAAAGGAATTTCAATTCAATTCATCAAAACCGAATTGAGAACTTTTCAGTACAAGATGTTGTGATAAATTTAAAATAAATCTAACAAGATCTCTTCCCAAAGGGAGATTACAATCTAGTTTTGCTAGGTTGGCACAGGATTTTATGAAAGTTCTGTTTAGGGGGTCAGGAAACACAACATGTCTAGCCCAGTTAGAAACCTTTCTAAATCAGACAGTAGCTTAAGTGCTGCATAGAAGGTGGGATTGAAAACATTTTTTTAATTCTGGTGTGTTGCCTCCTGGACAGATATAAATCAGTTCTTCCAGAACCATCTTATTTCCTCTGTCTGGTTAAATGAACATTTGCGATAAACTAGAGAATTTCTGACTCCCCAAGAGGTCACACAGTTTCCCTTTCATTTCAAACTCCCTTATTGTTTCCCTAGGAAATTACATCCTTTTCCCTGAAGCCATCCAGTCTTAACATGACTGTGTTTTTACTTCTGAAATAAGCCAATGAGTCATTACAAATCTGTCCATCCATTAATCTATATTGGTCACAAACACATTCATCACATTACGTCCCATCACTAAGGTCATCATTATTGAATCCTACCTTGTGGCCTTAGGTTTAGCTTGAGACACAATATCATAATAATGGCTACCAGTTAATGATGCACTAGGCACTTGGTTTATTTCATTAAATCACTACAACAACCCTGTAGAGGAGGTATCGTTATCATTCCTGCTTTAGATCTAGGCAAACTACTTGTCAGAGAGGTGAAGAAGTAACTTGCCTAATGTCATACCACTACAAAGTAATGAAAGTGGGGCTTGAACCCAGATCATCCAGCCCAAGACCCTGTGGTCCACCCCATCCCACTGCACGAAGCATGCTCAGGCACTGCATGGTCGTCTCCAACCTTGAGTATTGTTTTAGGATCTCATTTGGGAGCATTTGGTGGAATTATGGCAAATAATATGCTATCCCACAGTAGAATACTTGGTAAACATTTTCAGAAATTAATTTGAGTCAGGATTTCTGTCTCTTGAAACCCCCTTCAGCTGGTCTGTAGTGTGTAATATCAGTGGAAGTTATTCTAATGGCTTAATTTACCAAAATATCAAATCCAGGACTAGTTAAAAGCCATTTATTCTCCTAAATAATTGTGGCAACATAGTTTTTTTTAATGCATTTAGAATTTCAGAGTAGTCAGGTATGATCATTCTGAAAAAAGCAATTTAAATGAGTTATGAAGGCTATATTTAATATATCCTAATATAAGAGGCTTAAAGCTAAACCAGTGATTTCTAATTTTTTTGGTGGAGTTTTATAATTCTCTTTGAGAATTCAATATACACAATTTCTGGGGGTTTGTGAAATTCTCCTACTCTCCTGTTGGCACACTAAGGGCCCAGAGGACCAGAAATGTCAGTGTGAATCTATTCCATTAATCTAGAGGTTAATAAATATAGAGTTCAGTAAAGTTGACAAATCACAAAATGTCATACCTCTTATTGGAAGCTACAGTCTTCAGGCTGTGGAATTGGTGGGACTTTATCTGGAGTTGCTGCAGTGGGAAGCTGAAAAGCGTTGGGAAACATGTCTGATCTGCCTGGACTTCCTCAAGGAGCTGGGTCCCTGGAAACTTTTAGGTAGAATCATACCACTCTCACAGGTCTCCTGTGTTGTGGGTGAAATCCTGTGTTGAAGGATAGGGAAGTGTCTGAGGACACTTAGCAAATTGAGGCTGCTGAAGCACTTCAAACTCATGTAAACATGCAGAAAATAATAAGCCTTGCTTACACTTCTCATAGGCACACACTAGGGCTATGCCTACATTACACAACACCAACCAGAAGAACAATGAAAACTTCAGGCATCCAAAGGAGATATTTATTTAAATATATATGCATGTGTACATGTACACACATTAAAATGTTAAGTTTTATAAGAATATATAAGTAAAAAGATGACTAACATTTGGCACAGGGCATGGCACATAGCAAGAAATGATAAATGTTATTAAAATGTGTTTATGTGCATTTTGAGTATTTTTTGTTTTCCAGCTTTTGTCGTGACAAATATGACTACAAACAACAAGTTTGTACATATGGCTTTGCACACATGTGTGACTACATCTAAAGGGTAAATTTTTATAACTGAAATTATTAAATCAAAATGTGTGTGCATTGTAATTTTGAAAGATATTGCCATATTGTGCTAGAAAGTTATTCTTGTACTCTTGGTTTTCATCGCTACTTTATATAATATCTCAATATGGATATAAATGCATATTAATGTTTATCTGTAATATGTATATGGGCCACCACCCTTAATATTTACATAGTCTACATATACACCAGAACCAAAAGCCAGTGCTTGACTACCTGATGTTAGGATGAATTTCTTCTTATTCACAAGCTACTTGTTGTGCCCTTCCTATATATCCTAAAATAAATGGGGTAATCTAGATATTTGTTCATATGAGAGCCTGGCGTTCCACTACTAAGTTGTAGAAGCATAGATATCAAAGCTGGATAAAAAGCAAGACAGTCAGGTGTACTTGTGGATGCTATTAATGTGTTTATGTTGTTGTTTGGTTGGTTAGTTGATTTGGCTTGGTTTGATTTGGCAATGATATTTAACAAAACTTGGTTGTAGGTTGGGAGAAGTTAAAAATTCTTGAGCAAATAATGAGTTCTTAAATTACTTCTGAATTTTATTAACTCTCTTTGTGTTATATTTACATGGATAACTGTGTTAATGAAGTTAGCTCTCAAATATAGCTTCCTTTATGTGTAAAGAAATTGCATTTAAAAATAAATCTGCTTGCAAACTGATAAGACAAATACCAATATCCACATTAACTAGTTTGGTAAGGATCCAAAGGTAATCAGGTGTCCAGTGGTGATAGAGAGCTAAAAATTAGGCTGGTGACCCACTGGAGTGCTTTAGATGGTTTTACAGTTAAGAACTGTAGGCTACTATTAGAGGCAAAGAGGCTGCATTCATAGTTCTGAAAGGCAAAACTGCTGATCTTTAACATTTAACTAGTTAAGGGTGGGTACATATAACATTAAAATGCTGGTATGTCAAAATGCGGAATTGCTTCACTGAACCCACAAATGAGTTTCGAGTGAAGTGACCTTGGCAGGTAATCAGATATTTTCTGCTTGTGACACAATCAGGATTATCTTTCTGAACAAATTTACCTTTTGCACTATCCTATCTTAGACTACTTCTGGTACTTAACAAGTTTATGTATAATTAACTAGTTTTGTAGTTAAAAGTAAAAGTTGATGGAACACCACCAACTTTTGGAATTATAATTTTTGAATCAGTAAACTGAAGTATATTCATATATTCCAATCAGTAAACTGAAGCATATGCATATATAGCAACACAAGAAGTAAGGGTATCACTGGGAGAGGAGTCTAATTTATCCTAATTTAATAACAATGTTCTCATTTCCAGTCAAGTAACTGAAATATTTTAGTAATATTTAAAGATATTTTACCAGCATAAGCATTCTGAACCAAAAGTGGAACCTGTATTACTTATGTAAAGCAAAATAATTTTTAAGGAGCACCAACTAAGCACATTTAAAGTATTAACTTTTAAAACGTGTTAATAAAGAGCCAGGCTTTTAGCTTGAATGACCTGGAATCAGTTAACAAATAAAACAAATACCCCGACACCCATCTAGCATAGTGGCTGCGACTGTCAATACTACACAAATGCTTGCAGACAAACGATGTTATACATAAGACATAAGAGCAGTGGGCTTCTTCCACTCATATTTTTACCAATGTCCAAATGAAAAAGAAAAAGAAAGCTTGATTCCTTCTGTATTAATGTATTGGTCATAGTCAGATAACAGGTGGATAGCAGAATTCAAATAAACCAGAAACTCAAGACTTCATATTCCCAATTCACTATTTCACATGTTGGTCATAGATTTCTGTGACAAAATGGTCAGTAGGCACTTGGCCCTGGGCAATGAAAGGTTCCCTAGGTTCAACTCGATGGTATTTCTTGTGTTTGCCTTTGATCTGCCACTTGGTCACTCCATAAATCCAAGCCTCTACGAATGTCAAGGTAAGGTTTTCTTTCAATATGGTAAGTCTTATCTATCAAAAGCTTTACATTTCTCAATTTGCTCATTTAAAATGAGTCTTTCAAGATTGAAGATATTTCCATAGTTGTACAAAAGGGTAACGTAGCCAAGACCCTGTTGTCTCCAGGCCAGGGAGCCATGTTCTTCAATTCACAAAGAAAACCATATAAGGGTATCTCTGTGTAGCTAATATGCCATAGTTGATTATTTTTAGAGAAACATGCCAAATGCTAATAAATGATTAAGTTCTTTAAAGGGTGTTGACAGATAAAGCCTGAGCTGAAATAAGATTCAAGATGTAATTTATGATGTGAAACATTCTCTTTCAGGACTTTGCATAGTTAAAAAGAGGTTGGTTATGTTTGGGAGATAGCTGAATGTGGTGTGTGGGTATACCTTAGCCAACGACTTCTCTAATTTTAGACTTTTTATTATTTCCAATGCTTTTATTTTAGACAGTTATTTATCCTTCCCTACAGGGCCTCTGGTGAAAATGTAAAGGAACAAGAAAATGGCCAAAATGTGGTGGTGGATGGGAGAGAGGGAGAGAGAGAGGAGAAGGGGTGAAGGGAGAAGATAGAAGAGGATCATTCTTGAATCAGAAATTGATTAGCAAAATTGATGGAAGCATTTCTCAAGCAAGTCTCCCCTTTTGAGGCTCAAAACTACACTCATGCCTGCTGATCTCTGTCTTTTTCCTACTTCTCTCTTCTTCAGTTTCATTGTAGTTTCCAGAAAGGAGGAAAATTATCCTCAGAATGTTTACACTGTACGCTGTCTTCTTCCCACTCACTCAGTGTTTTCAGACTATTTTAATGGGCTTTCAGATTCCATAGTAATCAGACATTTTCTGATCGCAGCTTATTAGTCTCCCATAAGATATTCCATAGATAGAATTAGGCTTAGGTATTGCACGAAGTTACTTAATAAGGTTTGTTGAATTCATGTAGTTTGCAAGTCTCGTTCTGAGCCAGGAGGCCCTCAGGTTCTCATTCTTCAATGTCTTCAGATGTCACCAGTGATCTTAGAAGATCCAGCTCAGATAAGTGAACTAATAATAGGCCAGGTTTGTGAATGGGGTTTCTTATTTCTCTTTGTTGGATCTTTTGAAAATGTGTAATATGTCGGTGAAGGTTTTAAAGCTCAAACTATGGATATATTTTTAAATTAGATAATAAAAGAGTACAATCAATTTCTTTCCCGGCCTGTTACAGACTTAGAAACAAATTTCTGGTAGGAAAATATATTTGAGGTAAACTTCAATTTCTCTTAAGAAATATTTTTAAAAATTGTTTTCTATCTCTTTCTTTCTCTTAGAGATTTTGTTTCAAGAACTTTAATTCATTTTCATAAGCCATTGTTCTATTTCAGCAAGTTATAGGAATCTTTCCAGAGCTGTGAAAAGGCCTCTGTTTTGTGCATGTGTGTGAAATAGATTCCCATGGACAGAACTGCTGCCTTGCACAACTCTAGGGGGCACTGTACATATTGTAATCTATTGAGATGGCACCCCGGGGGATAAGCTAACATTATTTCTGACCCACGTATTTCTAACTCACATAGCCTAATCTTTAAGTGATTAAGTGCGTTTTGATGGATGCAGGGCAGAACTTGTAATTTATATTTGTCCTTCAGGGCACAGGTGCGCCGTATGTCAAGAAAAGAAATTTCCATGCACTTGATCAGCATATTGACTCCAAATTCAAAGCTTATTTTGAACTATTTCTCTGTGTATCAATACAGAAAGAGTTCTGGCATGGAAGTCCTTGAATGAAGGTGCCCTATCTCATTAAAACTCTAGTTCAAACACAGAAAAACTCTTAACTACTACAGGAAACAGAGACAAAAACAGAATACACCCTTTCCTAAAGTTGTGAAATGCAGCCATTCATTATTTTCCTTTTTTGACTCTTACTGTGAAAACATTTATATAATGCCAGTCGTTTAAAGAAACGTTCACAACTTACCACAGGATGGAATATACTGCAGTCTGGCAAAGTAATTTTGGTTGTCCTCTTAATTACACCACTCACCAATCCTCTAAAACAATCATCTCTTACAATGCCCCTATGTTTACTGCATCTACTTCCACGAAACTTAACAATCCTCTCCACAACTGAAGCTCTTCATAGAATCCCATTACATAGTGAGAAACAGTAGGTTCTGTTGTATATCAGTCATTGCCTTGACAAGTTTGAGTAGGAGAGAGAGGGTGGGAGAGGAATTTTTGTCGTTACCTTTTCCGGCCTGCATGGAAGAGCGGAACTCCAACAAGAGTCCAGCCCACTCTCAAGTCTCAATTCTGGAGTTTCTGACTCTATGTGCCAAGACCTGATCATCAGTACTAGAAAATATAAATAGTAAATATACAGTCATGTCAATTCTCTAAAGACTACATGTAGAATATGAGAGCTGAAAAGCTCACGACAAATGTTTTGTCATAGATGATTTCTGCCGTATGACCAAATTCATTCATCCACTCATCCATTCATTGTTACTTAACAAGCATTGAATGAGTAACCACTGTGTGCCAATCACTGTACTAGGCATTATAAATGTTGTAGAATATTCTGAAACAAATAAACAGTTAAAGCTCAGTGTATACTTGTAATTTAATAAAATAGAAAAAGAAAATGCTATGTATGTTTAATGAGGTGAGTGAACATTTGCTTGTGCAAGACGGTTAACTTTGGCATTTCCTGACTTTATGGGGCTTGACTCCTTCTGGCATTAACAGGGGTGTGTGTTAACAGGATTTTTTTTCTTCATTTATTATCTCAAGGGTGCGATTTTTAATTAAAAAGAGAAATGAAAAATGTAAATCCCCCAGTTGGAGAGATTTTGTAGGATTCACTTCACAAAACCCTCAAATAAATAACGAATATATATTTCTTATTCATGCTATTTATCTTTTTAGAAAATTTTTAAACTATAATATAAAAATGACTTTATAATGTAATAGAATAATTTATTTGGATTCTCTTGCCTTGTTTCTTTCTCAAGCAGCTGTTCCAATGTAAAGTTATAAAATCACAGTCTTTCTTGAGTAGAAATCTTTTAGCCAGTATGGTCACACCTTTTTTCAATCTAGTGTTTATTTATTTGTGTTTATCATCCAAAAGAAATGTTCTAGAGAAGCAGTATAAGCCCTAGGGTAAAATGGGTCAGCACAAACATAGGCTATCATTTTGTCAAATGGACACCATATTGCCAGCAGGACTTAACACTAACAACAGCTATTCAGTTAGATGAGACATCATGATATGAAAACTAGTGCCAGTTATGTGAGTATTGCCAACTGGCTCATATTTGATCAATGTTAGGTAACATATATTCAACTTAATTTTAAACAGGATTTAAAATTTTAATTTATGTGGAAGGGACATAGTGTCAATATTGAACTCTAAACACCCTTTTTGCGATCAGAGAGACTGACTTTTGATTACATGTTTGAATTGTCTTCACTGTTCAGACCTTGCCCTTAAGTTATCTAATTTAATGGGGTAAAGTCCAGAGGAAAAACTAAAAATAGGGAATAAGGAATGTGTTATTGCTGGGTTTAAAGTTAGAGTTGCTTCCTCTTGCAATAAAGTGAATCCATTTCCTCTTCAGTGGGGAAAGCTGTATCCTTAGACTTCAAATTATAGATGTTAGATGTTGTTATTTTTCCCAAAGAATGATGAAGAAATGAATGTCTAAGAATCATACCCATCTATAAGAACAGTCTCTCACCAACTTTTAAAGATGGCATCTTGGTTGAGAGTGAATTATTTTTTTTTGGCAAAACTTCATAGTTTTTCCCCACCAGGGATACCTTTATATTTTAGATAAGTTTCAAGCACTAGCTTGCCTAAAGACTTTCTTGCTAGAGGCCATTAAGATGACAGAGATGAGCATCAATAGTGGGCATGGTTTCTGTTACAGAGTATCAGGCTTTGCTGGGTCTCCACAAAGCCTTCTGATCAGTGAGGCAGAGGTTAAGATTTTTAAAGGAAGAGCATTTAGAGTCTTGCCAAAGCCATCCTTCTCACTACAGAATAATGGAAGCAACAGTGCATGCTCTTCCCACATCTTCTGTGGCCTTCCAGAAGCAATAGCATCCAGTTCTAAATTGAAAGCATGAAATGCTGAAAGCTGATAAAGGTTAATGCTCTCTCACTCTCTCTCTCTCTCTCTCTCTCTCTTTTTTTGCAGTCTCTTTCCCTTCAAAAGTGTAGACTAGAAAACTGTAATCTCTCCGTGGTGATTACGTTTCTGACTATCTCTCTGTTGAGCTTGAAGAGCATTGTTACAATTTTCAGTTTGTGTTTCCCTGTTTTCTGTGATAGCTTGGGTCAGAGGTTGGGCTGCAGGCCTCCAGTGGTATGAAGAGCAATAATCCAATCTCTAGGCTGAGCCAAAAACAATGGAAACCTCAAAACATGGCCTGGAATCAGTGCAGAGCTCATTTTCATCAGCCAGACTTCTTTCCCTTCAATGGTCTGGACACTCATTCATCTTGATTCTTCTGATAGCAGTACCTACAGGATAACAATATTAACGTATTTGGAAATAATTTAAGACAGAATAAAATATTTTAAAATATCCAAATGTTTGGACATTATTTGAATAAAATAACTAGGGGGATTAGTCAGGGTTCTCCAGAGAAACAGAACCAGTGGGATAGATAGATGGAGGGATAGGTAGATAGGTAGGTAGGTAGACAGACAGATAAATAGATAATGAGGAATTGGTTTAGGAGAGTATAGAGGCTAAGAAGTCCCATAATTGGCCATCTGCAAGCTGCAAATGTAGGAAAGCCAGTGGTGTAATTCAGTCCAAGTTCAAAGGCCTGAGAAACCAGTCTGAGGGCCAGAGGAGATGAAATGAGACATTCCAGATAGGCAGGAAGAAAAAGGGGCAAATTCCTTCTGCCTCTGCCTTTTGTTCTATTCAGGCCCTCAAGAGATTGGATAATGCCCACCCACCTAGGGTAAGGCAATCTGCTATTCTGAGTCCACAAATTCATATACTAATTTCTTCCAGACACATGCTCACAGACACACCCAGAAATAAAGAATGTTTAATTGAGCAACCACTGGCTGGTCAAGTTAACACATAAAGTTAACCATCGCACTAGGTGAGCAGAAGATTTTGCTCTGCATCTAGATATTTTACCATTATTTGACACATAGCTATAGGTTTAAAAAACTATTTGATTTAATTCTAAACATTTTTTTGTACAATCACCTCCTTCAAACCACTGTCGGGCAGGTATTATGGTGGTTATAAGCATAGACTCTAGACCATCTGGGTTCAAATGTGGATCTATTACTCACTTAAGTGAGCAAACAAATGCAAGCATATTGGTTTCCTAATGAAGAATAACAAATTACCCTACAATTTAGTGGCTTAAAACAGTAAATATTTTTTAAATCACATTGTGTCTTTGGCTTGGCAATTAAGGAGTGGCTTAGCTGGGTGGCCCTGGCTCAGGGTCTCTCAAGAAGGTACATTTAAAATACTGGCTGGGGATGCAGTCATCCAAAGGTTTGACTAAAGCTGGGGGATCTTCTTATTCACAGACCTGGCAAATTAGTGCTTGATGTTTTCAAGAGGCCTCAGTTCTTTGCCACTTGGCTTCTTCCCAGAGGTGCTTGAGTATCCTCATGACATGGTAGCTGGCCTCCCTCAGAATAAGTGATCCAAGAGAGAGGAAGCCAGTTCTTTAGGAACTAGTCTCAGGCATCACACATCATCACTTTTGTCACATTGTATTCATTGAAAACAAATCACTAAGTTCAATCCACATTCAAAGGCAAGGAAATTAGGCTTCATGTTTTGAACGGAGGAGTAATCAATAGCAGAATATTGTCTGAATAAGTTATACCAGGCTGGGTCTAGCACAATCCTTGAAACCAGTTGGATAATTTTTATTCTTATTTCTAACGGTAATTGGCAGCTCTTTTAAAGCTACATGAGTTCAAAGCTGGTTCAGACCTGTGGTACACCGAGTTTCCCCCATTTCGGTAAATGGCTTCACCATGCACATGGTAAACCTCTGTGAGTGTCCTGACTTCCCACATCATGTGTCCAACCCACCAGCAAGTCCTGCTAGCTACCTCTACCCTTAAAATATATACAGCCTATAACCCACTCTCCACAGCCTCAGGGCACACAGGGTCCGGCTTACCACTAGTTCTCATCAGTGCTTCCTTTCTTGGCCCTACATTCTATTCTACACTGGCCAGCAACAGTGATCTCTTGAAAAATATGTTAGATCATGCCATTTCCCTTCTCCAAACCTTGCAGTGAATTCTCTGAAAAAAAGCATTCAAATTCTTCCCTCTACAACTTCATTTTCCATGCATTTGGGCTGGGTCAGTCTTCTCCAGCTTTAGTAGCTAGTAGCCTGATTGCTGTACCTCCAGTTCACCAGGCTTGTTTTGACCTCAGGGCATTTGCACATGCTCTTGCCTCTGCTAGAATACTCTTCGCATGGCTTACTGTATTATTTCAGTCAAGTCTCTCCTCAAATGTTGTTTCTTCAGGGTGACCTAGTAAGGTCACCTAGAAGCTTATCAAGAAAACACCTCAAATCCCACCCTCACTCAATATGATCACAGCCTCTGTTTAACACCATTTTAAGTATGTATGTGTTTTTTGTCTGCCTCCCTCACTAGAGTGTAAACTCCATGAGAGCAGGAGTGCTCAGAATGGTGTCTGGCACATAGAGAATGCTCAATAAATATTCATTGAATGAATGAATGAACAAGCAGAATTCATGAGCCGGTTGATTAACTTGATTAACCCAGAAGTCACAAGATAGAGGCTACGATGGCTCACAGATGTATTTTGATAATACAATGTTATCTGAGAGTTTTTAAAAAAATATATGAATTGAACTTGAATAAATTGTGAGATTCATATAAAAATTCCAATCTGGGTTCTTTTGAAAAGTCAAGAGATTTTTGTATTTGGGATCCCTTAGCAAAAAGTATGTGACGTCTATTAGCAGCTACCCCTTTCAGACAAAGTTTACCCCAGACCCCATCCCACTCCCTATCATCTTCCTGACACCAATGACTTTCTGAGACCTGGCACCCTCCACTTCTCTGTGTTACCTGCCTGGCCCTGTAGGTCTTCAGGATCCTACATTAAGCATATATATATGATAAGTCTGCCAACTTTTGTCCCACATGTCTGTGCAAGTTTTGATATCAAACTTAGAAATGAAATTGGTCCTATGTTGAATCTCCAAGTCAAATTCATTACGAGACAAACATTTTAGCCTTTGACGTCATTCTAGTTACAGAACAATCAACTCAGCTTGACAAACTCGGTAGAGTCTTCACTACTAGTGAAAGGGTGGAAAGACTCCATTGTGTCTCAAAATAATTTTCACTTTCGGAAGGTTGTTTTTCAAAATATTTTTAAGACCCATGGATTTGAAATACTTTATTTTCAAAACCTCATGAACATTTGATCCAGATGTTTACCTAAAGTGATTCATTTACCAGTGTGGGACACACCACATTGTCCTAAGAAAGAAAATAACCACATTTAATAATAGATGGTTGCATAGTCTGCAGTCAGATAAAGAGAAATATATACGTGTACATACATACACACTGTATATATATTACATACTATGTGTGTATATATATATATATAAAATAGCAATAACTATGTCTTCTTGCTCCTTATATAGCCAGTCGCTGTTATATTTTACAGTCTATGAATCAAGCACTGTTAATATTAAACATCTGCTATGTGTCAGGCACTGTTCTAGGCAGTTGTGGAGCTCATAGTCTGTCTTACACTCCAGGGATCCAGACAGAACAAAAACTAAGCAAACCAATAAGTTAATGTGATATGCCACAGGAATTGATAGAGTATGGATAAAAAGGAAAAGAGAGTAGGGAGATGAGGATGTCTGACTGGTTACGGTATCTAATAGTGTGATCAAGGTAAGTCATGTTGAAAAGATGAAATTTGAGCAAGACCTGAAGGAGATAAGGAAGTTAACCAGGTGAATCTGTGGGGAAAGAGCCTTCTAGGATAAGGAAGGACCTAGAGCGAAAGCCCCAAGTAGGAATGTGCCTGGTGTGTTCGAGCAACTGCATAGCTACTCCAACTGAATGATTGTTCAGTTAGGTAAACTGACTGCAGTGAAGAACAAGCGCCTGAATGCACATGCTGTTCTGCATAGAGTACTATTTCAGTAGGGAAGTCTGGTCTCCTCAGCTAAGGACTGTTAATCATTCAATTTTAATTAACCTATCATTTGCTTTGGCCATGACCTGGGCATTTCAGACTCTATGACAGTATACAGGTTCAATTTTCAGGAGGAACTTAACCAACTGGCCCAAGTTTGCTCTGATGAGGTGAGCTGAACTCTAAGCTACTGTATACGCATGATGACTTCTTATAAGCTGGCTGCATTTTCATCAATCCCAACACACTTTCCTGTCCCATACATATACTGAACAATAGTGCTTTTCAAAAAAGTAGTCCATGAGAAAAAGAATGACAACCAGAATTTATCCTACTCTGCATGTTAATGACTCTTCACTAAGTGATACAATTCAGAGGGCATCTTATGAAACCCCTTAACAGAGCTTTGTGTCTTCTCAATGCAGCTGCTGGCAGAGGACTGGCCATTTGGAGCTGAGATGTGTAAGCTGGTACCTTTCATACAGAAAGCCTCCGTGGGAATCACTGTGCTGAGTCTATGTGCTCTGAGTATTGACAGGTAGAAGCTTCTATTTAATCCAAGTATATTCTGAATGTATACTATTGTTTTCCATGCTACTTAGAAAATAAACTGTGCAATTCAATAAAACTGAGGTATGCCAGCTTAAAATACAATTCTATTTTTAACTTCAGATATCGAGCTGTTGCTTCTTGGAGTAGAATTAAAGGAATTGGGGTTCCAAAATGGACAGCAGTAGAAATTGTTTTGATTTGGGTGGTCTCTGTGGTTCTGGCTGTCCCTGAAGCCGTAGGTTTTGATATAATTACAATGGACTACAAAGGAAGTTATCTGCGAATCTGCTTGCTTCATCCCGTTCAGAAGACAGCTTTCATGCAGGTAAATTTTACTTTTTTTATTTTCCTTTCTGCTCTTGCCTTATAAATATTTAGCTATTTTTCCCCTGTTCCCCACTCCTTGGGAAACTGTTGATTTATGACTGTCCTTGGCATAAATTAAGAGTATAGATCCCAGGACTGTGGAGTTAATGGTGATCAATGACTCAAGCTGCAAGAAGCTAGATCACTACTTCTCTAAGAATCCCTTTGATCTCAGTGGCACAGATAAACCAAGTCCACACGAAAGAATTGATGTGAATTTATAGCTTTTCTACCCAAAGCCATGTTAGAAGTAAAATGCTTGGTGCCACAAAGTGAAAATAGCACTCAGGCAAAAGTTTTCTCAGCAAGACAATTTACTTCTATAGAAGGGTGTGTCTCACAATGGAGCAATGGCGAGAGCATACCAGACAAGGGAGGGGAAGGGGGTGTTATCCCTGATGCAGCTAGTTCCCACTGCTGCATCTTTCCCCTATTGGGTAGGGTTGGACCGCACAGTCTAAGTTAATTCCAGTTGGCTATTCCAGTTGGTACAAGCTGGAGTGGTGGGGTGAGTAGTTTCAGTGGGTAGGACAGTTACAAAGCAGGTGACTACGGATGACTAAGGACACAGCAGGTGACTAAGGATGACTAAGGACACAGCAGGTGACTAAGGATAGCTAAGGAAAGAGCAGGTGACAGAGGCTAGGAGGGGGTTGTTTACTGAAACTACGGGCAAGGAGATGTAAAGAATGAGGGAGTTAAACTTTAAAATGGAGAACAAAGAACAGGGAAGCTGAACACACTGACATATTGGTTCTTTGAAGAGGAATTTACTGTATCCTACGGCCCCATAAGGACTGACAACTACTACGTAATCTGCACAAGATAGCCCAGTAGTTGTCAGAGGAGTGGATGGTCCAGCAAATATTCAGATAGAAGTCACTCTGATATGGATGGAGTCTGAATGGCAAGACTCCCCTCTCTCTGTCTTTGATGCCAAAGAGAAAGCTGCCCTTGCAAGAAACTTTTCGTCCTGGTCATTTATTAAAGAACATTTGATTAGGGAATAGAAAAAGAATGATGACGCTCGTTTCCAGAAGATAGATCCTGAGTGTAAAAGGCTCTTCCCAACAGAACGAGTTAAGAGACATTAATGCAAAGGGGGCTGGCCTAACTACTCCCAATGATTATTTTCTGTTGTATATCTAAGGAGACTAAATAAAACTTTATGAACTGTATATATTATGCTAAGTAAAAGAATCAAGGACATAATGTGAAACTGAAAATGAAATTTCTATTTCCTTGTTTCCTATTAGTAAAAAGGAAAAAAAAGTGCTGCCTAGGTTACATAAATTCCTCTCCAACACAGATATATGTAAAGCAATATGAAAAAGATAACAGAGAAGAAAAAGAATAAGAGATATGACAAGTCAAAAGCAGATTTTATCTTTTTGTGAGGTCAGATTTATATGTTACTGAGCTAAATGGTTAACCTGGACCTTTTCGTATCTGTTGTTCCCATAAAACAAACTTGCTAACAAGTGATAACTTCATCTAAACACTAAGGTATCTTTACACATTTAGGTGTTATATTTCACGCAAAGAATACTCTAAGGATAAGTTTCTTATGTGAAGACAAAGCATTGAATTACCAAATATTTCAAATTTTGCCTAACTACTTAAGTTTTTGTGCATGCTTATAACACATTGTCTTAGAGAACTGAAATCTTTTTGGGAAAATTTGTTTTATTTAACGTGACTATTTATTTCTTCAGTAAGTGTGGCCTGAAAGATTCTGTATGGTATATATAAACTGGATCTAATTTAGAAGATAATCATTCCCTGATGAATTTTTTTAAGTTTAACATTTGTTATATAAGATTTTCTTACAGAGGAGTGTTAATCATAAAAATTCTGTCATCCCCATAGTTTTACAAGACAGCAAAAGATTGGTGGCTGTTCAGTTTCTATTTCTGCTTGCCATTGGCCATCACTGCATTTTTTTATACCCTGATGACCTGTGAAATGTTGAGAAAGAAAAGTGGCATGCAGATTGCTTTAAATGATCACCTAAAGCAGGTAAGAAAATACAAATATTTGATAACTCATAGTTGAATTTATAATTATGAATATGAAAATTATGATGATGATGATGATGATAAACTAACATTATTATATACCAGATCATATTTCCTTTTTCTTGCTTCTGGTAGTTTTAAATAGATAAAGAATATTTTTATATTATTTATTTGGAGATATTCTATATAATCTAAAAGGATCTAGGGAGAATCAGAACTTTTTAAAGATGAATCTCTATTCACTTCTGTTGCACTTCACATTAACTATTCCATATAAAGCTCAGTGTCCTGAGGTTTTACATATGCCACTGACTTTTTGTAGACAATATTAAATGTCGTTTTAGAAGAGAGAATGCTATGAATAAAATGAGCCATCTTTAAAGGGTCAAACTATGGATTTATTTCAGAGACGGGAAGTGGCCAAAACCGTCTTTTGCCTGGTCCTTGTCTTTGCCCTCTGCTGGCTTCCCCTTCACCTCAGCAGGATTCTGAAGCTCACTCTTTATAATCAGAATGATCCCAATAGATGTGAACTTTTGAGGTAAGAAAGGCAAACTAGAAATGGTTTTGTAAACAAATGCCACTCAGAAGTGTTTCCATCGATCTTTTTTATAGGCAGAAAGACAGACTACCATTTTTCTAACCCTTAGGAAATCATGGAGACTCCCAGTTTTTATCTGAGGTCCTGTTGAGAGGGACAGGGAAGAGGGGGTATGAAGAACACTGGGGACAGACAGTCAGAGTTGTCAAGATGATGAGTGAGTGCCAAGGTGGAAAATGTCAGGTCCGATTCTCCAATGCGTTTTCTAAATTATTTCTTTTCAGCCAGCTTCAGTACTTCCAAATGAGATTTTATTTTAAAAGAGAAGAATTGGGCCTGGGAAGGGGAAATGGAGGAAAGTCAGTAGAAATGCTAGAGTTAGAGGGAGACAGAGACAGAGACAGGCAGAGCATCATTATTAGCAAAGATGAGTGATAAATTTAGAACCATTGTATATTGGTATTATTTTTTCCTTACAAAAGCACAGAAGCCTACAATGAATACATGTTCAGAATAGCATATTTTTCAGACACATTTTGGGTTATTTTGTTGCAGCTTTCTGTTGGTATTGGACTATATTGGCATCAACATGGCCTCACTGAATTCCTGCATTAACCCAATTGCTCTGTATTTGGTGAGCAAAAGATTCAAAAACTGCTTTAAGGTAAGAGACCATCCCAAAATAAAAAGCTCTTTGTAATATGACTCAAATATAAGCTTTCAAAACTGCTAATATATCTATCCAGACAGATTTAGTAAGTTATTTTATAGTTTCCCTTTTATTACATCATGGATGATTTTTTTAAATAAGACTTTTGCTTATAAATCACTATAACTGTTTTTGCGTATAAATCCTAGTCGGCGACTCCCTACTGCCTCAGCCAATCAGTTACACTCATGGAATTGTTGACCAAAAAGTAATAAAAATTACATGCATTGATGTCTGATAGGCATCACATAATAAAATAAGGGCTAAACATGAATTAAAGATCCTGTTCCCTGTTTTTGGTAGATTCTGAACTTCGCAGCTGCAATTATTATTACAACTAAATTAGTTCCTTTTTCACATGGACTATGAGAATAGCAAGGTAAACAAAAAATAATAGTTTAGGTTTTACCTCTTTCTTCCTTTGTTGTATAACAGTGATGTGCTGTTCAATGTGAAATACATATAATTCCTTCTTCAGCTGCTTGCATTTTATCATCCTTCTATTCATTCACTCCTTCAACAATCTAACATGAAATAAAATATCCCCTCCCCTAATATGAAAATCATCCATTTGTCCATGGTATTTCACTACTGGAAAGCTAAGAACGTAGCTCCCGTGTAAATGCTAAGGCAGCCTATAACATTCTTCGCCCATTCATATCTCAAATTTTAGAGCTGGAAGAGAACTTCCATCAGGATCAACACCCTCATTTTACAGAACATAAAATAGTGGACTTCCCATTTTCTTTTACATATAGAATGAACAGAAGACAAGCAGAATGAACAAAATTTTATATTTAAAAAAAGTTCAAGAAAAAAATTGAAGAAGACTGAGATGCTTTTGTACTATATAACCTTATTGTTTAACAATATTGAAAAGAGATATGAGAATACATGGCTGAAAAAATAGGAAAGCAGTATTAAATTCATTGAAATGAAAAGATATTTATGTCACCGTCAAGTGAGAGAAAGCAGGTTAAAGGCTGGGCGCGGTGGCTCACGCTTGTAATCCCAGCACTTTGGGAGGCCGAGGTGGGCGGATCACGAGGTCAGGAGATTGAGACCACGGTGAAACCCCATCTCTACTAAAAATACAAAAAATTAGCCGGGCGTGGTGGCGGGTGCCTGTAGTCCCAGCTACTCGGAGAGGCTGAGGCAGGAGAATGGCGTGAACCCGGGAGGCGGAGCTTGCAGTGAGCCGAGATCCTGCCACTGCACTCCAGCCTGGGTGACAGAGCGAGACTCCGTCTCAAAAAAAAAAAAAAAAAAGAAAGCAGGTTAAATCTTCTCAGCAAAGTGGCTTAGAATAACTTGGGATGAGATGTTTGTGAAAGTATCTACAAGGTTATGGGGTATACATACAGTACAGTCTCACTAAAATAATTATACTCACATTCTCAAGCACATGCGCATATACATGTGTATAATTTATTTATTTCATGTATGTGCAAATACTTCTGTTTTCATGGGGAAAAGTCTTGAATTATATGTTTATCAAATATTAAGATTATTTATCAAATAACCAAGAGTAAATATCAATTAAAAGTGGCTTTCTCTTGATGAGAAATTTTAACTATGTAGGTTTTTTCTTTTCTGCATTTTTTAGCTAAAAAATTATCATATGCTACTACTGTGATTATATTCTTTTAAGAGGGAAAATCAAAGAGCACAGAAAGAAAGGGCCCAAGAACTCCTAATCATACAAAGAAAGTCAGAACCCTGGAGAGGAGGAAGAGTTGGGAAAGGTGACTGACGTTAACATATAATGAGTTACTTTGTTTTGTACAGTCATGCTTATGCTGCTGGTGCCAGTCATTTGAAGAGAAACAGTCCTTGGAGGAAAAGCAGTCGTGCTTAAAGTTCAAAGCTAATGATCACGGATATGACAACTTCCGTTCCAGTAATAAATACAGCTCATCTTGAAAGAAGAACTATTCACTGTATTTCATTTTCTTTATATTGGATCGAAGTCATTACAACAAAATGAAACATTTGCCAAAACAAAACAAAAAACTATGTATTTGCACAGTATACTATTAAAATATTAAGTATAATTATTTTAACACTCATAGCTACATATGACATTTTATGAGCTGTTTACGGCATGGAAAGAAAATCAGTGGGAATTAAGAACGCCTCATCGTGAAAGCACTTAATTTTTTACGGTTAGCACTTCAACATAGCTCTTAATAACTTCCAGGATATTCACACAACATTTAGGCTTAAAAATGAGCTCACTCAGAATTTCTATTCTTTCTAAAAAGAGATTTATTTTTAAATCAATGGGACTCTGATATAAAGGAAGAATAAGTCACTATAAAACAGAACTTTTAAATGAAGCTTAAATTACTCAATTTAAAATTTTAAAATCATTTAAAACAACTTTTCAATTAATATCATACCATTGATCACACTGTAATTAGATGCAAATGAGAGAGCAGTTTAGTTGTTGCATTTTTTGGACACTAGAAACATTTAAATGATCAGGAGGGAGGAACAGAAACAGCAATGCTGTTTTTGAAAATCATTACACTCCTTTCACTAGAAGCCCAAACCTCAGCATTCTGCAATATGTAACCAACATGTCACAAACAAGCAGCGTGTAACAGACTGGCACATGTGCAAGCTGAATCTAAAATATAATACTTTTAAAAAGAAAATTATTACATCCTTTACATTCAGATAAGATCAAACCTCACAAAGAGAAACAGAATGTTTGAAAGGCTATCCCAAAACACTTCTTTGAATCTGTTATTCACATACCCTGTGAAGACAATACTATCTACAATTTTTTCAGGATTATTAAAATCTTCTTTTTCACTATCGTAGCTTAAACTCTGTTTGGTTTTGTCATCTATAAATACTTACCTACATACACTGCATGTAGATGATTAAATGAGGGCAGGCCCTGTGCTCATAGCTTTACGATGGAGAGATGCCAGTGACCTCATAATAGAGACTGTGAACTGCCTGGTGCAGTGTCCACATGACAAAGGGGCAG
Source organism: Symphalangus syndactylus (assembly GCF_028878055.3). Lineage (NCBI taxonomy): Eukaryota > Metazoa > Chordata > Mammalia > Primates > Hylobatidae > Symphalangus > Symphalangus syndactylus. The sequence goes on from NC_072437.2 coordinate 43,569,796, forward strand.
GCACCACCCTCTCTCACCCATGCCGTGGTTAAAATGGTTTCTAGCATATGTATAATGCTATAGTTAAAATACTATTTTTCAAAATCATACAGATTAGGACATTTAACAGCTACCTGTAAAGCTTATTACTAATTTTTGTATTATTTTTGTAAATAGCCAGTAGAAAAGTGTGCTTGACGTGGTGCTTTTCTTTCATCTAGAGGCAAAACTGCTTTTTGAGACTGTAAGAACCTCTTAGCTTTGTGCATTCCTGCCTAATTTTTAAATCTTCTAAGCAAAGTGCCTTAGGATAGCTTGGGATGAGATGTGTGTGAAAGTATGTACAAGAGAAAACGGAAGAGAGAGGAAATGAGGTGGGGTTGGAGGAAACCCATGGGGACAGATTCCCATTCTTAGCCTAACGTTCGTCATTGCCTCGTCACATCAATGCAAAAGGTCCTGATTTTGTTCCAGCAAAACACAGTGCAATGTTCTCAGAGTGACTTTAGAAATAAATTGGGCCCAAGAGCTTTAACTCGGTCTTAAAATATGCCCAAATTTTTACTTTGTTTTTCTGTTAGTAAACTGGGCCACATGTTGGAAATCAGCTAGTAATGTTGTTTTCTGTCAGTATTGAATGTGATGGTACAGTAAACCAAAACCCAACAATGTGGCCAGAAAGAAAGGGCAATAATAATTAATTCACACACCATATGGATCCTATTTATAAATCACCTACAAACTTGTTTTTTAATTTCATCCCAGTCACTTTTTCAGAGGCCTGTTATCATAGAAGACATTTTAGATTCTCAATTTTAAATTAACTTTGAATCACTAATATTTTCACAGTTTATTAATATATTTTTATTTCTATTTAAATTTTAGATTATTTTTATTACCATGTACTGAATTTTTACATCCTGATACCCTTTCCTTCTCCATGTCAGTATCATGTTCTGTAATTATCTTGCCAAATTTTGGAACTGCACACAAAAAGCATAATTGCATTATTTATAATAAAATTGCATTCAGCGGCTTTTTAAAAAAATGTTTGATTCAAAATTTTAACATACTGACAAGTAAGAAACAAATATAATTTCTTTACATACTCAAAACCAAGATAGAAAAAGGTGCTATTGTTCAACTTCAAAACATGTTTCCTAGTATTAAGGACTTTAATATAGCAACAGACAAAATTATTGTTAACATAGATGTTACAGCTCAAAAGATTTATAAAACATTTTAATCTATTTTCTCCCTTATTATCCACTGCTAATGTGGATGTATGTTCAAACACCTTTTAGTATTGATAGTTTACATATGGCCAAAGGAATACAGTTTATAGCAAAACATGGGTATGCTGTAGCTAACCTTATAGAACTATAATATAACAATGTAAAAAATTATATATCTGGGAGAATTTTTTGGTTGCCTAAAGTGGCTATAGTTACTGATTTTTTTATCATGTAAGCAAAACCAATAAAAATTTAAGTTGTTTTTTTAACAACTAGCTTATTTTTCACTGTACAGGCACTAATTCATTAAATACTAATTGATTAAAAGAAATATAAATGTGACAAGTGGACATTATTTATGTTAAATATGCAATTATCAAGCAAGTATGAAGTTATTCAATTAAAATGCCACATTTCTGGTCTCTGGGCTGGACTGTGTTTCATTGTTGTGAAGAAACAGATACACAGACATTCAACTTCCCAAGGTTAATTTTCTGGGTAATAGTTTCCAATGACCTCTTTGGTCTTCCTTTCTGTGGTTCCCTGCCTTTGGAGCACTTCACTGTTTCATTAAAAGGTTGAAATGAGGTTTAGGGATTGCTCATTGCATTTCACAAGCTTCTTTTGAGTGTTTTCTGTGTGAAAGATGGAATGGGATTCACAAAATGCAAGGTCCCTACTTGATAAGAGACAGCGATGATAAACTTTAATATGAGGCAAAATGAAATGAGCACTAAATAACTGCACACTGATTGCTGCAGAAGTTCACCTGTGTCTCTCAGCATGTAATCTCTTTCTTCACCCAACAAAAATAATCCAGAATTAGCAATTGCTTTTTTCCCAGATAGTAAGGTCAAACCCAGCCTAGTATTCCAGAGGTTGCTATCATTTACCCCTGACCTTTCCTGGATTTCAGCTGCCTAATTTTAGCTGGCACTTCAAAATACAAGTGTTCTGAATCCCAGGGGCCATGTGAGAAGTACAGAAAAGGATAACATAGGAAATACTCTCGTAAAGCAGTTGCCAAAAAGAGCCTTTGTTTTCTTGAACAGTTAGTTGTTAAGCAATAATAATAATGCCATCAAAATTTATTACAGTAAAAGTAGGCAGAATAAATATAATTTACATACGTCAAAGAAAACCAAGAAATGTGCAGCTCTAAGATGTAGAGGTCTAGAAATCTAAAAATTGTAGAGGCCAAGCTTATAGAAAGCAGTGACTCTGGCATGACTGACTGACTAGCAAACATTATTAGTCAGCCTTTGAAATGACACACATTTAAAAATCAAAAGATTGAATAAGTGTAATCAAATTTGGAAGTCCTGTTGAACACTTCCAGGATTCAAGACTCACTTGAGCAGAGGGAATAACCCTATCGTGTTAAAAAGGAAGTATATTTGATCAGAAAAACACCCAAAGTCCAAAAAATGTGATATCCTTGATTATGTCTGCAATTCAGTTGACCTCAAACAAGTCAGTTAATATATCAGAGCCTCAGTTTAATTATCTATAAAATATAAATATTAATATATTTACTAATTCTTACATCCAATCAATACATGTTAGTATATGTACTATATAATATACCCACCAATGTGTAAGTATACAAAAATGCAAAAGGCATAGCTCCTGCCCTCTGGAAACTCTGGAAAATCTAATAGAGAACACAGACACATAAACAAATAAAGGCAGTTAATATATTTGAGGTACCCAAATATAGATATGTGCATAGTAAGAATCCTGGAGTTTAGGAGAACTCATCCAAGAAGATGGTACTCAAGTTGGGCCTTAAAGGAAGTTTGCTAAGCTAACAAGGGTTTAATGGCATTACTGGAAAAATTACTATCATCCGAGAAATGTGAAAGGGGTAAAGGAACATGGCCAGTTCAGGTGAAGGGTTGACCCGTAGCATGCTGGAGAGGGGTTGTGAGAGGCGGGGCTGGAGATGCAGGCAGGTCAGGAAGAACTCACATTCTTGGATGAGTTCTCCTAAACTCCAGGATTCTTACCATCTACATATCTATATTTGAATATCTAAAATACATTAACTCCCTTTATTTATTTATGTGTCTATCTTCTCTATTAGATTGTGAGTTCCCAGATGGCAAGAGCTATGCCTTTTACATTTTTGTATGCTTACACATTGGTGGGTAAACTATAATCATATAGGTGTTTGCTCTTTACCATGGGCTAGTGTTTCTCAAGTATCTGAAGACCATGTATCACAGAGTCATTTTGGATGGCTTATTAAAAATGCGAATTCCTGGCTTCCAACTCTGAACTATATAATCAGAACTCCCAGGATAGGACCCAGAAATATTTACTTCAACGAATACTTCAAGTAGCCCTTATGCACCTAAAATTGGAGAAGCGCTGCCATATAGATATTTGCAAAACATTGAGTATTTTCAACAAACAGTCACAGGATTAAGTTCTGCTTGCCTAAGATTGCTTTGAAAACAGCGTGGAACATGGGCTAAAGGACTACAAGACAGAAAGTGGACAGATTGGATAAACAGCTACCACAATTAACAGTTGAAAAGATGCAGCTCTGAGAGAGGAAAGTATGCAGGCCAGGCTGCAGAAACAGGGCAGATCTGGAAGGGCGGAGTCAGCAGGGCATACTGGCCAGATGTGAGAGAGGAAGCTCAGTTAAGAGGTTTCTGGTTAGAATGGCCATTAATCTAGACCAGGGGTCAACAAACAATGGCCAGAGGGCCAAATCCAGCCTGCCGGTCTGTTTTTATAAATAAAATCCTATTGGAATGCAGTCAGACCCATTTGCTTATGTATTGATTAAGCTTGCCTTCCACCACAACAGCATAGTTGAATAGTTAACAGAAACATACAAATGGCCTAAAATATTTACTATCTGGCCTTTCCAGAAAAATATTGCTGACCCTGATTTAAATAAGCAATATTAAAGAAAAAGAGAGGCAGCAATTGAGTTGAAAGAGAAAAGAGTTCTGGAGATGTAATGAATTCCATTTGGAAAATAATGACTTAAGATATCATGGAGCATTCACAGAGAAAATTAGGAGGCATCTCTGGGTTAAAGACACAAACTTGTTTATTATGGTTTCGAGATGCTAATTAAAGAAGGGGGTGAATAGCAATACTAGAGGAGAAGTCAAAGAGTAGAAAAAAAGGAAACAAGAGATGGAGAGTAAACTGGCAGAGGTCCCAAATGCAAGAAGACTGGGCAGAGAAGAGAAATTCAGAAAAGAATGCAAGGAACAAAGAAAACTGGTGTCATGAAAGTCTAGAGGAAGGGGATGCCAAGGCAAAGGAGTAGGCTGAGAATCCGAGCAAAATGAACAGAAAAGGGATCTTTGTAACTGACAATCTGAAAAACATCAGAGACCTCATTTAAAGCAGTCTGTGTGTATGCATGTTGTGTGTGTGTGTGTGTGTGTGAGAGAGAGAGAGAAAGAGGACAATATATCTCTGTTTTCTTATTTCCTGTTCATATATATATATACACATACACATATATATATTTTACATATATATCATATATTATGTAACTTTAGTAGTAGAGAAGGATTAATGGTTAAAGATAGTGGATTAAACATATATGTTTTTCCTCATCCTTCTTCTAAAATTCCACTAAAATCACAAAAAAATTAAATACATAAACCCACAAGGATGGAGATGAAAGAGATGACACCAGCCAACTAGAAATGTTAACAAAATTGTGTAAGATGGAAACCAGGTAGATGGACAACTTATTCAGATTTTTGCTTTCTCTACTAAATGTCTATCCAAGAAGCAAGGAGGCTGACATGGTTCACAACCCAGACCTGCCTCAGGAAGGGAGGCAGCAGCCTCTTTGGAAGGGAAGACAAGGCACTGAAGTAAGGCCAAAAATGAAAGAATTGATTCTAAGTCTAACAGATCCTGGTGTCCACAATTTCCCTATATAATTGGTATTGTTGAAAGACAGATGACTTATTTTCTGAAGATGTTGTGCCAGATTTTCTCCGGACTTTGGACTTCATCACAGCAAGAACAGCTGAAGATGGAAATGTGGCCCCTGTCTGCAATAAAAAAGATATAGCAAAGACTTGCCTCATAAACAGTGAGATCTTTAGCCCACATCCCTTTTAGCAGTGACTAGCATCCTTATATGTCCCAGCAAGAGAATGGAGATTCTGTTCTGAAAAAATAACCTGCCCCAGGGAAAAAAATACCTACAAATATCAACATCAGAGTGAGAAGGGTTCTCACTGAAATGGGCTATGTTCTTGCTCCTTTCTGCCCACATACATAGAATTTCCCAGTGGCCTCTTTGTGCCACATTTTGAAACATGAATGAGTAGGCAAAAGCCAGTAGACCTTTTAGGAAACACAGAGCAATAAGAAACAAGAAGCAAAGCCAGTGTGATATATGAACAAAAGGAACATTCAGAGAACAAGAAAGTGCTCTTGGAAACTGAAAATATGCTAGGAGAAATAAAACACAGTAAAAGAGTTTCAACAAAGTTGAGAAAAGTAGAATATGAAGTTACTCTGCCAAAGTATGTTTCCACAAAACTAAGGAAGAAATGAAGGAATCCAGGAAACAGGTGACTCCAACACAGGAAATACTCAAAAGCTATTCCCAAGATGATAGAGGGGAAAAAAAACCTATCCTGTCTATGAAGCAATCAGTCAATCAGTCTTGTTAAAAGTAGAAGAGCAGAGGAAGGGTATCTCCAAGGAAACATACAACATATGGGAGTTTGTAGTCCCATGAAAGCATCCGAGGATAAATGAACGACAGCTACATAGAAAAGCAAGCAAACAAGAAGAAACTAGACAATTGTTAATCTCTCCCAAAATTCTTGCTTATATAGAAAAAATATATATAATCATAGCTATATAGCTTGGATATGAGCAAATTCACCTTGTCTAAATAAACACTAAAATTGTTTTAAACAAAACTGTGACATGAATAAATTGAAAGGAAAAGTAGAAGGAAAGTGTGCTTGATAGTTATGGCTTAAGAAAGTCACATCTTAATTTTCAATAGTAAGAATCCGACATTCACTTGGGGAAACAATTGAGGAGCATCTAGGAAAGTTGAAGATGCTAATCCTATGATTAAAAACATTCCAGTTATAGAGAAACCACTTGTATGACCAGGATATAGACACCAAAATATTCATAGAAGCATTGTTTCATCCAAAAATGAAAACAATTCAAGCTCCATCAGCTATAGTTTAAATAACTAAATTTTGTGGTATATCCATACAATGGAGCCCTCTTCCACAGGTTTCTTGACCTCAGCACTATTGACATTTTGGCCCAGAAAACTGCTTGTTATGGGAGTTATCCTGTATTTGGTAGGATGCTAGTAACATCCCTAGCCCCAACCAGTAGACACCAGTATTGTTCCCTCCTCAGGTGTGACAACCACAATGTTTCCAGACATTGTCAAACGTCTCCTAGAGGAGAGCTGCTCCCATTGAGAACTACAGCACTACTGTATGAGCCCATTAATATAAAGTTCAACATCTGACAAAACCAAGCTCTATTTTACAGAGATGCATACATACTTGATTTAGAAAATAAGCAAAGGAAGGCAAGGAAATTTATTATACAAATAAGGACAATTGTTATTCTTTTTTTTTTTTTTTTTTTTTGAGACGGAGTCTCGCTCTGTCGCCCAGGCTGGAGTGCAGTGGCGCAATCTCGGCTCACTGCAAGCTCCGCCTCCCGGGTTCACGCCATTCTCCTGCCTCAGCCTCTCCGAGTAGCTGGGACTACAGGCGCCCGCCACCACGCCCGGCTAATTTTTTGTATTTTTAGTAGAGACGGGGTTTCACCGTGGTCTCGATCTCCTGACCTCGTGATCCGCCCGCCTCGGCCTCCCAGAGTGCTGGGATTACGACCTTGAGCCACCGCGCCCGGCCGACAATTGCTATTCTTGAGAGATAGAGGACAGTTGTGATTTGGAAGAGATGTATGGAGATCTTTCGGCCTTGGAGCAGTGATTATGATGATGATGATGTTATTAATGTATAAGTTTATTCTTCATGTAAATGTACATGTTAATATGTAATACAGTTATATGTGTAATGTGTAATTCAGTTATAATATGTGTAATGTGTAATAATATATGTATAATATGTGTAATGTTATCTGTGTAATGTGTAATATAGTGGTATGTATAATTTTAATGTTTAATACAGTTATAATACATGTTTTATAGATAATAAAATTTTATAATTATTTTTAAGTATATACGTCTTATGCCCTTTTCTGTAGGTGTTATGTTTCAAAATTTTGAAAGTAAAAAAATAAGCATATAAGTAAGATCTAATTGAAAAACAAAAAGTAGCAGTATAAACATATTATTTAGAAATGTGATGAGACACACCTGCAAAAGCTAGTGGGGAAGAAGAATAAGAAATTATTCTTTTAGGAGTGTAGAATTCACAAGAGCTAAAGGGGAGGGACAAGGAGCTGTTATTATACCATATGAGCATTTTTGCAGTCCATGAAGTACATATATTAGTTTAATAAATGAAATAAATTATTTTTTAAATGGAATAGTGGTCAAGTGGGGTATGTGGACACATTTCATGGATCATGAGCTCTGTGGCTATTTAAGCTAGATAGTTTATGCTGCTTATCAATCACAATGGTGTTGATTATATTCTGCATGTCTGTATTCTTTTGGGTTGGCAAAAGTATCAATCGGTGATTTTACTAAATGACCAATATAGAAGCATGTTGTGGTGTTTACTAAAGATGTATTGTGCAAACAAATCTCAAAAAGGATTTTAAAACTATATTAATTTCAATATAATAAACAAGCAAATAAAAATGCCTCACTAAATTAATTATTGAAAGTTTAAACTTTTGGCAAAATCAAAAGAAACGGGAGAAAAAGAAAACACTGATGGGTAATAGAAAGTGAGTTTCATTTCATCACATAGCAGGTGGTACTAGAAAAATTATTTTTTCAAAAAGGGTGAAACATAAGTGTAATCAATAATAATGAGGCATCATCATCCCAGTACACTTTCAGGCCAGGATATTTTTAATTATTCCAATTGCTTAACCTGACATTTTGGTCATGTTTGGAAACTCATTGTATAAGTCTATATTAAAAGATGGTGGAGAAAACCAAGTTATAAATCTGAGATTAACACTTCATTTTTTTCCTTTCAGCAGACCAAAAATAATCACTCACACAACATGGAGTTTGGTAAGAACTCTGATAGGAAAAACGCAGAGTTGCCTGGAATCTGTGGCACTTAAGAAAGGCTTCTTAGGGTAAGTGACATTTCAACTGGAGTCTAGAGTGAGTAAGTTGGCCAGTGTGGAGGACAAGAACAGAGAAATATTTCCCAGGAGAGGGGACAGCATGCACACAACCCAAAGATGAGAAAGAACGTGACTTCTGAAAATGGTGTGTGTGTGTGTGTGTGTGTGTGTTCAACATAAGCAAAGTCAGAAATGGTCTTATATGCTGAGGTAAGAGGTTCAGATTTGATGCAGGTAGTGATGGGGAGACACTAAAGGCTTTTAATATAGGGATGTGCATTTAGAAAGATCACCATACATGCACTGGAGACAACGGAGGAGAACAAATTCCAAGGAGTTCTAGAAATCCATTAAAAGGCCGTAGGCGATTTAGGTGAGAGACATTGTGCAATCGATTAGGGTAATATCCTAGTCATGGAAAGATGTAGCTGGATTAAAAAGATGTTAGAAGGTAAATCAATAGGACATAGTGATAAATTAAAAGTGGGGGTAAAACAAAGGAAAGAGTCAATGATGCATTCGAGATTTCTAGCATGGGTGACGCTATTCACTGAGGTGGAAAATCACAAGGAAAAGCCAACCTGTAATCATTGTGAAAGGTATGTGTGTCAGGATTGAGGGAAAAACATGTATTTCACTTGGCATATCTTACACTTCTAGGACTTGGAAAACATTTGTCTTTTTTTTAATACATATGAATCTTGAGAGAGTTTACATACTGATGGAGATAAACTACCAGAAAGAGAGGTTGAAGATGCAAAAGAAAGGAGACATTTGAGAGATATTTCAGAGAAGAAAGCCCTGACAAAGTTTGAGGAAGTGGGATTGTAGTCACAGAAGGAGAGATTGGGTTTAAATAGGAGGAGAGACAGAGGTAACTCTATCCTCATATAAACAACTGCCTAGATTAATCTTGGTTTTAGACTCCATTTTCTAGTTTGCGGCTTCTAAAAATTTATTGATACAAGTAATCATATATTTCCAAAATACATTTTGAAGTACTGAAATAAATAATATTTAAGTTATTAATTGTATAGAATGGCTTTCTTACACATAATAAATTATATTACGAACAACAAAGACTATACTGAGATTATTATAAAAGAAAGTTACTTAATTGCTTTCTATACACACTAGTTGGCAGCTTGAGTTTAGATTGTAAATTCCCTGGAAGTTTGTGGTTATGCTTCTACCTCTTTTGTAACTCTCAGTGGTACCTTACCATGATATTTTGCACAGCTGCTGTTGACCACCAGCATATGGTCATTTAAATGCAGATTTATTTTTTTTTATTATGGCTTGAGTAAGCAAGAAAATTTAAAAGTGACTGATAACAAATATTAAATTCTAGGTCAGATAGCATAATAAATATTGATAGCTAAGCAATCCATTCAGCATTCCAGATACATCAGGAGCTGTGTAGCTTTAAAACGTTTTCAGAGAGCGAGACTACATTTCATTTAAAAATTACTCTGTCCTTGAGACCTCTAAAAAGCAATCAACACAGTTTATCACAATCTCCTGCTCAAAACGCTCTTCTCATGATTCCATGACATGTATCTGGTTTTCCTCTTACTTCATTGCCCAACCCTCTGCAGACTCCTTTGTTCCCTCTCACAGCCTCTATCATCCTCATGGAGGCTTGGTCCCGGGCGGGTTCTTTTCTCTCCCTACACTCTCTTCATAGCTGGTCACATCCATTCCATTGAATCACATCCATTCCATTGAATTCCATTGAATCCACAGCATTGAATTATCTGCTGACCTCCTCCACATTTATATCACTAACCCAACCCTCTCCTGGAGCTCCAGATTCATCTTCACAACAGCCTATTTGGCATCTCCACTTGGGTGTGTGTCTCATGGATATATTATACCTACATATCTAAAATATAACTCTGATTTTCTCACTAAACTTGTTTTCCACCTCACTACTCTCAGTATATCCCTTTTCAGCAAAGGATGCATATTCTAGTTTTCTATGTTGAATCACTGGGGTCCTACCAGCCACTCAGTGATTCAAAATGGAAAACTAGAATATTGTCTTCGATTCCTTCCTTTTTCCTTATTTTTTTCTTACAAAGCAATAGGAAGGTCTACTTCTCAATTCTACACCAATATGTCTCTCAAATCCATATACTTCTTGCCTTCTCTCCTCTGCCTATGTGGATAAAGCCATCATCATTTTGATATTGTGAATGTCTACTGATTGATCTCTCCATTTCCACATTAATAAAATAGTCACATCTTAAAATGTGTTTCGGATCATGTCACTATCCTCAATTAAACCCCTTAATAAACCTTATTGTAATTGGAATAAAATCCCAATTCTTTAACATGACCTATAAAGTCTGCAGATGTGGACTTTTTCTATATCTTCAACAACATCTTGAGTCACTTTCCTTTGTTCTTCCCATTATGTAGGCACAGTGGTCTTCTTGTGGATCCTCAAAGCCAACCACTTTCCTGCCTCAGGGCTTTTGCACATATGGGGAATGTTTAGGACACTCTCTCTTTCCACTGCCCACATGGCTAGATCCTGTTGTTTATTTTTACTTTCATGTCTCAGCTTAAATGCCATCTCCTCTAAGGGTGACTCCTCCTCTAAATGGGACATTTAAGCTAAGAGTAAAAGAAAAAACCCTCCTACTGAAAGATTTTTTTTTTTTTTCTGTCTGAGCCTTTAGCAGGTTTCCTTCATAACTCTTACCACAATTTGTGATTTATTTATTCTTTGTTTGCTTACTCGATTTGGAGGAAAGAGGTCATGTTCTCCTGGGCAAAACATTTTAAAGCCAGGGACCATGGCTACCTTGTTGACCATTACACACTTGGTACAAGTGCTTGAAAAAAATTATTGACTGAATAAAACACTCCATATAAAAATTACTCTCTGAAATAGTTGTAAGACAATTGTTTATTCAGCCTTAAACTTTCTCTTGTTCTGTATAAACAATTCAGCTACTTAAAAACTTCTAAAAAAATTTTTTCCCTCCAAATTGCTTGGCTTTGTATTCCTTCCTTGACTTGCTTGAACTGCTTTATTTTATTCATTTACTCTAGTCAATGAGAGAGCAGTAAGCAGAGATAATCCAGTACTGTGCTTTTTCACCTTTCCTCAAGCCTAGAGCCTATTCTAGACACAGTATGGAATATTCTAGGAAAATACCACATTTTATCTGCCATAAATACAATGGCACTAATTCAAATCACCTACAAGAGCAAATAGCCTTTATTTTATGGAAAAGAATGATGATGGATGTTATAGTAAAATGAGATTTATTTTTCAACTGTCTTCTGTAGAACAATTGCTTGCCTAAATTCATACATACACACCCACAAGATACCTCATATAACAAACACTCTGTCTCACAAGACGTTTTAAGTTTACCATTACCAAGAAAAGTAGGAACCAGGAAAACATCTTAGATAATAGAATTAAATAATTTCTTTCCAGGACTATTGCTTGAAAAATTATTTTTTTGAATGTCAACTTTAAGTTTTCAGTCAGAGATAAACCAATGTCCATAGGTCAAGGCACAACAAATAGAATAATAAATTGAGATAAACTCCAACATATCAATAACAAATTATAGGCCATTCAGCACACAACAGCAAATGGGAAGAAATAAATCAGGGCAGTGTCAGTCCACAGAACCCAGCCACTGTGTGTTCACGATAAGCTCCTTCTAATACAAATGACCACTTAGGGGTAGCAAGGGGAATAGCCTGCTTTTCTTATCTCTAATGTTCACCCCAAAAATGTAGCATCTCTTAAAAAATACTTCCACAAAATTATCTAGATACAACCTTTAGCTCTGTTACTGAGGAAAAGGAAGAATTGGTCAAAATGATTTCTAGTGTGTCATTTTCCAAATATTGTGTTTCCTAAGACATTGACTGTACCAAAAGTGGGAGAAGGCAGTAAGACCACATGTAGCATAAAATCAAAAGGAGAAAACAAAATCCGGATATTGTATGTTTTTTTTTTGCCTATGCAGAGATTTCTAATAATTATGTGCTGTGAAAATGTAGATGAGAAAAAGTGATGTGAAGAAATCTGTCACTTTTGTCCCACGTGCAAATATTAATAAGCTGACCTCATGTTGCTATTAACTACCACTTACAACCAGAGTCTACACATAATCGTGCCTTTTAAATTGTGGTATTTATAAGTTTAGCAATGAGAGAAGTTCTTCTAACTACCAACTCACCCCACCTCTACCTCAACACATGCACATGCATTCAACTATAAACAGACTCCCCACCTCAAACTTCATGAAGTGTTTTTAAAGCCCAACACTAGATTAGAAAATAATGAGCAGCACCCTCCTTTATCTAACAAGTTGCAGCACGATTTTCAATCTGGTTTTCTCAAATAAAAATACCTCCCTGAAAATCCTGTAAAACCCCTAAGATGTAAGTAGCAAATTTTCTCTTCTTTCCCTTCATTCAAATGGAAGCCTTTCCTTTTGAGATAATCTATGAAATTTTAGAATCATATTTGCATAAGAACATATGTGCATCCAAATCCCATAAACAATATCACAATAACCTGAAAGTGTATGATTTAAAATTTTTGTTCTTATTGGCCACACTGGAAGAGTTGTCTCATTTGGCATGCCAAACAGTGCTGAGTGCCCGAGTGTCCTCAAATCACCTAAGTTTTACAATTGTCTGTGGATACCAGGGCACACAGCACTGTTTGGCATGACAAATGAGACAATTCTCCCAGTGTGGCCATCTACTTAAAAGTCAACTCTTCCAAACTACCCTATATGAAATAGCAACCACTCCCTGCTTGGTATTTTCTACCTGCCTTTCCTGGTTTTATTTTTCTCTGTAACAATGTTTATCAGATCTGCCACATAATTGATTTGCTTATTTTGTTGTCTATATTCTTCAGCTAGAATCTCAGCTTTATGAAGGCAGGGACTATGCATCTTTGGTTCACTGCTCTAACCCTAGAACCTAGAACAGTGCCTGGAACAGAGTAGATACACAATAAATATTGGTTGAGTTAATCCATTCATTCACCAAGTGTTTATTATGTACATACTGTGTTCCAGGCCAAGAGTTGTTGAGTGCTGTTACTCAAGATTTCATGAGTGATTGGCCACAGAGCCAGAATGAGTGCACAGGTCTCTCCAATGCCTCTCCTATGTTCTCTCCAGTAGGTTCTACTGTCTCCTGCTTGGGAACTACTATTTCTGGTGATTTACTAGATGAATAAACAGATTTTTTCACAACCTATTTAACTGAATAGTTGCGACATGACACCCATGTGGCATGTCATATTCTTCTACATTCTTTAAATCAAAAAGCAAGAAGACAATAGACTTTTCACATAGTGAAAAAAAATCTGCATTTTCAAGTGCATCAAAGAAATGTGAAATGATGAAACTAAATTTTCCTGTTTCTTTGCATTTTGACATTGGAATATGGAAAAACGACCTGGTCCCTTTGAAAGGTATGAGACAGCAAAGACTCAGAAACAGGAAAAGTTATTTTATTTTTTCCTGGTAATGTTTTTCAATTGAACAAGTAAACACAAGTATATCTGCTTCCTGAACATTGCATAATAACAACTTTAAAACCGCCAACTGAAAAAAAAAAAAAAAAAACCACTGATCCCTGAACCACATGGGTTTGAATTGCATAGGTCTACTTGTATGCAGATTATTTTTTGTCCTCTGTCATCCCAGAAACAGTAAGACCAAGCCCCCTCTTCCTCCTCTCCTAAGCCTATTCTATATGAAGATGATGAGAATGAAGATCTTTATGATGATCCACTTCCACTTATTGAATAGTAAATATATTTTCTCTTATGATTTTCTTAATAACATTTTCTTTTTTCTAGCTTACTTTATTGTAAGAATACAGTACATAATACATATAACATACAAAACATGTTCAACAACTGTTTATCAGTAAGGCTTCTGGTCAACAGTGGGCTATTATTGGTTAAGTTTTGGAGAAGTGAAAAGTTACATGTGGATTTTCAACTGAGCGAGAGGTCTGTGCCTCTAACCCAGGGTTGTTCAAGGATAAACTCTCTATCCTTTTATTGCTATTTTAAGCCTCTGAATAACTTCAGATCTAAGAAGTAAGTTGTTTCAGTAATAAACAACATCATTTAAAGACAATTTATATAATATTAAGCTCTACTTAAATCAATCTTTTCTGTAATTCAAAGAATTAATGGCATCTTCATAAGGTATGTGAGGTATAAAAAATTTATTGTTACAAATTTATAAGACAGAAACAGAGACACACACTTTTTTTATATTACATTGGACATATAATTGATATATATGATTTTATATATCATTGGACACAATGTACATTTTGAATGCAATTTGAATTCTCTACTTCTTTTAGGTACATACTCCTAGGAATATAAGAGTAAAAATATAAGAAAGAGTTAAAAAGTATTATATCTCTTCTCTAGAATTTATTTCTCTCCATTTTTCTTTAAAAGAAAATAGAAATGTATGTTTAGGGTAAAAATGCCATTCTACCATTCTTTAGAGTTTAACTGGTGGTCTATAGATAATCAAAGTGTACTAATAGGCAGGAAGGTTAAATTTCAACTTTTGAGACTACAAAAGTTACTTCAA
Source organism: Symphalangus syndactylus (assembly GCF_028878055.3). Classification (NCBI taxonomy): domain Eukaryota; kingdom Metazoa; phylum Chordata; class Mammalia; order Primates; family Hylobatidae; genus Symphalangus; species Symphalangus syndactylus. The sequence continues at coordinate 43,584,887 of NC_072437.2, forward strand.
GTAATTTCTGGGCTAATTTCTCAACACTTATAAAATCCTTTGATCATATTCTGCTTGTTCACCTTTTATCCTAATCCTAACAGCTTTTTGTTTATTTATACCAATTTCCCTATGGGAAAGCATGGATACCTTTACATTCTTATTTTACCCATGATATTATCAGATGCTCTAGGTTCTTCAAAGTATGTCCCAGGGTAACCGACTGTCAGTAGACAGAGCTCATTTCATCACAAAAAGTAAAGGAGAATCATCAGAGTTCTGAAAAATCTCACCTTGACATCTGTTGAGTATTTCCCAACTAATCTCACTAGCGTATTCTAAGACAATTATCCCTATATATAAAAAAAATTATATGTATTTGACAGACTCCACAGTATCTGGTTCAGTGATAGGTATATACTATATGTCGCAAAGGTTGGTGAATATATAAAAGAAGTCCACTCATAATGAGAATATGATAAGAATGGCTCCTCCTGAAAGATTTTATTATAAAACCTGTAGGCATTTTTATCTTAAATTGAGTTAAAAAAAAAAAAAATCTCAATTCTGGCCGGGCGCAGTGGCTTACGCCTATAATCCCAGCACTTTGGAAGGCCGAGGCGGGCGGATCACGAGGTCAAGAGATCGAGACCATCCTGGCTAACACGGTGAAACCCCATCTCTACTAAAAATACAAAAAATTAGCCGGGCATGGTGGCGGGTGCCTACAATCCCAGCTACTCAGGAGGCTGAGGCAGGATAATGGCATGAACCCAGGAGGCAGAGCTTGCAGTGAGCCAGATCAGGCCATTGCACTCCAGCCTGGGCAACAGAGCGAGACTCCGCCTCAAAGAAATAAACAAACAAACAAAAAAACTCTCAATTCTTTATGGTATAATCTCTGACTTACAAAAATCCTTGGATTATTAGTAGCACTTAGGTTCTTTATAAATTTTATTTAAAATACTATTCATTTGTTTTGAGTTTCCCTAAAGCCAACTGTTTAATAACAATAGCAAAATCCATGCAATGAAAAAGAAGAAAACCTTCCTAGTTTGAACAAAACTATTTACTGATAGATTCTCTGTTGCTGAATGGGGATTTTGGAGGTGATACAGTCAGTGATTTCCTTAATACAGATTCTGAGGAATGTGTAATTGTATTAACCACAAAAGAGGGAAATCACCATCAGGAGAAAACAAAACCTTAGGGGCTTGGCTTCCATCCCATTTCAATCAGAGCAAATCCTCTTATTTCTGGTCATTTTATTGGGGTTCTAGGTAAAATATTTCTTCTACTAAACAAAGTATGAAATTATTTGATTATTTTACCATTCCCATTTTATTCTATGGATAAGGCAACTAAGTCCCAGACCTGGTCAAGATCTTGCAATTAGTGATTGAATATGCACAATAACCCAAGCATTCTGACTTCCAACCTCAAATTCATTTCATTACAACAACCTGCTTTCCCATTAAAAAAAAATTCATTTGAAACCAAACAATATGGATTAGGTGTACCATCGACCTTTCCAAAGTATTTTGGCTATGTACTGACAACCAAGGGTAGCAGGGCAAACATGACCAACTATCAGTTAGTTATCACCATGGAATCATTTACCAAAGATGAAACTTGAAAAAAGCACTCACTTTCCCTCTATCATATGACCTATTGATGACCTTCTAGCTAGACCCAAGGAATCAACAGGAAAATGCCCCTCAGTTGTCCTGGGACACTAAATGGAAAGAGCATAGGCACAATCTCATTTCCCAGATCCCTGAATCCTAAGAAAATGGACAAAATGGCTTCTTGTGAGGTTGGGAAACAAGATAAGTGGTAATATTTTTATTTGAGGAAGTAGAAAAGACTTCTGGAGTAAAGATACATTGCAAACACACTCTCAAGTTAATAATTGTGAGTAAATGCTCATGCACACCCACTAGAATGGCTATAATAAAAAAATTAGACAATAACAAGTGTGGATGAAAATGTGAAGAAGTTAGAACCTTCATATATTGCTGGTGGGAGTGTAAAATGGTGTAAACACTTGGGAGAAGAGTTTGACAGTTTCTTTAAAAGTTGCACATAAATGTATATCATGACCAAGTAATTCTACTCCTAGGTATCTACTCAAGAGAAATGAATACATATGCTCACATAAATAATTGTACACAAGCTTTGTTTATGGCAACCTTGCTCATAATACCCCAAAACTAGAAACACCCCATATTTCTACCAGTTGGTGAATGGATAAACAAAATATGATATATCCATGCAACAAAATTTTATTCATCAATAGAAGAGAATAAGTTACTGATAAGTGGAATACCATAAATGAAGCTCAAAAACATTATGCTACATCAAAGCCAGATACAAAATCCAGATACAAAGCCAGATATGAAACCTACAAAAGGCAGATCAGTTCAGACAAGGAGTGAGTCAGTGGTTGGTCGCCTAAGGTTGATGTCAAATGGACACAGAATTCTTTCTGGGGTGATGAGAATGTTCTGAAAATGGATCATGACAATGATTGCAAAATTTTGTAAATTTACTAAAAGTAATTAAATTGTATATTTAAGTCAGATAAATTTTATGCTACGTAAATTAGACCACAATAAAGCTGCTTTTAAACAAAGAAGTAAACATTCACAAAGAATGAGTAAAGTCTGCAGATAGGTACAGCATGCAGAAACTCCAGAATGGCACCAGTGATCCAAGTCAGGCTTAAATCAACTTTAAGGTAACAGGCTAGGAAAAGCAGATGTTTTGCTATCAAAAGATTCTTCATGCAGAATTTTTCATGCAGAGTCCAAGGTAAGATCAATACCTTACTTTCTCTTTATTGCGCACCCTGCATAACAGTTGCGTATCAATGGGAATTTTGTCCTGCCAGAAATCAGACCTGTTCTGAAGCTTCTTGAATAGTAGTGAGTCTTCTCACACATCTATACACCATAAACCCTGCCAAGCCCCAGCACAATGCTGGGCACAGTGTAAAATCGTTTTTTTGTTTGTTCATTCTGTGTTGGCCTAGTTTTCCAGCCCTAAGTAAAAGCCAATTAAGTCCATACCCCAACCACATCCCTTGTCCAGCTGTCACACAAGAGCCCTAATTACCCCAGGGCCAAGTACCACACAATTAGGAATGGTCCCTATGTATTAGTCTGTTCTCAGGCTGCTAATAAAGACATACCCGAGACTGGGTAATTTATTAAGGAAAGAGGCTTAATTGACTCACAGTTGGGGAGGCATCACAATCATGGCTGAAGGTGAATGAGGAGTAAAGTCATGTCTTTGGTGGCAGGCAAAAGAGCTTGTGCAGGGGAACTCCCCTTTACAAAACCATTAGATCTCATGAGACTTGTTCACTACCACAAGAACAGTATGGGGGAAACTGCCCCCATGATTCAAATATCTCCACCTGGCCCTGCTCTTGACATGTGAGGATAATTACAATTCAAGGTGAGATTCGAGTGGGGACACAGCCAAACCATATCACCCTATATGCCTCAGAGCCTAAAATTACTCAAATTAGCCAACCCACAGGGAGCCCAGGAACCTAGATAATCCCACCCCTTTGCCACACATAAGCTGTCCCCAACAGCTCCAGCTTACCTGTCCCCCAGAGCAATACACGTATGGCCCCATCTAGCAGTCTTCTGTCTTCAGAGTTGTATTTAGCAAAGAGTTCTGCTTTTTATCTATCTACGTGTCATTATGTTATGTTCTGCCATCAAAAGTTTCTCTAAATCATATGAAACAACAGAGCAGATGCCTTATGACTAAGGAAGGAGATATCTCTACATAGACCCTTTTATCATCAGGACTTTGGAATACACTTTTTCCAAAACTTTTCATGTGCTAAGGACTTTCATTAAGTCAGTCTAACTGGTCTAGGAGTATCTGCCCTTAATTTTCTCTCCAATATCTTATCTAACAACTCTCTCTAAAATATTTTTAATTATTTATTCTCAAACAAAAGGGCAAGTAATCAGAACTGATTTTGACAAAGAGCCTATTAATATGCTTTTATTCTTTTTTATTTTTCTTTAAACACAGTAAGTATCTTCCCAGGATTTTTCTTTTATCCTAGGAGACTTTTGACAAAAATGAGAAATCACTAATATTGAGGCAGTCCAGCTAACCTCTTTTCTAATACAACTAGACACATGGCATTTTCATGCTTATAAAATTCGAAACTCAGTTTTTAAAACCTGAGTTATACACTTACAAACTGACAAAAAATCATTCATTTCCTTCAGGACTGACTGGTGTACCTGCTCTTTAAAGAGACTTTGGAAAATTTAAAGTATTTGTATCCTGGCTTCTGTCTTTCTTCCAAAAAGCTGAATGTTATGGTTACAAGGTATTGGTTGAGTAAGTAGCCTTTAGTGGCTCCAGATTTTCTGTGGTAAACTCTTACATGCAAAAAATCAGCAGTGTGACGTATTTTAATGAAGAGGAATGTGCTGTTTATTCTCTTTTCAAGTTTGCCTGGCAGATAACATCACTCTCCTCTCTCACAAGGCTGACTTTTCAGGTTGTTCACTTTTACAGGAGATTCAACAAACAAAGCATATAGGCAGTAAGATGTCTATCAGAAGAAGTTTGTCTGATCCTCCATCCCCTCCAATCTCTACTTGTTGATTTACAATTGTTCTCAACTACTTTCAGACTAGCTTTCCAAACATTCACAGTGATTCTAGGAGCTAGGGGTTGAGACTGAATGTGAGGTATCTCACATAGCAAAGAATACCCAGTAGAAGTTAAAGATATTAAAACCCATTCAAATAAGAATTAGACTTACAGAGATTTATTCTTTCCACCAGACAAAATTCATTTGCATTGTCATAAACAGGAATCATCTGCATTGCTATGGACCTCTGAAGACCCATTTAATTAAGTCATCAAATAAACTATCTGAGAGAAAACTGCTAATAGAGATAACTTGAGACTTAAGGCCCCATAAGTCCTAAAATATCCCATTTACTAGTCTGCAAAGTGCTAGAGATTTTTATACTGAAATTATGTTTTTAATATAGTTATTAATAATATCTCCAGAATGTCCTTGCTAAAAACACCACTGTCAGGAAGAATAGAATATATTATTAGCATAGATGAGTTTATGGAATTTTTATAGAAAATAAATTCTGAAAGAGCATGACCTGGCCAGCCTAATTATCCAAAAAACTTTTTTGACAAGAGCAAATATTAAAAAGCCTTATTCCTGTCTATACTCATTTATTTGCACAAACACTAGAGTTTTACTATGACTAGGACAGCTATAGTCAAAAATTTGGTATAAACCAGCCACGCCTGGCATACACCTTGAAATAGTTATGGATATTCTACTTATACCAACTTTATTTCCACATGAGATTTGAGGTAGTCCACACACACACACACACACACACACACACACACACAAATGTAAGCTAAAGAAGTTCATAATTTAGAAATAAAAAAATCAAAAACCTTAAGAAAATAAAAAAATCCAGATCTATATCTTTTCTATGAATGGTGTAATTGGTTATAAGCTGCCTAACTTGTATGCTGTTGGTATGTCATTTTTTAGTACTAAAAAAAACAAGCAAAATCTTAAGATTTCATCAGGAAAGAAAGTCTTCATGAGTTCTATGTTATGGAAAATTTTTCAAGCGGAATATACTCAGGAGACATTGGCTAATATAAGGGCCAAATCCTAAACAAGCTAAAAGCAACTGCAGAATGACAGCTCATATGATGGCATTATATATGGATCCCTGAAATTATGTTTTTCCAATATTTGTAAAAGAACAATTCCCATGAACAACTATCAACATTCTGAATGAAGGGATAAATCGGAAAACCATATACATGTACCTACTCCACCCCCTAAAAAAAGATAAGTGTGTACACTCTCATGGAAATTTTTTTAATTATACTTTTAAAATGAAAAACATTTTGAAGTATATTTTGAGTAACTGCAAATTTTACCTGAGTCTTCTTTTGCAACAGCTTGACTTCAAGTTCATCCTCCACTCCGTAATCAATGTATGTTTTTCAACTTGGTATATACAATGATAAATATCAATGTCATTGGTTTAAGAATTCATATCCTATTACTTAGCATGACTAAGTTGTCAGAACAGCTTTCATTTAAAGAAAGAAAACTGTAATCTGTTTGACTACTCTGCATTAAATATAAAATATAAAAAGAAAAATGATATCAGAGGAAAGAGTTGGCAGGCTGCTCTTGGCAGTGACTCACTATGCAATGCTGCTGAAAACGAGGTAAACACACATTTCCTTGCAATATCCACTTCACAATAAAATGATATTTGCTCTTTTCCTCTCAAGTTTGTATGTATTCTGGTTTTGGATAAAATTATTAATTTATGTATTTCATATTAGGAGACTCACACTTTCAGCTTTAGAGGTACATATTTTCTCCAGTCACCTTAAGTAGACTTGAACCAAAGTCATTTACCTATCTCCTTATAGACATCCATTGCAATCCTTGGTTATGACAGGAAATTATTCAAATTCTTTTGAGCTAAAATAGAAAAGTTCAATGAAAATCAGAATTTGTCTTCATGGTATTTTATGGACTTTAATTTCCTTTCAATTCAGGTTTTAAAAAATCATAAAACTTTAATCCAGTTCATGTAACTGTGTTCATTGTTATAAAACATGGCTTTAGCCTCTTCATTACTAGACTTTTTATTGCAAATATAAGTGGAAAAATGCAACTTATATATGTTCATATAACAGGTATTCATATAATTCATATAATCATGCCCTTGAGCAACTAAAATGTAAACTGGTTAAAATCATAGGGTTCAAAGAGGGGACACAAGTCCTATGGGCAGATGTCTGCTACTTCAGTGCTTCAAAAGGCTATATCAAACGTGAGTACAAGTGCCTGAGAAGTGCAAACCTCTGAGGAAAATCCTGGCTCCACCTGTAGGCTCCACTTCTACTCAAGCACAGCAGAAATCGATACTCCTGTGGATCACAACTAAAAGATTAAATTTGGCATCCACTCAATACGGCTGTCCTTGAAATCAACACAGAATACCTGCTCTACCAAAATCAGAAAAAGACTTCAATTCCATCTAGCATTAGGTAAAGGTTCCAAACACTTGAGTTGAGAGTTGAGAAAGAATCTAGGAGACAGCTAAGTCTGGCATGTTCTTCCTTAGGAGCCCTCTTGCCTTGAACACCAACACTCTGGTTGCCTACTTACTACTGGGTCTCTTTAATTTGGTTCAAGCATCCACCCTAAATTCCCAGGCATCCAGTCCCACTGGAATGTACCACAAGCAATGTCAGTCTCTGTCCTCAGTGATGATGAAGGAAAAACATCACTTTCCACAAATCCCAATCTAATTTTAAATTTTCCCTAGTCCTGTTTTGAACATGCGTGCGCATGGACACACACACACACACACACACACACACTCATTTCTTCCTTCAAGTGACTCATACTGAGGCAATAGAGAGGTATGGAGAACCCTGGCTGAGAACCATCTCTCAGCATTAACCCCATCGGCAGGATTAACCCCATCGTGCTTCCACTGGCAGCTCTGGTCAGCAGGTCGGCAGCTGCAGCCCTTGAGGTTAGCACCAGGGCTTTGTGGTTTCTTCCAGCTGTTCTGTGGAAGAGTGCCAGCAGTTGTCTCGCTGCAGCAGTTCTTGTTAATACACAGGGTTTTCCATGCGTGCCCTGGTTCTTCAGCTGTCTCCTCAAGTACTACATCAACATCATTATTAATGAGAACTCACAGTGAAGTATCTGTCCCAGTGGGAATTACAGTGGTGCATGTCTCTTCTGGTGAAAGAATCTATTTAAGATGCAATTTATATTCGGGCTGCTGTATCAGGACGCTTCCCAAAATCTCCAGAAAAATTCCACTGATGGCAGAGGAAAGAGGATGTGTGACCTCCAAGGTTTTGAGGTTTAACGTGAAGTTGCATAGATTTAGGAAATTTTGCAAGCACAATTTTTTTGATGTCTCATATTTCAGCTTAAAAATCCAAGTAATTTTTGAAATTTATTTTCTAATATATTTACATTTATTTTAGTAAAAAATGCTCTTCTCCTCAACCCAACCTTTCAATCTTTTAGTCCAAAAACAGGTGTCCTATTTATCTTTTGTCTTGCCTACCCATGGTTGTATTTCACTCCATGATGATGATGATGATGATATGATGGCAGTGATGATGAAGACAACAATTATCATGATCACAAAATATTTAATAGCCAGTTTTTATTGAGTGATTACTTCATGTCAGGAATTATGCAAAGCCCTTGGCAAGCATCATCTCATTTAATTTTTAAAACAAACTTACCAGCTTTTACAAGTATTATTCTCACTTTGTAGATGAGCTAAATGAGGCACAGAGGAGTTAAGTAACTTGCCATTGACAAACTTTCAACTAAAACTCTGAGGATTCACAATACCAATCCCCACAGAAAAGGAAATCATTGATTAATTTTTCTAATTTTTCATTAAGAGGATCTAACAATTTCTTACCATAAATTCCAGTCGGACAAGGTACCCAGAAATTTAAAAGGGCTCTTGAACCAGTTAACAGAGACACAACAGTAACTAGGTAACCAGAGTTACACCAAGAAGACTATGTAAAGACAGAATTTGAGGAATTAAATAATGCCAAAGTAAATTTGTTTGATAAATTCTTTCTCAACCCTCAGATATTTGGTATCTTTATCACATGCGGATGAAAGTTATTCCATGAATGAATTCTCCTTCTGGTACCTATAGAGCAGATACTCTATATTGGTTACAATGAGAGCCATATGTCCTGAGGCATATGTCTCCCAGTAAGTATCACACTTGTGGAAGTCCACTCAGCTCCTTTATCTTTATGTCCTAAAGCAGGACTCAGGTCCTTATTTCTTTTATGTCTCAGAGGTAGCTTTTTCCCTTAAAGTTGCTTGTTCCACTTTCAACAGCATTCCCCAGGCACTGGATGAATTTCAAGTAACTGAGAAACTTGGCCAAAGTTCAGACAGATCTTTATAATGATCTCTTCATGGAACACTGGAGTACCTGTGCAAATCAGGTCTCAGGAGTCTACTTGGCCACTCTGTTACATGAGCTGGACATGAAACTAATTCTATTGGGGTAACTGAGTTATATCTAAAATTGGTTAATAATAAAAGATCTTCTCTTAGGTCTCTTCATTTCTTTAGCTGACCAAAAATGTCTTCTCTGACCCATTTTAAGGATATAGCCTCTGTCTTCATAATAGGTCTCTACAAGAAGTATTCATTTGAATAGTGTGCTAGAGTCTTTTGTAAGGCTTTGGCTAAAGCCACGAGTCACTACTCATGCCCTTACATTACTGTCAACCTAGTAAAGTTTCATTGAAAATTTCATTCCAGAAATACATAATCTCTAAAGAAGAGCTTGGTATGCTTCTTCATTCATCAATTGGAAGCTATGTAACTTTTTTTTCTTTTCTTTTCTTTTTTTTTGCATTAGTGGCCAGGAATTTGAACTCAATTTAATGTCCTAATGAGGTAATACATTTATTTCAGGTGCTTGCTAGCATCTATTTCAATACTGCAGTTTGCTTCAACAGTTATAACCCTAGCTGCAAGTCAGAAACTTCTGTTTAAAAATACCTGATGTCTGAGATAGTGTCCAGCCCAGATCTAAGGGTGAGGCCAAGGAACTGGAATATTTCAAATGATCTCCAAGGTGATGCAAATGTAGAGGGAGATTTCAGAACCATTTCTATGGATGTTATAAATTTGTTTTGTTTTAATTTTAGTTGTCTTATTTGTACACTAATTTATTTACATGAACTCAAGTTCTTTTGAAAGAAAAGAATCATAATATACAAATGCATAAACCATCAATCTTATACTATTGAACAGATCTACATCTCACCAGTATGTCTCAATTTCGGCTGTCCATCAGCATCACTTGGTGAGCTGATAAAATCCTAATGCCTAGACTATATCCAAACCAATTAAATCATAATCTCTGAAGGTGAGACTGAGGCACTGATCATTTTTAAATCTCTTCAGATGATTTCACATGCAGCCAAGGCTGAAAACTAATGATCCATATTCTCTCTCCACTTCTTAGCAATGTCTTGAAATAAGCATGTTCATGGGAAAAAAATGTTAAACAAGTCAAGTTTATATTTTGTTTTAACCTAATCTTCTTATGGCACTTTTCTTCTTCAGCTGCTTAGCATCTACATCTTGTTTCAAGCCAAGGGGCACTTACCCATCTTACTTCCCTTCTCACGGAATATGTTGCAAACCCACAGAAACTGCTCATTATTCCAGTCTCTCAAAGTGTGACTGGCTAAGTCCAAGGACATTCACATACAAAAAAAGCCTGCTTGTTCTCATAAATTTTCTAAATGGTAATACAATCTTCATTCATTTTTTCCATATTTGTTACCCCTCCTGATACCTTCTGGAGTAGGTTCTTGAACATCTAATCTAGCTGACTAAGCTTTAATTGGCTGATCAATTTTGCTATTCGGTTCATTTGTTGACTTCTTTATCAGTTGTTTGCTCAAAATTTCTAATTTCCTCATAGCTGAATATCAATATTATTGACATTCTAATACTAGTATTGATCCAATTACATAAGACTTCTTTGAATTTCCTAACTACAGCAATACATCTACCTTGAACAATTAATTGCTCTTCAAACTATACCATTTCACCATGCAATGACTTGCCTTTGCTTTTATAGAAATAGAGCATAAATTGGTGTTTTCCTGGGGGTAAGAAAGAGATGGGAGCAAGAAAAAAGTGGGTGTGGCTATAAAAGGGCAACATGAGGAATCTTTCTGGTGGTAAAAATGTTCTGTATCTTTTTGTTTTCTTTTTTTGAGTTGGGGTCTCATTCTGTCACCTAAACTGGAGTGCAGTGGTGCAATCATAACTCACTTTAGCCTCAAACTCATGAGGTCAACCAATCACCCCTCCTCAGCCTCCTGAGTCTCTGGGACTACAGGTGAGAGCAACCACACTCATCTAATTTTTAAAAATTTTTTGTAGAGAGGGAGTTTACAATGTTGCCCACGTTGGTCTCGAACTCCTGCCCTTAAGTGATCTTCCCCCAATCAGGCTCCCAAAGCATTGGGATTACAGTTATGAGCCACCATGCCTGGCCAAAAATTTTCTTTATCTTGAATAAATCAATGTTAATATCTGATTGAAAAATTGTATTGTAGTTTTGCAAGATGTTACCATTGGGGTAAACTGGGAAAAGGATACGTAGCTTCTCTCTGTATTGTTTCTCACAAATGCACGTGAATCTACAATTATCTCAAAGTGAAAAATTTATTTTTATTTTTATTTTTTTGAGACAACATCTCACTCTGTCACTCAGGCTGGAGTGCAACAGTGTGACCACAGCTCACTGCAACCTCAACCTCCCAGGCTCAGGTGATCCTCCCACCCCAGCCTCCCAAGTAGCTGGGACCACAGGCATGACCCACCAAGCCCAACTAATTTTTGTATTTTTTGTAGAGAAAAGGTTTTGCCGTATTGCCCAGGCTGGTCTCAAACACCTGGGTTCAAGTGGTCCACCCACCTTGGCCTCCAAAAGTGCTAGGATTATAGGCATGAGCCACTGCATCTGGCCTCAAAATGAAAAGTTTTTCAAAGTAAGTCCCATGGCTTACAATGCCTGCATGGAGTCACCCCAGCTTAAACCCTGCCTCACTTGGTCCTCTCTCGCCCTTTACTTTCTACACTTAAGCAATGCACCATTTTGTCTCAAATAAATTATACACATTCTCTCTGTCCTTAATGGAGGCACAAATGCACCAGCCTTCCCCACTTTTTTCCCCACTTCCCCACAACCATTCACCTCTCTTTTTCATGTCATTTCTCTAGAAGTGAGTCAGTCACTTCTAGGAAGTAAGTCAGTCACTACCATTGGTAGCTAAGTCAGAAGGATTGCCTGCATCCATTATACTGGACCTAGGGCTAGTCTTCTCAAGACAACACAGGGCTTGGTTTTGAGTTCAGAATGTCAGTCCAGGTCTGTGACTCCCTCATGGTAACTTTTCCCTCAGGAGTCCATGTGTTCATTCCTTACATTTCAGCCATTATTTCTTTTTGACTTTTTTCTGCTTTTTCTGTCCATTATTTCTATTACATGTATGTTGGTGTGCTTAACAGTGCCTCACATTTCTCTGAGACTCTGTTCATATTTCTTATTATTTTTATCTGTTATTCAGATTAAATAATTTCGATTGATCTGTCTTCAAGGTAGATGATTCTTTCTTTTGCCAGTTCAAATCTACCATGAAGCCACTCCAGTGATGTTTTCATTTCAGTCATTGTACTTTTCAACTCCAAAGTTTCCATTTGGTTTTTTAAAAAAAATTTCTTTTTATTGATATTCGCCATTTGATGAGACATTGTCACCATATCTTCCTTTACATTTTTAAGCATGATTTCCTTTAGTTTTTTGACCATTTTTATAATAACTGCTTCGAAGTTTTTGTCTGTTAAGTGCAACATCTGAACCTTCTCACAGACAGTTGCTGTTGCTTACTTTTTTCCTATGTATGGGCATTTCAGGTAATACAGTATAGCAAATCTGGGTCCTGATCTCCCCAGGGCTTATTATTGTTGTTGTTGTTTGCTTATTTATTTGTTTGTTAATGTGGCTACACTATTTTAGTGAAGTCTATTTTCCCTACAACATGAAGCCTCAGACACTGATCCTCAGAGGGCAGTGCCTTGGGCATGGCACAATCACCTTGAGATGACAGTAGTTTTAGCCAGGCTCTTTTTGACTGTCTTTCCCTCTGATTCCTTTGTTAAGATGTTTGCCTCTGTTGGTATCAAACTCAACCGTTAGGCTCCACTAAGTGCTGACTGTTGCTTTGTTGTTTAGACTACATGCTAGGGCACACATGTCTCCACAGTCTGATCCAATTAAATTCAAGCCATTTTGTAAAGGCAGTATTGAGGCCAGACTTTGAGGTTTGTTCTCACCTCAGGAAAGCTCTTCTTATTTCTCTTTTTCTCTGATTCCCTCTGATAAAGTAGCTAGCTTATAGTTTATCTTGTTGCTTTCATAAAGCTATCAGCTTCTTCTTAATTGCTTACTACCAAAATCTTCGTTGTTTTTAAGAACTCCTACAGACCTGAACTTTCTCATACTCTGTCATAAATAAATCAGTTCCATTGGGAAGATTGTTAGTGTTCTCAGTTCTTATAGCCTGCTTCTCTACCTAGGCAAAGTCTCTGAACCACCAGAGCTGAAGGTAGGGTTAGTGCCTGCTGCTCCAAAATGATACCCATGCTTTGTGATTAGGGAATTAAGCAAGGACTGTAGTCTCTGGTCTTCTCAGCTTGACTCTCCTCTCTCCTAGTGTAGATCCTCTACCCTATGAATAAGGTGAGCCAAGGACAAAGGAGCCCCACCTTGCCATGCCTGGTTTAGAACTTCCACCCCATGAGCTGGATTGGGAAATGTTAGCCTCCAACCTTTCAGCCACATGAAAATGCTGATGGCCTGACCCTCCTGGAGAAGATACTAAGCCCTTGACTGGGAGCTGCGGGAGGAGAGACATCAAGAAAGTCTTGTCTTTTTGACTAAACTCACCACACTCACCCAGAGTGGACCTTCTGACACAGTGAGCTGGGGGAGAGGAAGAAAAGGGAACAGGTCATATCTCAAGTGCCACAGACTCTCACTGTGCCTTCTAAGATAGTAAATTTTCTTGAACAAATGTATCTTCATTTTCTGTATGAAGACACATTTGTATCTTCTTTATGCCATTTCCAGTTACTTTAATTTTTTTTGCAATTATTTTGACTAGTTGTGGTTGTATCCCAGGGGAGCAGGACTGTGGTTCTCCCAACACTGCTGTTACACAAGCCATTCAAGTTAGAGCTATCTTGATTCCTTTGAGAGGCTCCAGGATTCTGATTCTCAGAAGAGAAAGGCTGTGGTTCCTGATTCTTTTCCTTCCCTGAAGCTTCTTAGACCTGTATGCAAATTCCCAGTAACTTTGGTACTATATACCAAGATATGAGACGTGGCCTTTCAAACCAAAAGTGAGTACATTTTTCTACCTTTCTCACAGAACAATAAGTATCTACTCTCATTTTTTTATAACCAAAATTTTACATTTTCTCCATAACAAAAACCTTGAGAAAGAACTTGAGATTGCCACTGCTAGATATAAACTGGCAGGCAACAATCAAACTGCAGTCTTTCTTGCTAATTTTTTTCAGATTCCACATTATCAGTTGTGGAAGCATGTCAGCCCTATTACATGAGTTCAATATCAGTTTTCCCATCAAGAATATAACACCATGGGGTTAAGAATCATTTTGTCCCTAGCACCTGATGCATGATGTGTGCCCGATAAATACTAGTTGAATGAACAGACATTGATTATAAGAATTCATGTCAGGACACTGCTACACTTGATACTTGGGGAAAAATTGACAATCCTGTTGGTGAACATCTGATTTGAAAGTAGCTTAAAGACTAGGGCATTCCTGGAAATGAATGCCATCTAAAATAGCTGTTGGGAGTCTGATATGTTATGTCCCTATGTTTTCCCCCCAGTGCATTCTCCATCCCTCCATCCCTCCTTTCCCCTACAAGTGAAATCATACTACCTTGATATAAGGTTAATTCAAAGGTTAGCCTTGAAAAGAAAAACATCGCCTCATAACAGAAGCCTGGAAAGAACAGGGAAAAACGCATCCATTTGCCTTGGTGATAGAACGGCCCTTATGCACTGATCATGCCTTTGGCAAATTCAAACCATATGATGGCTGAATCCATTTCTTTGCATAGTGAGCTCCCTTCTTGACCCATATCCCACGACCCTGGACTTTGAGTTGATCTGAGGTTGCAGGACCAAGATTATTACTAGATTTGCTGCATCTGAATTCTGCAGGCAGTTCATTCCCAGAGCTATCTATGTACTTTAGATTTTATTGCACCTGATTGCTTTGGGAACAAATGGTCCCGTCCTGAGAGTGACTGACACATAAGGTTATCAACACCCAGCCGAGGTTTCATAATCATTGCACAGTGTCTTCAGAGAATGTAACACGGAATTTTGCTTAGGAATTATTCCACTACTTTCTCAACACTGAGACTCAGCTCAAGTCCCCAGAAAGCTTCTGATATACACCAGAAACAATATATATAATCCCTAGGGTTATTTTTATGCCATTATAATTCCTAGCATCTGAAAGGTAGAAATAGGAAACCATAAAAGAAAGTAGTGAATATTAAAATATTAAACAAGCAGCATAACATGCAGTATATATTTTTATTATTAAATTTGGTCACCTCTAAAAATGTCCATTTTTCCCACTTAAAAAAGAAAGAAAGTGCAGTGAAGATCTAGGTTCTTGTGCTGCCCACTAAATAAAATGAGAGGAAAGGAACAAGAACTTTCATGTCAAATTGTAAAAAGAAATTCTTGTCTTTTTGGCTACAAGAGACGGCGAACACATGCCAGACACAACTGCTGTGAAATTCCTAGTGTAATGCTCAAAATAATGCTAAAGTTATTCTATTGGCAAATCTTTCCCAAAGGATCACAAATTCTGTTCCATTTATCTCAGATATTTAATGTTTTTTAATTTCTACTCTTATGCCAAAGCTACCTAAATGATGCTGAAATAGTAAGTTATTGTAATAATTTTAGAGAAATTAATCAATGGGTATTATGGAACTAGCTGATGCATTTCCAAAAACAAATGGCTTGCCAAAATGCTAATTCTGAATTTACAGAAGCACTAATAATGTCACCAGTTAATGTTAACTTCTAACAATAAAACTAAAACAACAACAACAACAACATGAATTAAGTTTACTGCCTATAAAGATTTTTGCTATTAAGGGAGTTACAATAAAAGCAACTTACCTCGGGCTTGGTGGCTCACGCTTGTAACCCCAGCACTTTGGGAGGCCGAGGCGGGCGGATCACGAGGTCAGGAGATCGAGACCACGGTGAAACCCCGTCTCTACTAAAAATACAAAAAATTAGCCGGGCGTGGTGGCGGGCGCCTGTAGTCCCAGCTACTCGGAGAGGCTGAGGCAGGAGAATGGCGTGAACCCGGGAGGCGGAGCTTGCAGTGAGCCGAGATCGCGCCACTGCACTCCAGCCTGGGCGACAGAGCGAGACTCCATCTCAAAAAAAAAAAAAAAAAAAAAAAAAAGTGACTTACCTTTTCTGGAAACATCACAAATCATAAACTAAACTACAAATTACTTCAAAGTAAAATAACTAGCAAAATAATTCTGTCTTTCTAAAAATAAAGGCTATTTCATTTTTTTAGGATTATCCTGGCATATTTAATAAGTTCAATTTTTTCATTACTTCCATTTATTTCAGCCGTGAAATTTGAACAACATTTTCTAAGTTGACCCTCCCTTATAAATGTTGGTTATTTATATCTTGAAAAGCCAACAAATGACCCCAAAATATTAAATGTTACTGAAAATTACATTGAAAAACTTGCTATACAGAACCTAAATTATCTGCCATTACATGGCACATTGTTTACATTAAAATGACTTTACAATTCAACTGCCTGCACTAACAAGACTACTAGTCGAGTAAACTCTTGCCCAGGAAGACAGTGCAAATAACTTCATTGTTTTTTAAAGAAACTTTCCAAAAATTCATTTGCTCCAAGAATAGACTACTCAACAATCCCTTGTCAGAGTAAATACCCATCTCAGGACATTGGATTGCTTGACTAGGCTCATCAATCTACTCTTCAAGACCACTTTGCAAGCCCCACCTCACTATGTCCACCAATTTGAAACTATTTTGTTACAAATTTTCCTCAGTCCTAATTAGCTCTCTACTCTATATTGAAAGATGCACCCTAAATCAGAACCCTCAAATCTCAGAAACATTCTACCTTATTCTGAGAAATAAAGTAGAAAGAGAAGCTTCTCAGAAGCTTCTGAGAAGCTACAAAGACTCTCAAAGACAGATCATCCGTTACTGAGGTAATAAATAACTCTGCTTTGCTTTGTCAATAGGTTATTTTGGTAGTCTTTTCGGAGATTCATGGAATCAATAATTAACACTGCAAATTTTCAAATAAATTTACTTTGTTACAAAATCAGTGATATTAAGTACATCCATTATTCTTATTTATGCAGTAGTTTTAAATATAACAACTCCCTACTAAATGTTTTATTGAACTAAGTAGACGAGTCTCACATATAATCTTAAAAAAAAACTACATGAAAAAATAATCTAATTACTTTTTACAAGTTGTACTGTCATAAAACCATTGGAACTTCTTCATGGCTTCAGTCTTGGGTTTTTTAAATCTTCTTCTATTACAACTACATTTAAAAAACCTGCAACTTTCCGAATTTTATTAACTTATAAAGTGAGCCAAAGTCTCTTTGCTTACAGAAGGTACACAAGGGCATTGGATTCACCCATAACATAATTCAAAGACTAGTAAAAACTTAGAAATTTCTGATGTAATATAAATTTAAAATCCTTTTTGCTTCTAAAATTGAATGCTGAAAGACTTAGCTAGATATTTCCATTCCACAAGTTTGTTCTGTCCTGTAACTTTATTCTAAAATCATTTCAATTTCTACTAAGGCATTTCTGGAACATCTCATTAATTAGTGTTAAAGCATTCAAAGTGTAATTTAAGTATTCATGTATGAAAGATTGATGGAGTAGTTCCTTTTCTTGGGTTTGAGGGACTAATAAATAACTTCCCCTTTTCTTGCCCAACTTCCAAACCATTTGATAAATAGATGCAACAATGGAACTAAAAAATGTCAGCTCTATGACTCATAAAGCTCTTGGAGGACAGGGCTTTGGGTCTATTAGTGCAGTGAACTTTGCTGACAATGCAGATAAATGTAAACCCCTCAGTTTTAGGTTTCAAGATGAAAGTAACTGATTCTAAAGAGCACCAGGATAAAGAGATTGCTCCACCTTCCTTCTGAATTTTGCCCATTTTCTCCCAATATCCTCAATCAGATAAGTTATTTTATCTCCCTTAGTGAAGACTGAGTGAGGGAATGGAGAAGACAGTTTACCCACAGAAAACCTCTATATGTAAATATAAAGCCAAGGGAAAGGAGCTTGTCCCTAAACACACAATACCTATACAATATGATTTGAGGAGTGGCAATAGGTAACTACCACTTGTTGTTCTACAAACTATTTCCTCTGCCGTTTGGGGTAGATGTCTAAAATATTCGTCATAATAGATTTTAAAATCAGTTAATAAATCTCCAGAAATTTCCCATTCACTTAAAAAATAATAGACATTACAAGATAATTTTTAAGGGTAAAATCATTAATATTAGACTAATATAAAATTAGCATGTGCCAACAAATTTATTTAACTCATTAATTAATGAGAGAACCAGTAAGATGTTACAACTCGTTCAAAAAACATTTCAAAAAGCTCACACATATAGGCAATCAAAAAAACTGAAATGAATGTATGAATAGATTCAAAATTGGTTCATATTGACAGAACAATAAAAACTGATCAAAGCAGCCAGACACGGTGGCTCACGCCTGTAATCCCAGCACTTTGGGAGGCTGAGGCAGGCAGATCACCTGAGGTCAGGGGTTTGAGACCAGCCTGGTCAACATGACAAAACCCATCTTTACTAAAAAAGTAAAAATATTAGCTGGGTGCTGTGGTGGGCACCTGTAATCCCAGCTACTCAAGAGGCTGAGGCAGGAGAATTGCCTGAATCCGGCAGATGGCGGTTGCAGTGAGCCCCGAGATCGCGCCACTGCACTCCAGCCTGGGTGATGAGAAAGATTGCGTCTCAAAAAAAAAAAAAAAAAATTGATCAAAGCTATGTGCATTTCTACAGACAAAAGTTACTTACATTAATATCATTTTTTTATAACTTACAGTTGTAAATGCACTTAAAGACAAGGAAACAGATAATCTGTTGCACTAGACAGGATATCCAGCAATTTTGGGTACCTTTCAAAACAAAGCCTTCCACAATATTTCCTGACATCCTATTAATGAAAAAAACTAGTAAACAGTCATCTCTACATATACATTAACACATTAGCATATACTATTTCACCATCAAAAATTCGAGACGTGAAAAAAACTTACATAATTTTTTATAAACCACCATGATTTCCACATTTCCTCTGCATTCAGGTTGTCAGTGTCAGTTAGCCTACTAGCATCAGCTGACGTTTATCATCTGGCCAAGGGGAAAGGAAAAGGGCAAGGGCTGAATGTGGGATTCCTTCCGAGTTCTTATCTTCCTACAAGCAATCCTAGGAAGAATTATCTGGCTCCTCATCTTCTCTCTTCCAAAAATATTCCTGAATCTATCAATTTTATTTCCTGATTCCTCCAGGGATTTTCTCTTGACACTGGAAAACAAACTTTTACTGCTCAGAGACCTCATGTCTATCAAAAAGCCTACTTCTTACAAATGAAGTGTCTTGGCATTCAAGATTGTTTTCTTTGTTTTCAGTTCAAATCACTGTTTTAAAACTGAAGTTATGAGCCTATCACTTCTTCTTGTCATCCCTGCTACAAAATTTGTAATACCCCCAAAGCAATGAATACTTCTGTCAGAAAAGGAAGAGGTTTATGCACAAGGAAGTATAAGACCTGTCCTAAGTGCAAGATTCGATTTAAAGTATATATCACACTTCTAAATTTGCAAAAAATTACATTTTACGACTTTTTAACTCTAAGCCAAAAATATTTAGCCCACAACCAGACCAATAAGTATATAAAACATTGAAACGACTACAAGGAGAATAAATACTATGCTAACAATTTTTAAAAACTGAAATAAAGTCTATGCAATTGTTAACTCTTAAGATGACACAAATTAGGTCTGCTAACATAAAAGGGAAATTTTATCGATTCAGATCCATGCCAGCTATCTTAATCTGCTACATTGCCCACAGAACAGAAAATCCTTGGATTCCTCCCTGAAAAACATGATTTCTAGGCTAGGCTCATTTTCCTCTTTCTAAATGTTTCATGTTTGGAAACACTACCTGAACTAACTGCACTGATGTTAGCAGACCCAGCTTTGATTCCTAATATCATCTAGCAGTTATTACTGACAAAAACTGCTGACTTACAAAAACTTCTGATTTTCAACTGCCATTATGTCTAAGGCAGTTTGGGCAAAACAGCTGAGGTAAAACAGGAAGATGAAGTTTACAGCTTGAGGGAAGCAACAGCTGTTGGCTGTCTTGAGAAAGGAATTGAGTACAAAACACAAACTTCTGTTGATTATGCATGCAAGCATAAAAGATAAATGACTCAGTGAAATGACTCACTTCATTTTCAAGTAAACTTTGTAGTTGTGGCTCCTCTTCTACTATGTTAAACATTTAAGTTTACCTTTAATTATAGGCTAAGTCTGGACATCAAAACTTAAATTCTTTCAGCCTGCTACAAGAAGATATTAAATGCTTACTTCCAAAAATAACTTCGTTAATTGCTGTAGTAAGACATAAATCTGGCAGCAAATCCTTTGAAAATGAATGCCACATGGATCAAATCATCTAATTAGTTTAGACAAGCCATAAATATGTTTTAATAGGCCAAAACTGTAAAATTGTAGGAGGCACTGCATAATTTCTTGGGGGGATTAAGTTGCTTTGCTTATTATTTTTGCTATTAATAATAGTATTTATTTGTACTCAGATAAGACTTGGAACTGTACACACTATATAGTCAAGAAACCCTCAATTTTAATTTGAAAAGAGAAGCAGTTGTGATTAAACACCCTTAAAATATTTTTATTTTTCTATTTTTGTTAACTTTTTAATTTTTCTTTCATTATTAAAAGCCTCCAAAACAGAGGAAGAAAAACATAAGAATAGTAAGAAAGGGGGAGGAAAGGCTGATACAGAAGGAAAAAGGAAGAGAAGTAAAACAGGAAGGAAGTAGATGAGAAGCTGACCAGTTGGAGTCATTGATTGGAAGAAATAGTAACTGACTCCAACTAGCTTAAGCAAAAAGGCAACTTATTGGAAGCATATAGGTAGTTCATAGATCAGTGAGGAAAGCTTAGAATCCTGACACACAAAACCAAACTTTTACTCCTCAAAGACCTTCTGTGTATCAAAAAGCTTAGTTCTTTCTGAGAATTACTCACAGATTAGTGAGTAAAGCTTAGAATCCAAGGTTTGAAAAAAAACAGGAATGAGGGCAGAAACTAACAGATGCCATCTTCCAGGTGGGATAAATGAGTTCCAGTGATTTTCTATTTATCCATCACTGTGTCTGATTACAAATGTTAAAAGAGAATTTTAGACAAATTAAATTTAACAGAGTTTAATTGGGCAAGGAAAAAATGATTCACAAATAGGGCAGCCTCCAGAATCACAGCAGATTCAGAGAGACTCCAGGGATGCCTCAGGGTCAGAGCAAATTTGTAGACAAAGAAAACAAGTGACGTGCAGAAAAACGGAAGTGAGGTACAGAAACAGCTGGATTGGTTACAGGTTGGCCTTTGCCTTCTTTGAGCACAGTTTGAACAGTCAGCAGCATACGCGTGGTTGAAGTATGGCTGCTGGGATTGGCTGAGACTCAGCTATTGTTGCAGAAGCATACCCCTAAGTTAGGTTTTCAGTCTTGTCTACCTATTAACTTAGGTTACGGTTCGTCCAAAAGGACTCAAATATGGAAGTACAGAGGCTTTCTCAGGCCATATTTAGTTCACTTTAACATAAATGCTAAAGATAGAGAGTAGCACTGACCCAGTTTGATTTAATGCTTACCCCTTAACTAAAGGGGATCCAGGGATGCTACACCCATGGGGAGACTGGAGAAAGGGAAGAAGACAAAACTAGCAAAGACATGAGAGTGAGGAACATGCAAAGAAGGAGAGGAAAAATCTGAGCAAAAGCAATGTAAATGCTTTGAACACATTCTTCGTACACATTCAATGAATTAAAGCATGCTTTTTGAGACTTTCATTTGCTTTTGGAGTAGTGAGAAGGGGAGGGAGTTGATGAGGATGACTGAAGGATAAGTAGAGGCTGATGTTTTTAAGGAAACAGATCAGTAAATGATTTTTTTCAGAATAATTTCTGAATAGTGACCAGAATAAAAGATGCGCTTCGTCATTTAAAACTCCATCTTGAAATTGATTTATATATGACTAATTCAGAACATTGTGTATAGAAAATCAATCTGAATTATAAATTATGTTTCAAAAATGCACTTCTGTTTTGTTCATTTAAACACAGTAATTGAATTAAATGTTAACAAATTTGCAGTTTATAGAACTCTGCCAGGAATAATTTTACTAATAGGTCATTTAATAACATACAAATAAATTACATTGAATATATAGAGTTTAATCTAAAATAGTTTAATCCTAAAATAGTTTAATATCTTTAAAAGAGTCTATTAGCATTTTTCATTGCATTACTTATTTATTCATTTTTTTAGGTATTATGCAAATGTAAACTCCAATACAACCTGGATAAAATTTTCATGCAATCAGAATTAGTAGAATCCTCCAAATTAAAAAGATTTTACATTATTTTAATATATTAAAAATTCTACTGAAAGATGATAGTAACATAAGCAAACTCTACTAAAACTACATTGAAACCTTTGTTTTAATATAAGTTTAAAACACTCTAGAAGCAATTCCAAATACTTGTTTCTTTTCTAAAATTCAGCTTCAAGCATTTGAATCTTAGAAAAGAAAGTATAAGGAAGACAGGACAAGGATAATAGCAAGACAAGAATGAAAGAGAAAATTACTTTGGAGGAGCTCAAATAATCAACATTACTCAGGAGTTACTTCAACGAAAGATGTATGGGAATTATAGGCAAGCCAAAGAAATAGAAATTGCAGATCTATAGTCTGAACAAGAAGAACAGAAAAGCGACATCATAAAAATAAAAAGTAAAGGTATTTTAAATTGTACAATTTGCTTCTTACGACTAGTTAATTAATATGTGTCACCAAGCTTTTTAAAAATACAGCCTAAGCACACCAAAGCATCAGTGTAAACTTTTCATCCACTTATCCTAATCTTGAACCTAGCAGATGGTGCTAAAATAAACAATGATGCAGGGACAGGCCTTTCGCTGTATAGCCTAACTATTTTCATTTAATCATCCAAATGTGGTTTAGGTGACTTACTTTCTGATGGGAACCAAAAACCCCTGGATCTCCTTCCTATTCATTCTATCCATGCTCTGAAAATGCTGTTCTTCTCTGACAGTGAAATCTGTTTTCATTCTCATTCTTAATCGCTCCCTTTGAAAACTTTCAGCCTCAGAGGCATTGCAGTGAGAAGCCTACACCAAATGCTTTACAAAGCAGTAACCCCCCATGAATGCTGTGCCTTGGTGGGCAGCTATTTGGCTACTTGGATGTTAGCTATTTGCTGAGCCCTACGCTGCAGGCCTGTTCTATTCATTAAGCATCTTGGGTTCAATGCCTAGTGGCAATGAACATTTCAAGGGCCTACAAAAGAGTTTGAGACCTGAAAAAAAATTATAAACTCCAAAATACAAAAAGAAAAACAATAGTTGAAGTAATAAGTAAATGCCTACACAACCTATTCAATTTAGTCAATCATTCAAGTAAATTGATATGCCTAAAGTTTTTATCACATTTGCAAAAACTTGCAGATTAGATTTTGGGGCTTTCCCTGGTCATACCACTTCCTGACAATGCACAATGATTGGTCAAGAAATATTGGCCAATTATCAAGTAAATGTGTTATGTATAGCCAAGTAATTTTAAGCTCTTTAAAATTTTTTACAACGAAAATAATTAATTTGGTGTGAGTACAATGAAATGCATTTGCAATGATATGACAAGGTGACTCCAAATTACGATGTTTATGAATCACTCAAGCCTGTTCAGTCAGAGCTGGAGACTTTGGAAGTAAAAGGTGAAGGAGACATCTCCCAGCCTCCCAAGCTACTACCAAGCCTAAGAAGATACCGACAAAAAAAAAAAAAAAAAAAAAAAAAAACAGCAAAAAGGATTCACAGGTGAGAGAGGAGAGAGAGGATCAGCAAAAATAATAATGGGTACTAGGCTTAATACCTGGGTAGTGAAATAATCTGTACAGCAAACCCCCATGACACAAGTTTACCTATATAAAAAACCTGCACGTGTATTCCTGAACTTAAAATAAAAGATAAATTTTAAAAAAATGATTCACAATGCAGAGGTAGGCACAGATCCTGTGGCTGTGCATAGGAACCATTCCCCGCCCCACCACCACCCCTGAACATCCACAAAAACACTGGGGGGTGATGGGGACCGAAGACATTATCCTCCTCAAAGGACACCTGCCCTGAACTATCAATCCCACTTTTAAAAATCTATTTTGGAACTTTAATCTAGCTTTGAAAATATTAAATTGATATTAATATGAATACGAGTCAAGTATGATCATAAAACATACAGGATACAGCAGCAGTTCTTCATGTTTGTTTCATGCCCCAAAATACATGAATGATGACTTCTTGTATTTCATTCTTTCATCAATTCTTGTGTATTGACCAATTACTATGTGAAGTAAACCTATTCTGGAAACCCTTTTTGACACTCTCCTGTGATTTTGAGGATGTTCCTGAAAATATTGAAGAATAAAGCTAATAGACCTGCAGATTTCTTTTTTAAATATGATATTCACAAAGCAATATTGCTCTTTAAAGGATCCAAACATAGGTAAAATCAATGGAATTATTTTGAAGCTCTAGTTCTTTCTCCCCATTCAGAAAAAGAAGGAAAGCTAGTGACTGACATCACATTCATAATTCTTTAATTTAAATAATTTCCAAACATGTGTATTCAATTTTTATTAGCAACATATCACTTAACACTTTTTCCTGCTGCTCTCAATTCCAAGAATGATTAGCTGTTAGGTCAGAAGGTGAGGTTGACAATTGATTAGACTGAGAGGAAGGAGGGCAAGGATCTGTCTAGTCCCTATGACCAGTAGCAGGCTGAGTCTTCAGTGTTCCTAAGAACTAAGCCATACTCACTACTCACAGGCAACCTGGGAGGCAGGGAGAGTCCCACTGAAAAGAAAAGAAGTGAGGGTCAGGCATGGTGGCTCACACCTGTAATCCCAGCGCTTTGGGAATCCAAGGCAGAAGATCACTTGAGCCCAACAATTCAAGAGCAGTCTGGGCAATATAGTGAGACCCTGTCTCTACAAAAACTAAAAAAAAAAAAAAAATTAGCTGGGCACTGTGGTGCAGTCCCAGCTATTATGGAGGCTTGGGCAAGAGGATTGCTTGAGCCCAGGAAGCCCAGTCTGCACTGAGCTGTGATCATGCACTGCACTCCAGCCCTGGCAACAGAAGGAGACCCCACTCAAAGAAAAATAAAGAAAGAAAGGAAGTGGGAAAGCCAGACAGGAATAGAATAAATGAAATAGGGAAAATAAGAATATTCGTTGTTTTGTGAATATCATATTTTAAAAAGAAGTCTGCAGGTCTATTAGCTTTACTCTTCAATTTTTTTCAGGAAAATCCTCCAAATCGCAAGATACCATCAAATAGAGGTAGGAGAATAAAAAAGAAGGAGAGAAATGAAAGGAGACAAAGAAAGAGATGCAGATTATTTGAACATTTCCAGGAACTCCATGGTTCTGGAGTTTTCCATTCTCCACTATCCCCCACCTTTTCCTTCCACTGCAAATGCATTTTGTAACCAAAGGCAAGAGGTAATAAATGCTACCTCTCTCCTCCAAATTCTTGCAGATGGTGTAAGAATAAACAAGGTAATAGATATCTAAGTGCACTGAATCCCTTGCCTGAGGTAAATCTAAAGCCTTTCTCCCCATCACCCTTCCTTTTCAATTTATTTAAAAGAGAGATAAAACTACTTATCGTCTTTGATTTTGGGGAGTGAGTGCTATCTGATATGGCGATTCCAATTTTTGAGCCCAGCAACTATAATGAATAATCTGGTTAGTGTGGTTTTTTGGAGCAATGCTTGGCGGTCATAAAGCAAATGCATTAAGTCAGAACAATAGGTACATTGATCCCCTGAATATATTAGTTTTAGATTCAGTATTCTAGATGGTGTTGGGGCTCAGAAAATGATACCCCAAAACAAAGGCCTCAGAAACAAAAGTCTCTCTCTGACCTCCTGCCCTCTTGTCCCTCACCCCTTATTCTCCCTCAAGGCAAGCCATAGAAACTAGAATCCCTTTTCCCCAAGGTGGTCACAGAATCCAGAAACCATTCTGACCAAAGTAAGCCATAAGACCTAAAAATATTACTCAATCTTCCCCTCCTCCCCTACCCACCACCTTTGTATGTGATAGCTGGCCATAAAGAAGTTGAGACCCTCCTTCCAGAGGAGTCCTACTCCATAGATGGAATGTGCACAGAAAGTCCAAGGAGAGTCTGAACAGAGACCTTGCCCAATTTCCCCCTTCAGTCTATAAGCATTCAATCATACCACTTGCCCAATCATGTCTCTACACAACTGTCCATTCTTCATTGAACCTAGGCATAAAAATGAATAATTTCCCCTGTATCTTTGAGTCTTCAAAGGTTCCATGTCGCCTAAAACTACAATCAAATATCAAATTTCAAAAATCAAATTTCTTATGCTCTTCTCTTGTTAACCTGTCTTTGTTATAGGAGTGTCTGCCTTAATTCTTATGATAGGGAGGAAAGAGATCACCCGCTTTCCAGTCCTACAATGAAGAGGAAGTAGCAGGATATTTACTGTATTGAGCTTGAAAAAAAGTGATTGAAAATGAACCTTCAACTGGCAAGAGAAAGGGAGATTCTATCTGGCGTTCTTTTACAATGTTCCAATATCATTTTGAGATTATAACAAGACATATTTGTCATCGTGACTTTATTAGCCTTGCAAAAGAAGTTCAAGATTAACCAGAAAATATATTACTTAAAATAAGACATTAATAATATATTCTACAAAGAAACAGATGCAAAATATGCTAATAAATCTGGCCAAAACTAATTATCAAAACTGAGTCACAAGATGTGTACCACACATACATTTGCATTTGTGCCTGAGCACTGGAGCCCGAAAGGCTCATCCCATGGCTCTGCTGGCAGATGCGTCCAAAGAACTGACAATGTTGAGTCTTGTCATCACAATGCTTCTTTCTGTTAAACGGTTTAAAATGTTTGACCAATGCATTGCAAAGCTACGCAAGGAAATGCTTCCCTTCCAGGGATTAGATTCTTGAAGCAGACCATTGACACTGGTCTTTGTCAGTGATTCAGCCCACATTAGCAAAAGAAAAGCTTCTTACAGACAGACTAGGCTCTTAAGGACCCTCTAAAGGGAACACTGAGGGCTTTGTTTTTGCTTCTTCACACACTGTTAATGAAGTTTTAACTGAGGGAAAGGGCGTAGTTCTTTGTGCTCAGAGATTTGCCTTTCTTTTTCTTTCCTTCTTCTTCTTTTAAATAACAATTATTTCCAATCTTTACCATGTTAAGACTGTAGTCTAATTAGATCACAAGAAGACTAATGACTTGATTTCTAATTAAATGGAAAGAAATCATCTAAGAGAATGGTCTTTTTCTCAAGTGTGTACAGCTACCAAGAAGCCTTTGGTCAAATTACTGCCAGAAAAAAAAAAAAAAAAAAAAAAAAACCTCAAAGCTACAGAAATTGGGAATTTGGCTACAGATGAATATTTTTCCACATAATAGGACAATGCTACAGAATGAATTCTTAGACCAATTTTTCCTTTATTTGAGTACATTTATTACCATGAGGTAGCTTGACTCCTTCATTTGGTTTCCCATTTACTTTTATGAAGTCTTGTTTCTAATTAAAAACTAACCTTTTTTTTTTTTTTTGAGACGGAGTCTCGCTGTCACCCAGGCTGGAGTGCAGTGGCGCGATCTCGGCTCACTGCAAGCTCCGCCTCCCGGGTTCACGCCATTCTCCTGCCTCAGCCTCTCCGAGTAGCTGGGACTACAGGCGCCCACCACCACGCCCAGCTAATTTTTGTATTTTTAGTAGAGACGGGGTTTCACTGTGTTAGCCAGGACGGTCTCGATCTCCTGACCTCGTGATCCGCCCGCCTCGGCCTCCCAAAGTGCTGGGATTACAGGCGTGAGCCACCGCGCCCGGCCCTTAAAAACTAACCTTATCTCTTATTATTTGTTTACACTCTCAGATGTCTTCATTTTCTTATTTTATTCTTTATTTCATTTGCCAGAAACCATTGACTGCACAAAGAAAGTTGAATAGCTCATCATGGGACTCAAAAACTCTTTCCTCTTGAGAGGGACAAAGTTCCATCTAAGCCAAAAGTTGATTATGTGTCCTAACATATTTTTCCTCACATTCAAATATGGAAGCAGAGTAAAATAGCACAGTTTACTCTCTCTGAATCTCATGTCTTATTATTTCTCCTCATTCTAATATGAAGGCATATTATGTATTTAATATGATACAAGACATGAAATGATTAAATATCCCCAACCTCCAAACCACGGGGATTTGGGGAGGTTTAGTACAAGACCTCTTATCTGACACAATGACACAATCAGGATTTATATATGGTCATTAATTGAAAAAGTGATTTAGTGTAGGAAATACACATGTACATACACACAAACACATTGTATTTTAACTTAATATTGTTGAATAATCATTTTCCAGTCTTCTAACATAGAACCACAGTCTTTTGAATTTTTGAATTTGGGTTTGCTAGTTGAACCTATTATCACCCACCTAGATTACCACAGAAAATCTCTTTCTTTACACATTTAATCAGCTTGAATATTTAGTTGTTACCTGTACTGGGCCATTCTTGCACTGCTACAAAGAAATACCTGAGACTGAGTAATTTATAAAGAAAAGACTGGCCG
Organism: Symphalangus syndactylus; assembly: GCF_028878055.3. NCBI lineage: Eukaryota > Metazoa > Chordata > Mammalia > Primates > Hylobatidae > Symphalangus > Symphalangus syndactylus. Next base: position 43,613,709 of record NC_072437.2, read on the forward strand.
GGCACAGTGGCTCATGCCTGTAATCCCAGCACTTTGGGAGGCCCAGGCGGGCGGATCACAAGGTCACGAGATCGAGACCATCCTGGCTAACACGGTGAAAGCCCGTCTCTACTAAACACACAAAAAAATTAGCCGGGCTTGGTGGTGGGCGCCTGTAGTCCCAGCTACTCGGGAGGCTGAGGCAGGAGAATGGCGTCAACCTGGGAGGTGGAGCTTGCAGTAAGCCGAGATCACGCCACTGCACTCCAGCCTGGGCGACAGAGCGAGACTCCGTCTCAAAAAAAAAAAAAAAAAATTAGCCGGGCGCAGTGGCAGGTGCCTGTGGTCCCAGCTACTCGGGAGGCTGAGGCAGGAGAATGGCCTGAACCTGAGGGGTGGAGCTTGCAGTGAGCCGAGATCACGCCACTGCACTCCAGCCTGGGAGACAGAGCAAGACTCCGTCTCAAAAAAAAAAAAGAAAAGAAAAGAGGTTTAGTTGGCTCAGTTCTGCAGGCTTTACAGGAAGCATGGTGCTGACATCTACTTGGCCTCCAGGGAGCCTCAGGAAGCTTACAATCATGGCAGAAGGCAAAGGAGGAGCAGGCAAGTCACATGGTGAAAACAGAAGTAAGTTACAGAGAGTGGGGTGGGGAGGTGCCACAGTCTTTTAAATGACCAGATCTCATGAGAAATCACCGTCATGGAGACAGCACCAAGCCATGAGGAATCTGCCTCCATGATCTAAACACCTACCACCAGGCCCCACCTCCAACATTGGGGATTACAATTCAGCATGAGATTTGGGTAGGGACAAATATTCAAACTACATTATTATCGAATTATAATAACAAGTACATCTGGAATAAACAGTTTAAACAACTTGCACAACTTACTCTTGCTAGCTTGTAATTCAACTGGTGAGAACAGAAATGTGTGAGTATACCAGAGATAGCCTATTGACTACAAGTGCTGAAGATGCCTTGAGTACTAGCCAGCATGTTTGCAAAGGTAATGGAGAGTGCAGCTAAACTACAAAGTCATATAAGTGGAAATTAGTTAAGCAGTCACGACATTTTTAATGTATTACACAAAACATTGCGGTTAAAACTGCTAATAGAAAGGTTTTTGGTGTTTTGTTTTGTTTTGTTTTGTTTTGGAGAAGAATGCTTAAAATTCCCTTCTGCTTCTACCATATGCAGAAGAATCTTCGCTGAAAAACAGGTAAGAACAGATAACCACAGAGCAAAGACATTTGGGTTTGAGGTGGGCACAGGGAGTTACAGCAGTGAGCAGCCATTCCTGGTACTCAAAAATCTTCCAACTAAAATGATTTAGAATATGCCAGAGATAAGTAATCATTCACAGGAACCAATTATTAAATATTCTACTTACTTAGAAGGGATTTTGCACAATTATGATTCCAAAGCATAAAAATAAGTGGCAACATATATTTAAAAAAAAAAAACAAAACTCTACAACATGACCAAGTAGATTTATCCCAGGTATGCAAGCCTTAAAATCTGAAAGTCAATTAATATACACAATTTTAATAGGATAAAGGACAAAGCCACATGATTATCTTCTCAATAGATATAAGCAGCATGTAACAAATTTCAGTATCTATTCACGATAAAATCTCTCAACAAGCTGGAAGAAAATAGAAAGGAATTTGATAAACGGCATCTGCCAAATACTTACAGTTATCATCAGACTTACTGGTAGAAGATAAAAGCTTTTCCCCTAAGATTGGAAATAAAGCTAAAATGTTCACTCACCATTTCTATTCAACGTTGTACTTGTGGTTCTAACTACAGCAATAAGGCAAGAAAAAACCTTAAAGGTGTAAGGAAGGGATCCAGTTTCAGCTTTCTACATATGGCTAGCCAGTTTTCCCAGCACCATTTATTCAATAGGGAATCCTTTCTCCATTTCTTGTTTTTGTCAGGTTTGTCAAAGATCAGATAGTTGTAGATATGCGGCATCATTTCTGAGGGCTCTGTTCTGTTCCATTGATCTATGTCTCTGTTGTGGTACCAGTACCATGCTGTTTTGGTTACTGTAGCCTTGTAGTATAGTTTGAAGTCAGGTAGGGTGATGCCTCCAGCTTTGTTCTTTTGGCTTAGGATTGACTTGGCGATGCGGGCTCTTTTTTGGTTCCATATGAACTTTAAAGTAGTTTTTTCCAATTCTGTGAAGAAAGTCACTGGTAGCTTGATGGGGATGGCATTGAATCTATAAATTACCTTGGGCAGTATGGCCATTTTCACAATATTGATTCTTCCTACCCATGAGCATGGAATGTTCTTCCATTTGTTTGTATCCTCTTTTATTTCATTGAGCAGTGGTTTGTAGTTCTCCTTGAAGAGGTCCTTTACATCCCTTGTAAGTTGGACTCCTAGGTATTTTATTCTCTTTGAAGCAATTGTGAATGGGAGTTGGATCCCTTCCTTACACCTTATACAAAAATTAATTCAAGATGGATTAAAGACTTAAATGTTACACCTAAAACCATTAAAATCCTACAAGAAAACCTAGGCAATACCATTCAGGACATAGGCATGGGCAAGGACTTCATGTCTAAAACACCAAAAGCAATGGCAACAAAAGCCAAAATTGACAAATGGGATCTAATTAAACTAAAGAGCTTCTGCACAGCAAAAGAAACTACCATCAGAGTGAACAGGCAACCTACAGAATGGGAGAAAATTTTTGCAACCTACTCATCTGACAAAGGGCTAATATCCAGAATCTACAATGAACTCAAACATATTTACAAGAAAAAAAAAAACCCCATCAAAAAGTGGGCAAAGGACATGAACAGACACTTCTCTAAAGAAGACATTTATGCAGCCAAAAAACACATGAAGAAATGCTCATCATCACTGGCCATCAGAGAAATGCAAATCAAAACCACAGTGAGATACCATCTCACACCAGCTAGAATGGCCATCATTAAAAAATCAGGAAACAACAGGTGCTGGAGAGGATGTGGAGAAATAGAAACACTTTTACACTGTTGGTGGGACTGTAAACTAGTTCAACCATTGTGGAAGTCAGTGTGGCGATTCCTCAGGGATCTAGAACTAGAAATACCATTTGACCCAGCCATCCCATTACTGGGTATATATCCAAAGGACTATAAATCATGCTGCTATAAAGACACATGCACACGTATGTTTATTGCGGCACTATTCACAATAGCAAAGCGTTGGAACCTACCCAAATGTCCAACAACAATAGACTGGATTAAGAAAATGTGGCACATATACACCATGGAATACTATGCAGCCATAAAAAAGGATGAGTTCATGTCCTTTGTAGGGACATGGATGAAACTGGAAAACATCATTCTCAGTAAACTATCGCAAGGACAAAAAACCAAACACCACATGTTCTCACTCATAGGTGGGAATTGAACAATGAGAACTCATGGACACAGGAAGGGGAACATCACACTCTGGGGACTGTTGTGGGGTTGGGGGAAGGGGGTGGGACAGCATTAGGAGATACACCTAATGCTAAATGATGAGTTAATGGGTGCAGGAAATCAACATGGCACATGGATACATATGTAACAAACCTGCACATTGTGCACATGTACCCTAAAACCTAAAATATAATAAAAAAAAAAAATAATAAATAAATAAAATTCAATTTTAATGATTTATATATGTTTAAAATAATTATGTGACTAATATAGAATGCAACAAATGTAAATTGGTGTAAATAGTAGAAATAAAATCTCCCTATTTGATACTTAAAAAAAAAAAAAGAAAAAACCTTAAAGGTGTATATACTAGAAAAATAATCTGTCTTTATTTGAGGATGACATCATCCTTTACATACAAAATTCTAATACATTTATATATTTTTTTAAACTACTGGTTTATATTTATAAACAAGTTTAGGAAAATTACAAGCTAAAATGTCAACATACAAAATCACTTGTATTTTTTAAATATTAGCAACAAGCAATCCAGAAATAAAATTAAGAAAATAACTTCATTAGCAGGAGAATCAAAAAGAATAAACTAGGAATAAATCTAAAAGGTATTAGAGTTGTATACTAAACAATAAAACATTACTGAAATGAATTTTAAAATATCTAATCAAAAAGATATTTCATGTTCAATGATGGAATAACTCAATATTGTTTAAATGACATTTTTTCCCAAATTAATATATAAGTTCAAGGTAATCCTGATCAAAATTCCAGCAGAATTTCTTATAAGTTGTTAAACTGATCAAAAATACATATGACAATGCAAAGGAACAAAATAGCCAAAACAACTTTGAAAATTGGAGAAAATTAGAATTACCTAATTTCAAAAGTTGCTAGAATGCTACAGTAATAAGGCAGGATTGTATTGGTATAAAGAAAGACATATAAATCAAGGGAATAAAATACAAAGTCCAGAAATAGGCTGGGCACGGTGGCTTATGCCTGTAATCCCAGCACTTTGGGAGGCCAAGGCGGGCAGATCATGAGGTCAGGAGATCAAGACCATCCTGGCTAACATGGTGAAACCCCGTCTCTACTAAAAATACAAAAAAATTAGCCAGGCATGATGGCGGGTGCCTATAGTCTCAGCTACTCAGGAGGCTGAGGTGGAGAATGGCATGAACCTGGGAGGCAGAGCTTGCAGTGAGCCAAGATCACACCACTGCACTCCAGCCTGGGTGACAAAGCAAGACTCCTTCTCAAAAAAAAAAAAAAAAAGAAAGTCCAGAAATAAACATTTATATTTATGGTCAACTTACTTTCAACAAAGATGTCAAAGCAGCTCAATGGGAGGAAGGATAGTATTTTCCAGAAACGTTGCTGAGACAACAGACTGTCCATATGTTAAAAAAAAAAAAAGAAAGAAAGAAAAGAGAAAAAGCATTTAGATCCTTACCTCACACCATACACAAAAATTAACTCAGACTATAGATCTAAATGTAAGAACTAAAACTATATAACCTCTAGAAAAATAGAGAAACTTTTTTTTTTCTTTTGAGACAGAGTCTCACTCTGCCACCCAGGCTGGAGTCCAGTGGCCCAATCTCAGCTCACTGCAACCTCCACCTCCCATATTAAAGCAATTCTCCTGCCTCAGCCTCCCAAGTAGCTGGGATTACAGGCACACACCACCACACCTGGCTTATTTTTGTATTTTTAGTAGAGATGGGGTTTCACCATGTTGGCCAGGCTGGTCGCCAATTCCTGACCTCATGATCCACCCACCTCGGCCTCCCAAAGTGCTGGGATTACAGGCATGAGCCACCGCACCCAGCCAAAATTTTCTAAAGGAAAATTCTTTGTGACTTTAGACAAAAATTTATTAGATGTAACAACAAAAGCACAATCCATTAAAAAGCTGATTAATTTAATTTCATCTAAATTAAAATATTTTGCTCATCAAAACATATAAATAAAAAGACAAGCCACACACTGGGAGAAAATATTTACAAACCATGCATTTCACAAAGGACTTGTATCCGAAATATATAAAGATCATTTATAACTTAACAAAAAGAAAGCCAAATTTAAAAATGGGCAACATTTTTGAATTGATGTTTTACAAAAAAAAAAAAAAAGATATATGGTTAATAAGCATGTGAAAAAATATTGAACATCATTAGTCTTTAAAGAAATTTAAGTTAAAACTACAATGTAATACCATTTTACACAAGATGGCTATAATTAAGACTGACAATAGTAAGTGGTGGTGAGGATGTGGAGAAATTGCAGCCCTTATACATTACTGATGGGAACATAAAATGATGCACCACTTTGGAAAATAATTTGGCAGTTTCTTAAAAAGTTAAACATAAACTTACCATTCAACCTAGCAATTCCCGAGGAACATATATGTCCATGTAAAACTTGTAATCATTTATACAAAAAGTATTTCCAAATGGGAAATAACCCAAATGTGCAAATGTCAACTGGTGAATAGAATTTCAAAATGCAGTATGTAATACAATGTAATAAAAAGGGACTACTTATTGATACATTTTATAACATTGTTGAACTTCAAAAATATTAAGCCGAGTAAAAGCAGCCAGAAACAGAAGATCACATATTATTTGATTCAGATTATATGCATTTTTGAGAAAAATGCAAATCTGTAAAGACATAAAGCAGATCAGAGTTTGTCTGGGACTGAGAATGGAAGCGTAAATTAACTGCAAACAAGCAAAATGAACATATTCTAATACTAGATTATGGTGATTTTTTTTTTTTTTTTGAGATGGCATCTCACTCAGTTGCTCAGACTAGAGTGCAATGGCGCGATCTCGGCTCACTGCAAGCTCCGCCTCCAGGGTTCACGCCATTCTCCTGCCTCAGTTTCCCGAGTAGCTGGGACTACAGGCGCCTGCCACCACGCCTAATTTTTTTTTGTATTTTTAGTTGAGACGGGCTTTACCGTGTTAGCCAGGATGGTCTCAATTTCCGGACCTCGTGATCCGCCCATCTCGGCCTTCCAAAGTGCTGGGATTACAGGCGTGAGCCACCGCGCCCGGCCTGGTGATTATTGACGACTCTTTAAATTTATGAAAAATTATTGAATTGTACACCTGTAATGGACAAATTTTATGGCATAAATTATACTTCAATAAAACTGTTTAGTTTTTAAAAACTGACATTTACTGAGCACTTACTAAGTGCCAGGGACTTTCTTAATCATTTTGCATAAATTATCTCATGTAATCTTCCTCAAAACACTATGAATGATGTTCATTCTGATATAGAGCCAAGGCCTTTTGAATTTTTGAATTTAGGTTTTCTAATGAGACCCATTCTTTGCACAACTCCCATAAAAGTGTATGTATAATTTGAGAGTTATTTTCCTCAAATTTCTTTACCAAAGCATTATGAATGGTGTTCGCTCATAATTTTGGGGGGAAGATTAAATAAGATCATTTATTAATACCTCCATTTCATGGACAAAATCCCATTTTACAGAAGATTAAATAATCCTATTCTATGGAATTAAGTAATCCCATTTTAAAATCCCATTTTATGAAAGATTTTTTAATCCCATTTTTGAAAGATTAAGATAATTTATTAATATCCCTATTTTATGAATAAATAAATTGAATCCGATAAACATTAAATGGTTTGCCCAACAGCATGTGGCAAATAACTAGGGAGCCAGGACCCTGGCAACCTGACTTCAAATTTTCGGTTCTAAAGCAATGCCCAGATTGTCTCCCAGTAAAATAGCCAGCCTGATAGCTCCATCAAAATTGTTTGGATTAATGAGATTTGAAGCATTTTCTAAATTTTCCTGTATTCGTAATAACATAGTGTTTTCAACACCTGACACTTTTAAGCCTATATGAAATTGCTGATCTTGAGCCATTTGTGATCTCAAAAGTGGTAATTTCACATGATTCAATCCAAAATAACTTAAATTAAATAAAAGTTTCTGAAACTAGAGCCCATAGTCAGATATGTGCTATTCTAGATTCTAAAGCTTTCCCATAAACAAATTCAGGCATTATCTCTCTGTTGGTGACAATTCATAAAGCCTTCAGGGTTTTAAACAATAACTGCAAATGGTCAGTCTAACTGCTATTTTTCACGTATTGGCAATTTTCTCTTTTCAGATATCTTCATTAGTATTTCTGAAGACATCTGCTTTGCCTTTCATCCTTTTTAACAGAAGCAGATGAGTAATTACTAATTAGATGGTAATAAAGACCATGGTAGTCCCTCTTATCCACAGAGGACACATTCCAAGACCCCAGTGGGTGACTGAAACCTTGGAGAGTACCAAACCCTATATAAATGTACTATTTTTTTTTCCTATACATACATATATACCTATGATAAAGTTTAATTTATAAACTAGGCACTGTAAGAGATTCACAACAATAACATAATAAAATAGAACAGTTACATCAATACTCAGAATGGCACATAATTTAAAACTCATGAATTATTTTTAAAATTTCATCTAATATTTTCAGACTGCAGTTGACAATGGGTAACTAAAACCACAGAAAGTGAAACTGCAGATAAGGGGAAGCTACTGTACAACATGAAGAGTCTTCACTTCTGATGACTTTAGATGGCATATTTAATCACCATTGTTTCTTGAAAACATTGGATGTTACTTTCTTTATAGCATAGAGCTATACACTTATTCTCTTAGTTCTGGACTTGTTTTTGTGAACTTCTAGACCCACCGCAAGTAAACAAGCCTTCGATTTTGCTATGCTTCTCCACAGATATACAGAGAAGTATTGTTCTGTATTCTATTATTAATAAACAGTTCAATCTCCTTCCCTAAATAAACAAAAAAGAAGGTGAGTTTTTCTCTCAAATACCCTCATGTTTTTGGAACAAGCTTTTCAAACTTTTCATTTTATATTCCCATGACACTGAAAAACCACCTGAGTATATACAAAATAAAAAGTCCACTTTAAAAATATGCTAGCTTTTTTCCCTCTAGTTGTAAACGTTCTGTTATTTGTTCACTCCAGGATTATGCAACATATAGGAAGATTAAATATCATTGTCTAAACTGGACCAGCACCCTGTTAGCACCACTACTTACTGAGATCTTAAGATGTAGACTCTGAAAGAAGGTCTAGTTTTAGATTGCCTCTCTGAGCAACTCTCAAATTCACCCTCTATTTGCCCTAGGGAACAGCTGGTTTTATCTTGTGGAATTTTTCTCTGGCCTAGCCTACCTTTTCCTGCCTGCTGTTACTGCTAAGATTGGAGGCTTTCTCTAAACCTGTGCTGTGCAATACCATAGCCACCAACCACCTGAAGCTACTGAGCACTCCTAATGTGGCTGATCCAGATCGACCCGTGCTGTATGTGTACAATGTTCACACCATTTCAAATACTTAGTAGAAAAAATGTAAAATATTCCGTTCATAATTTATATAAGGATAACTTTTTGGAAATATTTGGGATAGCTTGGGTTAAATGAAATATATTATTAGGATAATTTAACATTTTTTATCTTGTTTGGCTACTAGAAAGTTGTTCAAAATTACACATGTAATTTTGTATGATGTACTTTTTATTATATTTCTATTGAACAGCACTGCACTATACTGTCTGTTCATTTGCAAGTCTCCCTCTCCCCTTGCTCTGCAGTTGTGGGGAGGTTCCTAATACGCCCTTGTCCAGTCCCTGCTCCCAACATCCCAGGCTGAGCCAGCCCTACTGCACTCATCCAGAAGAAAACTTTGGCAATATTTGAAAAAATATTAAGTGATTTTTTTATATTTAAGGAAAAAATACAGAACTTCTCAAAATAATTCTAGAGTTCATCTGAGGGGCAGGAATAGCTAAGGATAATTTGTAAAAAGAAGAGTAATGAAGAGGAACTTCCTAGAAATTCATAAGTTTTTGACAAGCTTAAAAATTATAATAAATGGAAATTATTTAGGGCAATGTCTGGTGCATAGCAAGCAAGCACTCAATATGTGATAGCTATTACTATTGTCATTTCTTATCAAAGCATATACAAATAAAACAATTAAAATCTTATAGAATGGGAAAGAAGGATACATTTGTAGATGATTGGTATAGATCTATGAACAACCATTTTTATGTATATAAAATACTTAATATATTGTGTTTTAGATCTTATTATAGATCAATAGGTGAGAGAAGAGATTAATCAATAATTAGTTTTCAGAACAGCTAATTATTTTGGAGAAAATGAATCCCACATTGATGACAGATGAAATTTTTTAAATATTTATTTTAAGAAAGGTAAAATATAGGTGAATATCTGATATTTAACATAGATGGATATTCTAAGCTTAATAGTAATTGGGGGGAAAAGGAAGACTAATATGTTTAGTAGCATTAAAATGTAAAGCTTTGTTATATAAAAAAGTAACCAAAAGCTAAAGCAAACTGTAAAACAAAGGGAAAAAAATAACACAAATATTATAAAAAGTTAATTGTATTTAAAAAATGTATATACATCAATAAGAAGTGCATTAGGAATCAAATGATAGAAAAATAGACACAAGATAAACATGAGAGGAAATTTTGAACTCTACTAGTACAAATGATCAAAATATTTTAAACTATTAATAATCAGTGCTAGCAATGGTGCAATGAAATAGTGTTTTTGGACAGTACAGATGGGATTTCAGGGGCTACAACCTTCCTAAAAACAATTTGGCAATATATATCAAAAGCTTCCCACCCGATGATTTTAAGATTCTGTCTTAAGAAAATTATCTAAATTTACCTTACTAGCGGAAAAGTTAAATAAAGTTTTAATATAGCTATATGATGAAATATTACATGGTCATTAAAAGTAATGTACATGAAGGGTACTTAAAACATAAAGATGCTTATAATGTTATAATATAATAATATTAGAATAAAATAGCAGGCTCCACCTTGTCTTCTGTAACAATCATTAACATACCAACATTTTTCTGTGTTATTTGACACATCACAAGTGATAGAAGCCCAATTGAAATCGAACATGCTACCAAGAGAATTTCATGGAGGTGTCAGGTAGCCAAATGAAGGGCAGAGTACAGCTTGGTCAAAGAAGTGGCTAGAACCAGAGACCAAATGGTATCAGAACATCCTGACCCCACTCTCTGTAATTCTGAAGTCACGTTCAGATTGACTTGTTTTACACTGCAGGGAATATGGTCATCTTGTGTCCTGGGGTCTAATAACTCACAGCTTTGCCTGCAGGAACTGACTCAAGTTAACATTCTAAGGAAAACAATTCACTGGTCTACACTGGGTTAGCTATTTCCACCCATGGACAAATCATTGTGGCCAAGAAGGCAGGTTTCTGTGATTGACAGACACAACCTGAAACACATAATTGACAAAGCAAGATAACTGTTCTGCAAAGGAATAGAGGCACTGGGCAGGGAGGTTAGTAGGTGTTCATAGCAATTTAAATCTTCTTTAAACAGAAAAATTTCAGAAATCAACCTCTCTGATAGTCCTCAATAAAACAAAAGCAACACATAAAAATGGAAACATACCACTATGTTTTAAACTCTGTATTAAAATACAAGTATAAGGGTGAAAATACAAGTCCAAGGGTGAAAATCATAACAAAATGGCTACTCCTTAAAGAAGTAAACATTTCATTTAATCTCCACAACTCCTTGGGGTGATACTACTTTTTGTTTGTTTGTTTTTGAGACGGAGTCTAGCTGTGTCATCAGGCTGGAGTGCAGTGGTGCCATCTCAGCTCACTGCAACCTCCACCTCCTGGGTTCAAGCGATTCTCCTGCCTCAGCCTCCTGAGTAGCTGGGATTACAGGCGTGTGCCACCATGCCCGGCCAATTTTTTTTGTATTTTTCATAGAGACAGGGTTTCACCGTGTTGGCCAGGATGGTCTCCGTTCCTGACCTTGTGATCTGCCTGCCTCGGCCTCCCAAAGTGCTGGGATTACAGGTGTGAGCCATTGCGCCTGGCCTATTATTTTTAATTTACAGATAAACAAACTGAGTCATAGTTTACTAAGTTACTTGGTTACTAGTTGGTACTCCAGAGAAGACGAGTACTTAGGAAGTTTGATTCCAATGCCTGTAGTTCAAACATTATAATATAAATACAACAAGAATTAATCAACATAGACATTAAACAATTTGCAGGAGAAGAGAAAGGACTTTTGGTAAGCATGCACAGGAACCCAGGTCTATTCCAGGTGTTCTCCATTCATTGGATCCTCTAATACTAATAATCAAGACTCCGTGAAGAATACGTTATTATTTCCATTTTACAGACAAGCAAATGGAGGCTTAGAGAGGTTGAATGACTAATAAAGTATATTAGTCCATTCTCAAGCTGCTATAAAAATACTCCCCAAGAACTAGGTAATACATAAAAGAAAGAAGTTCAATTGAGTCACATTTGCACATGGCTGTGGAGGCCTCAGGAAGCTTAGAATCATGGCAGAAGGCGAAGGGGGAACAAAGACCTTCTTCACATGCTGCAAGAGAGAGAAGTGCGAGCACAGGAAAAAGTACCATTTATAAAACACTGAGATCTCACGAGAATTTACTTACTATCACGACAACAGCATGAGGGAAACCACTCCCATAATCCAATCACTTCCCTCCCTTGACAGGTAGGGATTACACTTCTAGGTCAGATTTGGGTGGGGACACAGAGCAAAACCATATCATGAAGTATAGTGATAGAATAAATTCTGAATCGGCTCTGTCTAGCTCCCAGCTTATTAGAGTGAACTTTGAAGTACTATTGCCAAAGAACTCTTTCCCTAAAGGGTGGGGGCATGTGTGGGGGGAGGGGTATTTAGGACTGCAAATAAGAGGTGAGCATAAAGCAGGCACCTTATCTCTTTATTTCTGATTTAGCTGAATCTTAAATAGCAGAATGTATTTTATGATAAAAGAAGATGAAAAGAAGTTAAGTCACTTCTAATGTTTGCATCTGATAAAAGGTAACTTCCAAATATATAAGGAAGTCCTTCCTGCAAGTCAATAGCAAAACAACTAATAACCTAATATAAAAAATGGGCTAAGGACTTACATATTTCTCCAAAGAGGACATGCAAATGGTCAAAATGTATATGAAAGGATACTCAATGTGACTAATCATCAGGGAAATAGAAATCAGAAACTCAATGAGATATTACCTCACACCTGTTATGATGGCTATCATAAAAAAAATAAAATGCAAGTATTAGTGAGAATGGGGAGAAACTGGAACTCTTGTGGTGAGGATGCAAAATGATGTAGCTGCTATGGAAAACAGTATGCAGGTTCCTCGAAAAAATGCAAAATAGAACTACCATATGATCCAGCAATCCCACTTCTTATTTTATTTTATTTTATTTTATTTTATTTTTTATTATACTTTAAGTTCTGGGGTACATGTGCAGAATGTGCAAGTTTGTTACATAGGTATACACATGCCATGGTGGTTTGCTGCACCCATCAGCCTGTCACCTATGTTAAGTATTTCTCCTAATGCTATCCCTCCCCTAGCCCCCCACCCTGACAGACCCCGGTGTGTGATGTTCCCTTCCCTATGTCCACATGTTCTCACCGTTCATCTCCCACTTATGAGTGAGAACATGCAGTGTTTGGTTTCCTGTTCTTGTGATAGTTTGCTCAGAATGATGGTTTCCAGCTTCATCCATGTCCCTGCAAAGGACATGAACTTATCCTTTTTTATGGCTGCATAGTATTCCATGGTGTATATGTGTCACATTTTCTTTATCCAGGCTATTATTGATGGACATTTGGGTTGGTTCCAAGTCTTTGCTATTGTGAATAGTGCCACAGTACACATACACACATACGTGTGCTTGTGTCTTTATAGTAGAATGATTTATAATCCTTTGGGTATATACCCAGTACTGGGATCAGCAATCCCACTTCTATACATGTCCAAAAGAATTAAAATCAAGATTTTAAAGTAACACTTGCATTCCCATGTTTATTGCAGCACTATTCACAATACCTGAAATGTGGAAACAACCTACATGTCCACCAGTGCATGAATGGATTTTAAAATGCAATATAAACATACAATGAAGTATTATTCAACTTTTAAAAAGAAGGAAATCTTGCAAAATGTGATGACAGAGTTAAACCTTGAGGACATTACGCTAAGTGAAATAAGCCAGGCACAGAAGGACAAATACTGCATGCTTTCACTTACATGAGGTATCTAAAGTAGTCAAACCCTTACAAGCAAAGAATAGAAAGGTGGTTGAAAGAAGCTGGAGCAATGCGAAAATGGGAAATAGTTAATCAGCAAGTACAAAATTTCACCTATATAAGATTGATGAGTCCTAGAGATCTGCTGTACAACATTGTGGCTATAGATAATAATACCATATTATACACCTAATATCTCACCACAATAAAATAAAAGTCAGAAGTCAAATTAATATTGTCTTTCTAAACAGATCAGAGTAGAGCAACCCAAGCCAAACTGCATAGTGCTGGTCAATAGCCAGTATGTTAGTCTGTTCTCACACTGCTAATAAAGACATATCCGAGACTGAGTAATTTATAAAGGAAAGAGGTTTAATGGACTCACACTTCCACATGGCTGGGGAGGCCTCACAATCATGGCAGGAGAGCAAGGGACATCTTACATGGCGTCAGGCAAGAGAGAGTTTCTGCAGGGGAACTCCCCTTCATAAAACCATCAGATCTCATGAGACTTATTCACTGTCATGAGAACAGCATGGGAAAAACCTGCCCCCATGTTCCAATTACCTCACACCAGGTCCCCCTCAACATGTGGGAATCGTAGGAGCTACAACTCAAGATGAGATTTGGGTGGGGACACAGCCAAACCATATCAGCCAGTAAAATTTCAAAAATAGGTGAAATATGGTCCCCACCTTCTTAGATCTCAAAATCAAGCAGCTAAGCAAAGAATACAGTGCAGTGTGATGAGTGTAATCTTAAAAGGTATGTATAATGTGGTGGTAGCACATACACACATGTTTTGTGTATTAGGGTTAAAGGCAGGCACAGAAAGCTCCTAAAAGGCTGAGAGAGTTAAGTTCGGTTCTCCAGCAACAGAAGCATCCACACTGTATGAAAAAGTGTAGGGAAATGAACCGCTAGCCGGTTGGGGGCCTATGAATAGCAACTAAAGGGGTTTTAATAGGATGAGAAGGGATGTGAGGCCTTTTATTTCATGCAAAAAATTTTAAAGTTTTAAATTTATTCTGACAGTGATTTAAGTATGAAATTTTAAGCAGAAGATTAACGCACCCAATCAAATTTACATTGACATTGCATATATGCCCTGAAAAATGTGATCATAAGAAAAAGGTCATGGTAAGTTTTCTGCTTAGATTTGGTGATGAAAAGAAAGAAATTGACAATAACTGAACTTTATATAAGGGCACTTGCTTCTACTTGGTGTTTAAGTTTATTTGAATACTAACTACAGTGTTTCTACGTTTAAATATATACACAGACGTCAGTGATAACTAATTAGTCAATTATTGTCCTTTGAAGATTTATTAAGAATGTTATTTTATTGGGTATCTTGTTTCTCAGTTGTCCACACACAGGATGATTATACAAGGCTGGTGCCTAATTGAAGGAAGCACACTAGTTCTATAGACAGACAAGTCTGAGTGGCTTCAGATGTCAAATCCTGAAACAAATTTTCAATCTGATATAATCAAACTGATGATTTTTAGTAGCAAAAATGAAAAGCTGAAAATGTCTGATTTTCCTCTTCCTTATGTCTCCATATAATAGGTGTTCACTAAATATTTATTAAATAAATAAATGAAACTCAATTCAGGTCTTCTCAAAGACTTATACTGAG
This sequence comes from Symphalangus syndactylus, assembly GCF_028878055.3. Taxonomy (NCBI): domain Eukaryota; kingdom Metazoa; phylum Chordata; class Mammalia; order Primates; family Hylobatidae; genus Symphalangus; species Symphalangus syndactylus. Next base: position 43,628,972 of record NC_072437.2, read on the forward strand.
AATTTTTAGGGTATTGGAAACTGTCACCGGCAGTATAAAGACTTATAAGACAAAGTTATGGTCCTATTTTTCAAACTATTATCAAACACAAACATCTATTGTAACGCTAATGTAATCAATGCAATAACAAGGTGCTGTGAAGCATAGAGTTTGGCTGCCTAGCCTGGAGCATGAAGAGATCAGAAAAGTTTCCTGGAGAAATTGAGCACTGGCTGAGTCTTTTTTTTTTTTTTTTTGAGACGGAGTCTCGCTCTGTCACCCAGGCTGGAGTGCAGTGGCGCAATCTCGGCTCACTGCAAGCTCTGCCTCCCGGGTTCATGCCATTCTCCTGCCTCAGCCTCTCCGAGTAGCTGGGACTACAGGGGCCCACCACCACGCCTGGCTAATTTTTTTGTATTTTTAGTAGAGACGGGGTTTCACCGTGGTCTCGATCTCCTGACCTCGTGATCCGCCCTCCTCGGCCTCCCAAAGTGCTGGGATTACAAGCGTGAGCCACCACGCCCAGCCTGGCTGAGTCTTAAAAAGGGGTTGGGCACTGCAGCATGAGGGTTTATGAGTGACCCTTATCCATTTTGCTCAATATACCAGGGACAAAGATTTATAATATAATTTCACCTTGAAAAATGGTACACATTTCAATTGCCAGTGCCTGGAAATCATCTTATTCACTCCTAAGTCATCTCCATTCCATCTCTACCATACCACAACAATTACAGGGAGCTTTAATTAACCATAAAGAAATTGCTGAAGTGGATGAGATTTAGTATGAAAGTTAAACTCATATAAAACACGCAAGGCCACTGGCCTGGAAAAGGCCTTTCTTCTGTTCTTCTGTGTGTACTCCTCCTCCACGTCTCCTACAGACAACAGAGTTCTTTGGATCAAAGAATCAAAGAATCCTGGAGCAACCAAGAAAAGAGTTCCTTTTGTTTTTGTTCAAAACAGTTCCAGTAAACCAGCCCCACGCTGCAAATCTCCAAATCATAAATAATTGCTATGGTGTGCAGTGAAATGCTAGTACCTAGGACAGTCACTAATGTCAGAGTAAGGCAGGACTGACATCTGCAGAAGTGTAATAATAAACTTATCTAAGGATCCAAAATGTTTGTTGTGGATACCTTACTGAGAGAGGAGGATTAGCCTAGGGAAAAAGATAAGAGCTTTGAGATCAGACACAAATGAATAGAATGCTGCCTCTCCTGAAAATAATTATGTGGCCTTGAGCAAATCACTCAATCTCCTTGAACTTTAGGCTCCACATACACAAAATGGGAATAATGAAATCTTTCTTGCAGAATTATTCTGAAATTCAGTGATTTTAAGCCTCTAACACAGGTAGCACAGAGTAGGCACTTAATCATTGGTATTGTTACTTTCATTTTCTCACCATCCTAACACCTAAGGAATTCTAATTGTTCAATACATGTTGTTTTGGAGAGGAAGGTAGCAGCCCCAAAATCTTCCCTGATCACTGTTACATACTTAGGCTCACTGTTTGAGGCCAAATCTATGCCTTCTTGCTAATTGGAAATCAATAAAACATCCAGCTAAATCAGATCTATTTATAGGACTGACAGTAATTCTGTTTATTAAAAGAACAAAATTTTTGTTTTTAAAAAAGAGAAAGAAAAAAGACAATTGCAATTGCATTCAAAAGTTAGTTTTAGGCAGGTTGTGATGGCTCACACTTGTAATCCCTGCACTTTGGGAGGCCAAGGCCAGTCGATCACTTGAGGCCAGGAGTTCGAGACCAGCCTGGCCAACATGATGAAACCCAATCTCTACTAAAAAATATAAACGTTAGCTGGGCATGGTGGCCTGTGCATGTAGTCCCAGCTACTTGGGAGGCTGAGACAGAAGAATCGCTTGAACCCAGGAGGCAGAGGCTGCAGTGAGCTGAGATCGTACCACTGCAATCCAGCCTGGGCAACAGAGTGAGATCCTGTCTCAAAAAAAAAAAAAATTAGTTTAAAATAATTTGTTTGGTTTTGTGTTTGCTTTTCATTTCACTGAATATAGAATTAATAAAGGTAAAGCATCTTCAAGGAAAAACGTCATTAACAAGAAGACTAGACCTACATTAGATTACATATTAAAACAGAATTCAGGCTCTTTTATGGAAAAGTAGCTTGAATATTTACTTTAGTCCATCTTTTGCCCATTAAATATTTCTATATTTCTGAAGTACTATGTGTTAAGAAATATGTATTTATCTTTGGGTGATATTTTCTGTAATCTGATATATCACAGAGAATCTCTTTCCAATTCATTGAGTATTTCCATGAACAGTATTTCCATCAAAACTATAAAATAGATGTTTGAGGTTTTTTTAATTTCATATACAGAAAAATACTTTTTTTCCTTCCAACCAATTAGGAACAGTTTTGAAAAGAATAAAATGCACAATTCATATTACATTTATGACTGTAAAACAAGCTAAGAGTTTGTTTTATTTATCTATTTAATATTAATAGTAAAGCAAGTTACATAACTTAGATGACAAACCTATGATAGGTCTAGATGAGTCAGTTGTCTATAGCAATGAAATTAAGTAGGTAATTGTCAGGATTCACCATCACTTTGTATATTGAATGTAATCTAAATGCTGTACTTTATAATTTAAACTTTCACTGTTAATATAAGATGCATGCCTTGTTCTTAAAGATAAAACATTGCAGCAAAGGTTTGCTTTGCAAACTGAGAGATTTAAAATGATTAACCTTCTTCTTGTCCATAGGAACATTTCACAATACTACGAGTTACGGCAGAGAGGTCTTAGCAGTTAGTTCTTCAGAGCTTCACTTCTCCTTCTTTATTGTGGAGTAATTGCTGGGAACTGGCTGCTCTATGAGAGATTACATTTCGTAACCCCCTCCTCCTTTCATCTACATATGGGCATATAGCTGACTTGTCCCAGTAGAACCAAAGCAGGAAAGATAGATGTCACTTCCTTTTCAACATGATTAAAAAGTGAGTATGCCTTTCTTACCCACACCAACTCCTTTTCCCTGTAAGATGTCAACACCCAAGGCAACCTGAGGAGTCAGGTATTGAAGATGATAGACCACCCCACCAGCAATCTGGACCCTACATTGTACAGCGCAAAGCCTTCCCTACTCCCCCACTAGGAACATCTGTATTAGAGTGTTAATAAACAAGAATAAATAGTTTATCTTGTTACGTGGCTAAAGTTTTGAGATTTGTATTTTACAGCAGCTAGTATTACTATAACTAATACGTGGAAGCTAAAAACATGTCACAGCGGCCAGCTGGGGCCTGAGACAGAGCTTCTTATTGTGTGGTGTCTTAGTAGACTCATCATAGTATAGGTTTTAGCTCTCTATATCATCGGTCCAAAGCTGACTTTGCTCCGGTGACCTAAAACTTATATTAGCCAAAATCACAGGAAATGAATTTGTAAACCTAAATGGCAATATGTTAATTTACCAAGACTTCTATACTTATCATGCTGTCTAGAGGACCCAGGACAACTATTCCTAGAGACATATTCACCGATCGTAGCTTTTGACCTTCTCCTTTTTCTCCTAGATTGTATACAGAGCACAATCCTTATGTTAATATATTCATTTTAAATAGTCAAGTTATAGCACAAATGAGTAGAAAAATAGTATACCATTATCTCCCTGCAAATATACCTCACTCAGTAGAGATTGAGAAATAATTTATTCTTGTACCATTTCTTAAGATGATTTACTCCACAAATGACTATATGAATTCACTTTAGGTAGATATTTACTAGTCTCCCACTAAAGGAGTGACCTTTTCCACCATGCAGGGGCCACCTTGACTGTGACAAAAATAGATACATATGACCTTAGGTCATAGAAGAAAAGGAGAGGGAATGAAAAAAAAAAAAAAAAAAAACAAGGTAGAACAATTAGGTATTAAAGGATAAAGAGCCCTGAAGAAAGACGCATACATCAAACTAAAAGGATATTTCCCATGATGTCAGTATCTAGATTTCTGGCCAAAACAAGCTAGGTTGTTGGATTATTTACAGAATCACTGCGCTTATGTTTGTGATCCATAAACATTTTGCTCTGTCATCCTGCATGCCTGAAGTAAATGAACTTCTAGAATGTTCTTATGAAACACCTGCCTCCTAGGCTATCCTTCCCTCAGAGTCAAAACTTAGGTCAAAAGTGTCCATTCAAAAAGTAAAATTTCCTTTGCTGGGGATTAGAAGGACAGTTTTAAGTGGTCAGGGCTTTCACGATAGAAGAAAAAGAGAAACATTGAAGTAAACAAAAATTGTTCTTAATATTAAATCTGTATGATTCCAAGAGAATAGAACATATCTATTGCAAAATTTGGAGTGTGCTTAAACTCAATTCAACATAAGAAGTACCTTACTACAAATCAAAGGCGGCAGACTGAAATATGTTTTTTTTTTTTTTTTTTTTTTTTTTGAGACGGAGTCTGGCTCTGTCGCCCAGGCTGGAGTGCAGTGGCGCAATCTCGGCTCACTGCAAGCTCTGCCTCCCGGGTTCACGCCATTCTCCTGCCTCAGCCTTTCCGAGTAGCTGGGACTACAGGCACCCGCCACCACGCCCGGCTAATTTTTTGTATTTTTAGTAGAGACGGGGTTTCACCATGGTCTCGATCTCCTGACCTCGTGATCCGCCCGCCTCGGCCTCCCAAAGTGCTGGGATTACAAGCATGAGCCACCGCGCCTGGCCTGAAATATGTTTTAAATTTTATGTTTTCAGCAAAATTCTGTACAGGGACTCTCTTCTAGTCCACCACGACATGAAATACCTTGTTTACCATTGTGTTGTCCTTCACTGTGTTTATCTGGTATACCAGGTAAGATGTAAGCTCCCCAAGGCGAGAACTGCATTCTTCTTCCTTTATATGTTCAACAGCCAAGGTTCTCCAGAATAGAGTGTGCAAGGAAGGTTAGCAAGACAGTGCATGAAAATAGAGAAATAATTATTAGAATTGTTATTAACAATCTCATTCTTCTACTGATTAACTATATTTTATAAAGCAACAGAATATCTTGTTTGTAAAATATGTATTTAGAGACTGCATGCACAAAACTTAATTGATAGGAGTGCATGACTAAAAATTATATAGACCACTACCTCACGGAAAATAGCATAAGAAATTTAAAACAATCATGAAAAGAATGTGCTGTCGGTGCAGTTGCCATGCTGATGGTGTGGCTGCAGAGAAAATGAAATGGATGCCCTGGCAATAGAATTCATTCTTTCATCAGCAATTATGCATTGGGTGCCTACCAAATGCCAGAGGCCTGTGCCACTGAAGAAGTGACTGGATTGTTAGAAACAGAGTAAATAGAGCAAACAGTAAAAATAGCTAAATCCATGACCATCCCCTCCCACACCTCAGGATTATCCTCCCTTTTCTTAACAGTGCACTGATCCTTATCTTCAAGTAAGGATCCCTGAAAGAACCCAACCATTCCTGTGCAACTGAGAAACTACAGTCTACACTATGATTATTTAGTGAATATGTATTAACATGCTGAGCATGAGATTGCCAATTGTGAAAAAAAAGATGAATTAATTCAAATGATTCCAGTTTTGCTCAGGATCGTCAAGTACATATACTTTTCAAATACATAGACTAGGATCCCAAGAAACTAAATGTATATCCATATACATTTGTTGTGAGTGCCAAAAAATAATTTCTCACTATGCCCTAACAACCATCCTAACAGATACCTAATGAGCCCTGGGTGCTAATCTCCTAAATAGGTATAGACAAACAGCAAGTTTGTTAACAAGATTAAAATTATAGTGATCCTTAAGTTTAATAGACATGAGGGGAAATTCATAACTGGCAAGTTATAAACATAAGGCATCCATATGATTGGGAATAGTGTGATGCAAAAAGGAAATATCTGACACGTTTGGTTTTTCTTTTCGATTTCTCCCCCTTTAAGAACATTCACATGCTTTGCTCAGTCACGTGATTTTCTGTCTTGCAGACATCTGGCTGAATACATCATGATGTTGTAATGCATGTTGTGTCTCTCAAGGCAATGTTTCTGTAAAATGCAATCCCTGTTTAAACAAAAATGACCTTCTCTCTCCCTGGTCAAATTAAGATCCAGAAAAATAGTTTGGAGTGTTATGGCCACCAGCATTTTCCACGTCTGTAAGAAAGAAACTTCAGCAAGATTCGATCCTTCTTCAAAAGACCAACAATAGCCAAGGGAAGTCTATTTGTATAAAATTGACAATGAGAAAACATGTGGTTGAACTGATTCTTTAGTAAGTGGGGGAACAGGAATCAGCCAACCAGTCAAGCTCTTGTCCACGCACTCCAGACAGCCAATGAATGAGGACTCACCCCAGAAGAATATTGCCTTTCTTGATTCACCAAAGCTGCCAGAAACAGTTCCTACTGTGAAGCACTAGACAAAGAGAAAATTTTGAATGTCACTGGCTTCCCTCCATCATTGTTTTCTCAGTATAACAGCAATTTTCAATACATTTTTCATTGCCCAATAATCTTCTGTTTAATTGCTAGACATAGGATCTCATCTGATTCAGATTTCTGTATTAAAATGTAAAGAGATAATCCTATTAGGTGAAATAATTAAGAATTAAGCTATTGAATGTAAAGGAATGCACTGGTAAAAACGTAAGCCCATTTTTCAAAAATGTAAAGATAAAATTTCAACATACCTCAGTGTATGTACATTGTATAAAACATTGAATGTATGTGATGAAAATAATATGATATAGAGTATATCCAAATTATTTAGTCTTAAACTTTCAGTGACAAATAAAAAACTCTAGTAGTCTAGCCACATAGTCTTGAAGAAAGGGAAAGAGGAAGCCTGCCAACTTAGGAACTAATTAAGTATTCAGCAGAGAATTTTCTGTGGCTCTGTCTAAAAGCCCTGTCAGTGCATTTAACTCTGGACAAAAGGTTGTTGAAATCACACAAAGGAGTTTCCCAATTCAAAGGCTATAGATGAAATAATATTCACATAGAAGCATGCCAGATCTTCAAAGTTTAATAATGGCCATATCTATGCATTTTATAACTTTAATGTGTAAGCAGAGTAAGAACCTGATATAAAATAAGCATAAAGAAATCTCTTTAGGAATGAAATTTTTAGCGTTAATTTACACATTTATTTCAAGGCACACATTCAGGAAGAAGGCAAGCTTTAGTTCAGACACAAAGAAGAAATGTGATCAGGTTATTTTGCCCCAGTATAAAAATAGCATCATTTGTATGAGGCCTAAAAAGTCTCATTGTATGAAAAGTGACCAAAGACTCTTGTATCAGAACATTTGTATAATGAGATTGGAAGTTTAGTAGAATGGTCTGAAATCTTGCATTCAAAGCTACCATATATTAAAATCTGGATAAGTCCTAAGAAGTAAGGAAAATGACCCCATGTTCTTAATGGCTCTTTGATAAAACTTCTTTACGTTCATGGGCCAATGGGTACAATAGCTTCAGTCAATATTAACTCAACAATAGAGGGAAAAAGCAACAGGTCAGTTTGCCTCCTCATGGCGGATGTAAATGCTGTGATCTTCTTGTTATGACTCTGTGCTCAATCTGTGGTAGAATCATAGAAGGTTCTGATTTAAAAGAACTCAGTGACATTTAAGACAGAGTTTGTCAAAGAGTTTGTCAAACTATGTTCTACACATTCCTCAGCTCCACAGGGAGGAGAGGGTTAAAATGAGAAGGAAGCCAGAAAAGCAGAACTTCAACCTCGTCTCTGGAAGACCAGAACGTCTCTTCTCCTACGGGTCTGAATATGGGGCTCCACGTAATAAGCCATAAAAATGAAGAAAAAGGGAAAGAAGGAGATGGAGGAGGGAGTATACAACTAATTGTTTTAATTGAAAATTATCTCGTTGTTAGAGAAAATAAAACTAGAAACTTGGGAAGCTAATTTCTCAAAATCACAATGCTAGGTCGAGGCAGAACCAACAATGGATTTGGGTCCTTTGCCCAAACCCTTCTCAATGAAGACTCTGTGATGAAGAGGCCACTTCCATTTAAAGGCAGCAACACTTAGAAAATCACAGGCATTAAGACTTAGAAGAGGTCCCCTTATCCAATGTCCCAGCCAGCACAGCCATTCTTTCACAGCATCCATGACATTCAGCCTCCTCTCAGACACGGGAAGATCACCTCTTCATGAAACAGCAGATTCTTCAAGGGTAAGGACACTCCTAATCTAAAAGCATTTTTAGATACTGGAAAAAGTACTGAGACTTTTCTCCTTTAGCCTGACACTTGATTTTACGGGTGGGCCAAGCAAAGCGATAAACAATCCAAAACCATCACAAATGTGATTTTCCAGTATTCGTATTTAGTAGTACTTTTCCAGTATTTGTATCAACTTAGGCAGAGCCTGCAGCACTCCAACAACTTCAATGTATCATTAATGCTTTCAGTTGCTAGTCACAAAACAATTTGACTAATAGTTATGTAAACCATAAATATATATATTTGGGCTTTTTTTTTTTTAATTAAGTAGTTTGGAGATAGACAGTGTCAAGATAAGGTCAGTGGGCCTGGTGCAGTGGCTCACACCTGTAATGCCAGCACTTTGGCAGGCCAAGGCTGGTGGATCACTTGAGGTCAGGAGTTTGAGACCGGCCTGGCTAACGTGGTGAAACCCCGTCTCTATTAAAAATACAAAAATTAGCCAGGCATGGTGGTGGGTGCCTGTAATCCCAGCTACTTGGGAGGCTGAGGCAGGAGAATTGCGTGAACCCAGGGAGGCAGAGGTTGCAGTGAGTAGAGATCGCACCACTGCACTCCAGCCTCGGCAGCAGAGCAAGACTCCATCTCAAAAAAAAAAAAAAAATAAAGTAAAAAATAAAATAAGGTCAGTGGCTCCATTATGCTTTTAAGGACCCAGGCTCCTTGGCTCCTTTGATCTGCCATTTTCAGCATGTCAACAATGTCTTTTCTCATCTGGTTAGTAATACTGTGTCCTATCTGAAGGACAACAGGTTTAGAAAAAGGGAGAGCCCAAAGAGAAATAAATTATTCTGATATCTCAAATACTGCACAACTGAAAGGGTACTCTGACTTATAAAATTAAACACAGGTTTCCTTTGGTTGCTATATCCCTAGATAAAATAAAATAATCCAGCTAAACTGCTCAATTACAGCAGCTGTGTTGTATCATTCAGCTCATCTCTCACTTTGATTTTCAAATACTTCCAGTTACAGTACAGTTTTCCATGAAGAATTTCCTATTAAAAAAAGGCAATTAGTAGACCAGAAGACTATGTATTTCAATGTAGTAAAAATAAACAAATAAAACAGTAGTAGCTTTGAAGCTATACAGATCTCAATTCATATTGGTGTTCTGCTATATATGAGCTTTGTGAACATGAATGGGTTATTGAACATTTTTGAATTTTAATTTCTTCATCATTAACATGGGAGCATTCATAAATAGGAGAAACTATATAAAAGTTCAAGCAAAGAGGAGGAATTTACTAAACAACTTAAAGAAAGAGGGAAGGAAGAAAGGAAGAAAGGGAAGGAGGGAAGAAGGAAGGGAGGGAGGGAAGAAGGGATGGAGGGAGGAAAAAGGAAGGAAAGAAGGAAGGAAGGAAGGAAGGAACAAAGGAAGGAAGGAAGGGAGGGAGGGAGGGAGGAAGGAAGGGTAGGAAGGCAGGAGGGAAGGAAGGGAGAGATTGAAGAAAGAAAGAGGTAAATATGTATATTTTCATTATTAAGTTTATATTCTGACTTATATGTGAGTGTCATCTGAGATAGGTTAGGGTAAGTCCATCAAAAATTGTCTCTGAAATCAGGCAAATTTTGATTTATGGTCCAAGGGCTAGACTTAAGCTCCAATATTCCAATCAATAAACTACCCCTACTTTATCAGCTCAAGCAGCCATAAAAATCTCAAATGACAGCTTCAGATTAAAAATTCTGGGCGTCACATCCAATAGCTTTAGCGAGTTCTTCATTGTTCTTGGGTCTGTACAAAGAATGACATAAACCAGGTCCCTGCCTTCTAGCAGTCATCCTCTGAGACAGTCAGTACAGACACATCCATAAGAGGCATGGAGACAGCAGGCCGGGCATGGGGGCTCACACCTGTAATCCCAGCACTTTGGGAGGCTGAGGCGGGCGGATCACGAGGTCAGGAGATCGAGACCATCCTGGCTAACATGGTGAAACCCCGTCTCTACTAAAAATACAGAAACAAAATTAGCTGGGCATGGTGGCTGGCGCCTGTAGTCCTAGCTACTTGGGAGGCTGGGAAGGGAGAACGGCGTGAACCCTGGAGGCAGAGCTTACAGTGAGCTGAGATCATGCCACTACACTCCAGCCTGGGTGACAGAGCAAGACTCCGTCTCAGAAAAAAAAAAGGCATGGAGACAACAAAATAAAACCAAAATGCAAGGATCCAGGCTACAACATGACGTAAATTCAGGTAGAATATTCTTCCTTCACCATTAGAGTCTTATTTTGCCTCCAAGAGCAGAATTCAGGTTAAGAGTCTTGTTTTCTGCCTGCATCTTGTTACTGACTACGGTCACAGAAAAACAAACTCTTCTGAAAATCCCTGAATGTGATGGACATAACTCAAGCATGTGGGGGTTATTATTAAGTGTGACAGAGCACAGAATATTTTTCCTTAAGCTAAAGAACTTCACCAAACATCATCCAGGTTAAAACAACATACATTTTGGTTGAAGCTGCAAAGAGCATATTATGTTTGCAATGCGGCTGGCAGGGGGCAGATACAGACTGTCCATCACTGGGAAGAATGTGAGGGAAAATACATCATTCAGACTGGATCACTCCTGCAAACAGCTATCAACTATAGGCATCACAATTACCTATGCAAAGAAGAGCTTAATTTCAATGTGATAAATGACATTTGGGCATGAATCCAATACTATAATAGTTCAAACATTTATCAAGCTAGCATTTTTCTCCAAATGCTTTCTCTCCATAAGTGGAGCAGTAAAAGATTGTCTTACAAACAAAGAGTGAAAAGATTCTCATAGGATCTACGCCTTCTGAAATAGCACTATGATTCAGCTACTTCTGGACCAACAATTGTTTTTGGTATTCAGGTTTGTTTTGTTTTGAATTTGAACAATTCAAGTTCTTCTAATCCTTTTTTTCTGTAGCATCAATAGATCTGCTTGATTTTTAGATCTGCTTGATTTTTTTTCTGACAATTTGTTAACCAAGTTTTCTGAGTGTGAGTATGCCATTGTCCCAGGCCATGTGTCTGCACTGAATTCTTTCTTTGGGAAAGATACTGTGATTCATAGCTTAACACCATATCTCTTCTGCTTCTGCCACCTTCCCCTAGTTCCTCATCGGAGAGTTGTCCATAATAAATAAAGAGCATCTACTTAGAAATGTGTCCTAGGAGGATGCTGTCACAATACTGGCAGCACATCACTAACTTCATGTGAAGAACACTGGCACCAAATTGTTTCTAGATTTCAGATGTTGAGCTCTGTTTTTAAGTCTCACCCTCACCACACACATTTGGGTGCATAGCCAGCTGGTCAGCTGGTCAATTCCTATGGATCAAGATGAGAGCAAGTAGTTATTCTTCTGAGAGCTTCCAATGCCTAAAAAAGTAGGAAAATAAAGCCAAAATGAGGAAACCAATGTGTAATAAACCTAAAGAGATTGTCAAATTGCAGGAGCCAGAAGTAGATATTAAATGAAATCTGCAGCATAGCACCTGGGCCCCTGACTGATCTCCCCTTCACTCCGGGCACATCATATGCTTCTGTACCTAAAACCTCCAGGGCTGCAAACGTGGAACTCTACCCAGCCAGTGGATCTGAGCATGCGCCGTCATCCTCTCACTGGAACATCCTCTCCCACTTCCCTTTTTCTCATCACCCGCTGTGCCTAAATGATTTCAACAAATCCATCAGGTGCCAACTCAAGTGTCAGTTTCTCAGAGATTTTCCCAAACCTTACATGTGCTCACTGCACCCTCCGCGTATCTCAGGGTGTGATTTCCACCTGCTTTTTCTCCGAGACTGTAAGTTCCATGTGGCCATGAACCACATCGGTTTACTCAATAGTATATGCCCATCCACTAACTCAGCATGTGGCACTTAGTAAATGTTAATAAATATTTACTGAATGAATGAAACGTGGAAGGACTCAGCGAAGTTATATATGTCGAGTACTTCATATAAAACTTGGCATGAAAGTCTCTCAGTTCCTTTTTGATATATTCAGTATTAACAATTATGAGCACTTGGCAGCAGGCCTGGAAAGAAACCAGTCCAGATTGCTTCAGAATCTTCAGGAATAATTTATTCAGAAGAGAAGCAAAGTGAGTCTTTGATAGTTTTGACTATGTGCAAAATTGAATTGAGAGGCATTGCACAGAGTTATCGGAGTATAGAAGACTTAGGCTTAGATTCGAAAATTAAGAAAACAAATTTAAAAAGCAAACTTAGGCTACAGTAATAGTTGAAAAGACATAAAATGAAGGAAATATAATTTATATATATTACTGGCTTAAAAATGAACATGATCATTTTAAAAAAAAACTACTAGGTAAAAAGTTAACCTAAGATTGTAATATAACTATATTTTGAGAAGTAAAAGAGGATTAGGAAACAGAAACTGGGAGATTAAAATCCTAATTCATCATAATTGAAGTCAGTTGATCAATTAAGTCTAAAATTAAATAGTGGGCTGCGTGTTATGGCTCATGCCTATATCCCAACACTTTGGGAGGTCAAGGCAGGAGGATCACTTGAGGTCAGGAGTTCAAAACTAGCCTGGACAACATACGGAGACTCTGTCTCTACAAACAACAACAACAAAACAGATTAGCTGAATATTGTGATACAAACCTATAGTGTCAGCTACTTGGGTGGCTTATTTGAGGCCAGGAGATTGAGGTTACAGTGAACTGTGATCCCACCACTGCACTCCTGTCTGGGTGGTGGAATGAGACCTTGTCTCTAACAAAAAAAAAAAAAGCAAGTAAAAAATAAAATAAAACAGAAGAATCAAATCAGTACATGCACATTATTTTGAAAATGGATACAAATAGCAGAATACATTGCTAAAAGGTGAGCACAGCAGTAGGTGGAGAGCATAAAGCTCCTTTGCACTGTCTTTTAGTACTAATACAATTAGTATGTTTTATTTTGACTAAAATAAAAATGAATTTAATATAGACTTTAAAATATTTAAAATTACTTTATTGAAACATTTAAGTAGAAAGTCATAACATCTATTTACCATGTTTTAAAATATTTCAGTATGCATAAAGATTTAAAGAAATAGCACATAAAGTAGGATTTGTATTTCATTCACTAATCCCACCCTATTTCAGTTATGGCTGAATTTAACCACAGTTCTGTATGACTGACAGAAATCCAGCTTTCATCAAACTAACATCAGTCTAGAAGCCATGGTGTTGTTAGTGATCATACATTTCTAATTAACTTTTCTTAAAATAAAAACTTCTGGAATAGACATTTGTGACATTTTGTAGTTATCCAGTGTTTTGAATACCTTCCTATGTTGGGGAACTTCCCACACTAGGAGGACTTTCTCCCCATGGGAGCAGCCACATATTCACTTTCCTGGCCTTCCTATAGCTGAGGTCGAGGAACGTGACTTGGGCTTTGCCAACCCTCTCAAGATGGAGACTTAGGAAAGTGCACCGTGAGGGTGCAGACACTGCAATGTACAGAGGCTGTTTCTGGACAGGCAGTAGCGAGCAAGGTGAGGTCTGAACTCTAATACTAGAACCAGGTACCATTGTCACCTTTACTCAGTGGTGGGAACAGTGAGGTCTTGCCGGGATCACCACAAAGGTATTTTCTTCTTTAAACAGGACCCAAATGTAGTTCATCCATTGTGATTGGTTCATATATATCACGCATATCTCATCTAATCCACAGGGTCATTCTTTGTCCATTTTTATTTCTTTGCAACTTAAGTTGAAAAACAATGTTTACCACATAGTTTCTCAAAGTTTGGATTTTACTGAATGCATCCCCATGGTGTAGTTTAAATACGTCTCTATCTTCTTCAATAATTACAAATAAGTAGATGCTTTAAAGATTAAGTAGCTTCATGCTAAAAATTTTTAATGGCAAAACTGCTTCATGGATGCTATTGTATTCTTCCACCAGGAGGTTCATAATTTCTGATTGTCTTATTTTTGTTTTGTTAGCAGCTATTGATGACCAATGCCTAGATCTGTTATTTCCTTAGTGCTTACAAAATAAGGATCTTCTAATTATCATTCCTTCTTTATGTATTAGTTGGAATTCTTCCATAAAGAGGAACTTCCTCTTACATACTATTTGGTTACAATTCACATGAGAAAGGCAGAATAAATGCCTGATTATTTCCCTTTATTTGCCAGTTTGCCAGTAATTAATTGGTTCTCTAGTATCCTTTAATACTAGATGGTGACCAATTAGGAATTTAAATTTTAAATGTAAGTGGTGACCAGTTAGGAATATTAAATTTTAGCATTATTGTGAACTCATGGATTTAAACACATTTCATGGGTTTCAGTCAGTTATGCTCATTATTCTTACTGATATTTAAACTGTCCCATTTTTGGCCAGTGAGAGTCTATTCAACTGGCTCTTGAGAATGTTGAACATGGATTTTGTTTTTATTTATGATTGCTAATATCTTCTGTAGTAGTTTTTCCTCCATGCCATGTCACCAACAAATATAAGTGGTTTTGTCTCTTTCTTTCACTTCTAATTACTTTCATTTTTCTAATTTTCTTGGCTGATACTATCAACACAATGTGAAATAATAGTGAAAATAATGGGCAATCTTATTCTATTCCCAACCTTAATGGGAAAGCCTCTAATGTTTCCCCATTAAGTAAGATGCTGGCTTTTGGTCTAAAGTGTATGTTTTATCATTGTAAAGAAATAGAGATACATTCCTGTTTTACTGAGTGTTTTCAACACACATACACACACACACACACACAAATGGATTTTGCCAATTTTGCTGCCTATTTTCAGTCACTGATAGCTCTGATGAGAATCCTGAATTGTCTATTCCAACTGTATCAGGGAAATGCCATTGGTTTGCCTTTTCTGCATGCTGAATTAATTCTGTGTATTAAAAAAGGTCTTTTCTCTACACTACCTAACACATTGTATAAAAAGACTACTTCTATGATGTCATTTCTTTATTCTAAAAACCCTATGATCATTTTTAACTGATCAACAATTCAGGGCCAGCTAGCTTCTATGATTCTAACCCTGCCATTCATCAAGTATCTAGTTGATCTTTTTTTTTTATATACAGAGTCCCGCTCTTGTTGCCCAGGCTGGAGTGGAGTGCAATGGTGCGATCTTGGCTCACTGCAACCTCCGCCTCCAGGGTTCCAGAGATTCTCCTGCCTCAGCCTGCCGAGTAGCTGGGATTACAGGCATGCGCCATCATGCTCGGCTAATTTTTGTATTTTTAGTGGATACAGGGTTTCACCATGTTGGCCAGGCTGGTCTCAAACTCCTGACCTCAGGTGATCCACTCGCCTCGGCCTCCCAAAGTGCTGGGATTACAAGCATGAGCCACTGTGCCCAGCCAAGCTGATCTTGACTGATTATTTTGTATCCATAAGCAATTATCACACAGAATCAAATATCTCTCTTCTTTGATAAAGACTGAGTTTTGAAGAAATATATTGGACTTGACCAGAAGTTATCTCTTAAAATTCAAGTAAAATATTATAAAGGATTTAAAAATGTAATTCTTTATATACATACTGAAAGTTAGAAACTTACAGAAACAAACTACTTTGGTAAAAGGCCTTATAAAGAAGAAATTAAGAAATAATGTCAAGGGAAAAATGTGTGAACAAAGAAAAGATACAGTAGTTTCAGTGAGATGTATTTGAATACAGAATAATCATTTCCTGTGTTTCAAATAGTCTCCTTTTACATTGCTGTGCACAGTAAAAGTTTATTATGCCTAAAGAAAATTATTATTTGTAAATTATGATCAGGAGTAAAGTGTCATAAAGTCACCACCAAATTCTCTATTCAGGTTAGTGTCATGTTAATGTAACTATACCTGGGCCTGTTGGCTACATACAGAAATGGCTAGTCCATTTTTTCTTAGAATTAACATTCAGCAAATATTGATAGATCAATCAGGCTCTCCGGATTTCACTTTCTTAATCCAACTCACAGAAAATGTCAATGCCATTCATTCTCAGAACTCAAACTTACAGTTAACAAGGCTAAAAAGAGCTGCTAAACAAATTCTCAATAAAATTGGGAGGTTTTAGGTAATTATACAAGAGTTGTTCTTTGCCTTGTACATCATAAACCATTGTTATACATTTCTAAAAACACTTTCTGCCTTTTGGCACATTTAATCAAAATATTGAGGTGTCTTTAAATACAGCTAGAGCCAGAGGCTTCTCTGATTTAGAAAATTGCCACTTGATTATGCATGTTCATTTAAATATTGGATTTATCTCTACTGATTCATTGGATTTATCTCTACTCACATTCCTGAAGCACTACATGTTGGGTAGGTGATTTTTAAAATTTTTAGTAAAATAAGAGAATAGGCTTGCCACACATCTCCTCTTGTTTTCATTTATGAGATGTGCTTGCTTAATAAAGTAGAAACGCTGGAGGAGATGGTAAGTGCAAATTGTGTGGCAATTTGGCCAAATCCGAACTGCAGGGGGAAGGTGTGAAAAGGTGGATGAATGAATAAACCGGACGGGCAATTTGGGGTGAGTGCATTGGGGACACCACCTGCTAAACACTGAAGCCTATAGAAACATTGCTCGTGTGGAGAATGAAGAAGGGTAACCATGGAGCAGAATTAAGAATTGTAGATGAGTCCACTGGTTGGAGATAGTTAACACAGGGAATACACTGAAGTTACCAAAGTGAGGACAACTGTCTTGTTAGCACTTAATTAGGATGATAGGTATATCCCTGGTACCCTATCAGGCCTCTTTCTTACTTTTAAATTGTAAGAGTTGGGTTATTAGGCATGGTCTCTTTAATTACCTTTATATTCACTTGTCCAATAAAACTGATAACAGTCATAGTGTCCTTCAGACTCAAAACATTAACTCTACCAGCGGTACAAATGAGTACAAGGGAGAGGACCCTGTTCACCTCTAATAGGGCTTTTCAACCAGCCTCCTCATCAACTCCACAGCCTGCTTATTGCTATGAGCCCTGAAGATCAGTAACAATTACATGAATACTGGGAAGGAAGACTTTACTTTTTGCCTCTTGTGCCCATTAAAAAGACCAGTCTCACCCAAAACACATGTAAATGACTCAGGAGACATTTGAGAAAAGAATGCCTGTTCATACCATGAGGCACTATCCAACATAAGGTCTACTCCTTAGCATATACCTTAAGTCACAGTAATCAATTCTTTTGCCAATCAGCATTATGAGGCTTCATTAATTGGCACTTAATTCTGGAATCCTAGAACCAGAATGAATCCTATTGAATAATCTAATTTAAACCTCATCTCAAAGCAAATACTCTCTTCTTCAACCACATGAAATGGAAGATGAGTTATGCTCAAAAAAATAAGAAAGGATTTCATTCATTTCTGTCAGCATTAGTGCTTGTAGGTTAACCTTGACTTGACTATAAGTCAATGATGAATAATATAGGCGCCAAGCTCCCTATGAGATGCTGTGGGGAATTAAAATGAAGACGTAATTCCTGGCCTCCAGAAATTTACTACGGAATGACAGAGACAGAGCAAACATAGGACATTAGGCATAACTAGTTGTAAAAAGAACTTCCTACCCTCAGCACTGAACCCTCTGGCTCTAATGAGCTATTCCAGCACCTATCCTGTGGCCAGGTTGCTGGATGTAGCTTCTTTGCTCAGCCACTATTGATTGATGTCTTAGTTGAATAATCTGTCATGTTTATCCTTCAAGATGAGTTTTGTCACGCCATGTAGTTAAGCCTGGCCCAGAAGAATTGTTGAGACAAAGGTAAAAAAGACACCTCAGATATGAGAAATTCCAGCCAAGGGATCAGAGAGGAGGTGAAAGAACAAGGGTTTTTAACCTTATGTTATTTCCCCAGTGGGGATGAATAAGCAGTACCCATCACTCCATAAAGTACTTATTAATTGATCCTTCAATCTTTTATTTTTATTTAACACTATCCTATTTTTAAGGGCCCCAGAAAGTTCTCCTACTTATTTTAGTCATTTTTGTATATTTCTTTAATACTTTTAAAAGTCCTCCTCACAACTCTAAATATGAAACAATACATTTTAATAGCAGGAAAATAAAGTCCCAGTTCTTGTGTGTGCAATAATTATGATTCTCATTGTAATTATGTAATTATGATTACTCATTGAGTTAGATAAGCCCAACGTAAGTACCCACCTGCAAATGAAGGAAATAGCACATTCATCAATGAGGCTCCTTCATTGTAATTATGTGGGGGTGGAAGAGTATCATTTTGTCACATCAAATAAGATGAAAAACCTTGTTTCCAATAACTATTATGAAAAAAAAGGTTGAGTACACCTATGCTTAGTTGAAAACCTGAAACTTTAGTTCAAACAAAGTGTTAGCATATCATTAAAAGTAAAATATATTAATAATTTGTTCCTGTTCAAGTCACTAAACAGTATGTCACTGAAAAGATCTTTCAGATCCTTAACTATCCTTTCTGATAACTGTAGAGTGGCTGTTTTATCTACTAAACCTCATCTTGTTATAATCATGAGTGGTATAATTAACATTTATCTTGGAACACAAAGAATATTTAGGGATCCTTTTAGTCTACAAGTAGGAAATATAATAGGAGATCCTGGTATGCTAAATGACTTAAATTATCAAATTGTGGAACCCCTAGTGGCAAGGGGTGGCCTTGCTTTGAAATCCTGGTCTCCTCTAGGCTATAGGATCTCACTTGGAGCTAAGGATGTACTGGGACCTGTGTCGCTCTTCAGAACTCATAAATCAGGATCCCAAGAAGAAACAGAAGTCACCACACCTCCTCCAAAATTATTCAAACGAAGAGACTTTAATAAAGGGAACAATTACAGAGTGGGGGGAAAGGTTAAAGGAACCAACAAGGTATGTTGAGGCACTGACAAGCAACAGAAGGAAGTCATTACTATGTATTTGGTTAAAGAAGAAAAGGGAGGAAATAGTGTTATCAAGATACAATGAAAACTGGAGCCACAAAGAAGGGTCTGACAGGCAAGGGCTGTATTTCAGCAACTGCCAAAGATGTGGTACCAAAGAGGGGAGGAGGTGGAGATGAAATACCCTGATAATCTCTCCGTCTGTCCTTTGATCTCCTGCCAGGGTTTCTCATTGGCTGAACCCAATCAGAATCTAGAAAGGGAGCAGTTTTCAGGGATCAGTCTCCTGGGTAAAAAGCAGTAAAAGTATAGATTGGGAGAAAAACAAACACAGAAGAACCAGCATGACCACTGAAGAGCAGGAAAACCAAGAGAAGGCAAAAACTGCATGGTCTTCCAGGCTGCTTTCTCCAAACTCCTAGACACTTCTGAGTAAATTATTGAAAGAACTATATACTCGTACAGTTTTCTCTAGAAAACTGATGAAGCCATTCCAAATAATTCTGGCCTACACACGCAGGGAGTACTTGGAGATTTTAATCAGGACTTACAGAAACAGAAAGAGCCAACAAATATAGTCCACTGGAGGCTGAATCAGGAGCCCAGAGTTTTGGGGAACACTGATCAACCAAGGACCTGGATGAATGTGTATCTGACAGCACATTTCAGTGACCTACTGAAACTCAGAACAACTTTATATCTTTCCCTGGCTTCCAGACACCTCCATGGAATAAAGTACTAGCATTTCAAACTAAATATGTACCAAAAGCAAACTTACCATTTCTCTTTCTGCCTAGACCCTCTCATATCATCCCCAACCTGAGCCTTGCCCTAAACTGACACATACACACTCCCCAACAACCAAGAGTCTATTCTTCTTTCAGTCTTCCTTATTTGTAATAAAGGGCATTACAATACTATCACCTAAGGAATTTATTGTCATGTCATTATTTTGTATTCCTCCCTGTCTACTGACATCTGGAGTCTGATGCCCGTAAGAGCCAACCTCTCCCGAAATGGCACCTGCCAAGAGTGACCACCAGTCACTGTGCTTAGCTCACCCCATTGTCTTGAAGCATTTTGGCGCTTCTCATTTTAAAATTTCCTTTTTCACTTCTGGATCCCAAGGACTGTGTTATATCTGTTAATTCAAGACCTGGCTTCAAGACACCTTGATTCAACTGAGGGCATCATTTACACCTGCCGTCTGTACTATTCTTTGTTTTCGGTGTCTCCATGGTAATAAATACCCTGTCTGGACTGACCCAGAAACTTCCGTCATATATCTGATTTTTCCTTCCAAGTTTGCTCCAGCCTAGATAAGCAGAACTGAACAATTGCCTCCCAAAACCAACCAGCTCCCAAATCCCATAGATTCTACATAAGCAAATTTCTAATTTAAAATAGTTTTTTAAAAAAATGTTGTGAGTTCTTTTTCCCTTCTATTATCATGCTAATGGTAGCATCTACACAAAGTTGCCATTTAAATCAAACTAATGAGTTTGCTCTCAAACTTCCCTGTGCGAGGCCACTATAGCAGGGATAAGAGACTTTCTTGGTCAGTAGTTCTCAACTTGGGCTGAACTTTGGCACCACCAGAGGATTATGGGAAAAAAATATCAAAGC
This sequence comes from Symphalangus syndactylus, assembly GCF_028878055.3. Lineage (NCBI taxonomy): Eukaryota > Metazoa > Chordata > Mammalia > Primates > Hylobatidae > Symphalangus > Symphalangus syndactylus. The sequence goes on from NC_072437.2 coordinate 43,649,694, forward strand.
TTGGGTCACACCACCCTGGTTTCTAATTCCACTGTGCTGAGTATGGTCTAGGTAAAGGGATTTTTAAAAGCTCTTCCCACCGTTTGATTCTAATGGAACAGTCAAGGTTAAGAACTACTACTATAGGTTCAGCAAGTGTCTCCATCCCTTCTGCAATGGGTGTGATTAATTACATAAACGCATGGGGTTATTATGACATCAAATAAATCACATGTATAAAACTGACTTTCACAGTGCCTGGCATATGGTAGGTGCTCAATGAATGTGTTTTCCTATTCTTCTGCATCCTTCCACACTCCTCCCTAAAAATGCCTCTGCAGTTTTAAGCCTCTCTGGAAGAGCCCACATTCTTTTTAGGTGACAGCTATATTATCAAATAATGTTCAGGTGGAAACAAACCACTGAAAAGGAAAATTATTTAGAGATTAGAGAAGAGTGACAGCAAGAATGAGAAAAGTGTTGTTCTCAGGAAAAATGGATGAATACCAAAAATTAGGTTTACCTGATTCAAACTCCTGATTGTCAATCTCTTCAAAAAAAAAGCCAAAACTGTTTGTGGTGCATGGAGATTTTTCCTTGGCAGTCAGTTTGTTTCTCAAAAGTTCTACCATCATGGACTCAGAATTGTCAATTAATGGAAGCATCTTTAAAGTGCCACTTCATGATGAGAACACATGGACATATAGAGGGGAACAACACACACTGGGGCCTGTCAGAGGGTGGGAAGAGGGAGAGAAACAGAAAACAAAAGTAGCTACAATAAAGTGCCATTTAAGATGCATCAGAATACCCTTCTTTCTATCTCATTCCGTCATACCTACTAAAGGCACCTCTCATTCCTCAGTGTGCTGGTCAAACCCTATGTCTTCCAGGAAACTCTCCTAGATCCTCTGGGGTAGAATTATTCTCTCCCCCACCTTACCGTTGTAACTCTTCATTTATGAGCACATTATAATTTATCATTAGAGATATTTATGTGTGTGACAATCTCTGGCAAACTATGATGCTAGAAGGCAGGGACCAGAACTGTTCATCTTTGTATCCCCCGCCATGTACAGAATAGTGTCTGAAACATAACAAGTGCTGGATCATTGTGGAGTTTAAGAGTGTGATGATCTATATTACACATACAGTTTTCCATAATGTGGTATACACATTCCTAAAAATCACTGCCCTATGCAATATCTTGTAATATAAACCACAGGGCATCTGAGAAAATATGGGATTAGGTGCCACACATGTCAGTGACACATAAAAACAAGACAAGAACCTGGAAAAAAGAGTAGCATACATTAAGTGGTTAAGAAATACACAAATACTGCAGTAACTATTGCACTTTACTTGAACAAAATCCGAAGTTTGCTTGCAGAAGTGGGTGTCTGGAAGGGTTGTAGCTTGTGAGTCATTGTAAAGTGTTGAAAGAGGATTTTCCGAAATCAGAAAAACAAAAATGTTGTTAACAGTAGATGTGAAGGGGAGTGAGGGCAGTGGATCATAATACACCCAAAGACTTTAGTTAACTGGGAGACATTTGAGGTGCATGTGGTGGGGTTTGTGTATTCCTTTGCTGTAAGGGCAAGCTGCAAGGGCTGTAGTTTTCTGTGTTTACCTAGTGCTTCTGAGGATGAAATTGTACATTTATGAACATGAACTTCATATCATGTTCAAATTCTTCCTTTATATATTAATCGTGTTAAAGCCAATTCACATTTTCAAAGTGTAGCAGAATCGACTTACCATATTTTATATACAGTGTGAAATGTTATTGATTTTGAATTGAAAATCGTCAGAAAGCTTTACATCAAAACACATTCTCAAGGTTACAAATCAAAAATGAGGGCTATGATCTCTTTTCAGGATGTAATTAATGTAGGTAAGTCACTTAGACTCACCCAATTCTTCTTTTTCATTCTCTAAAATGGAGATAATATGTTGTCTTCTTACCAGACAGGTGCAGTGTGAAGACTGGGTAATATTCCACAGACCACTGAAGATGAAAGTCATTCAGATAAACTCTGAGGAATAAGCTTTTATAAGCTTCATAACAAAGTCATATTCTTTGCATATCAAAGACTGAGCTTTGTCAACAGACATGTTTGTAACGTCTATAAAAAGTTTAGTAGTTGAATAAAAGTCAACATTTTCATATAAAGTATACAGGTCCAGTGGTGCATTGCTTAAAGAGAAATCACTTCCAATTACTTTGTTCATGTCTAGCAATAGCCAGCTGTTCATGCAAAATAATCCCCAACTTGTTCCTATGGCCCTAATAAAACAAACGAGTGAGAAAGTGACATCATACTGCAGGTTCTCATTTACAAGTGAGAGCTAAATGATGTGTACACATGGACATAGAGTGTGAAATAATAGACATTGGATACTTGGAAGAGTGGGAGGATGGGAGGGGAGTAAGAAATCAGACAGTACTTAATGGGTACAATGTATATTTTTTGTATGACAGTTGCACTAAAAGCCCAGACTTCACTGCTATGCAATGTATCCATGTAACAGAGCTAAACTTGCACCCCTTACATTTATACAAATAAGAAGATGGGGAAAAAAGGAAATGGCATTATATGTTGCTGGCAATGTGGTTATGCAACAGCTTCTTCTGCCTTAAGTTTCTACTCCATTTAACACTATTTTTAAAGGATATTTTAAACGATCACACTTGACAGAAAAAGACATAATAAAGGTGTTTTAAAGTGGAGATATCAAGTAGGTGATTTGAGGAGAAATATAAAATCTAACTCTGAAAACATCTATCTATGAGAAAACTAATAAGCAAATGAACTGAAATGTACATCAGGTAAGACATCCACTCTCCACCTTCTTCTCTGAACTGAAATCTGGCTTACTGCCTGCAACTTCACTTTTCCTGCAGCCCCTGACCATGAGACTGATTTTTCTCCTGGTGCCCCATTCTGCATGATCTGTGTGTCCAAGAGGCATTTCCACTCCCCACGCAGTAGAAGGTATTCCTTCCACCTCACGTAACTATCCCTCTTCTTTGACATTACTGAAACTTGGTTCCAGCCTCTTTTACTCCACATCCCTTGTCTTCCACTGAACCTTCTGACACTAATTCCACATTGAATTCAAGACTTTGGTGCCCAAGCCCAAAATATATCTCTGTACTCCTGCTTTTGTGTTGTCCCAGGGAACCTGAACAAGCAAGTGGACAGTCCGTTTATACCTTTGCCTCAGAGCCCTAACCTCTGATTTCAATGAAACTGAGCTGAACTTCTACACTCAATTCCAAACCTGAATGGCATTTCCTAACCCAGAACCACACCACTTCCACAAGATTCAACTCCTCAGTAGTTTCCCGTGTCTGCTGTAACAAATTAATACACATGAACTTGGTGGCTTAAAACAGCAAAACTCTTTTTGTCTTGCAGTTCTGGAGGCTAGAAGTCAAAATCAGTTTCACTTGTCTTTTTCAGCATCTTGCTGCCTATGTAGATGTGTATATACATGTACATATCCATATACAGGCTTACCTCAGAGATATGGTGGGTTTTGTTCTAGATCACCACAATAAGGCAAGTATTGCAATAAAGTGAGTCACTTGAATATTTTGGTTTCCTGGTACATATGAAAGTTATGTTTACACTATACTGTAGTCTATTAATTGTGCAACAGTATTATATCTGAAACACAATGTACATACCTTCATTTTAAAATACTTTATTGCTAAAAATTGCCAATGGTCATCCAGGCCTTCAGTGACTCATAATCTTTTTGGTGCTGGAGGGTCTTGTCTCAATGCTGATGGCTGCTGATTGATCAGGGTGGTGGTTGCTGAAGGTTGGGGTGACTGTGGCAATTTTTTTTTTTTTTTTTTGAGATGGAATCCCGCTCTGTCACCCAGGCTGGAGTGCAGTGGCGCTATCTCAGCTCACTGCAAACTCTGCCTCTCAGGTTCACGCCATTCTCCCGCCTCAGCCTCCCGAGTAGCTGGGACTATAGGCGCCCACCACCACGCCTGGCTAACTTTTTGTATTTTTGGTAGAGATGGGGTTTCACCATGTTAGCCAGGATGGTCTCGATCTCCTGACCTCGTGATCCACCTGCCTCGGCCTCCCAAAGTGCTGGGATTACAGACGTGAGCCACCATGCCTGACCAGTTTCTTAAGATAACACAACAATGAATAACACCCAATGCCTCTTCCTTTCATGAAAGATTTCTCTGTAGCATGAGATGTTGGTGGATAGCATTTACCCACCGTAGGGCTTCCTTCCAAATTAGAGTCAGTTCTCTCAAACCCTGTTGCTGCTTTATCAACTAAGCTTATGTAATCTTCTAATCCTTCGTTGTCATTTCAGCAATGTTCACAGCATCTTCACCAGGAGTAGATTTCTTCTCAAGAAACAATGTTCTTTCTTCACCCATAAGAAGCAACTCCTTATCCATTAGTTTTATCATGAGATTGCAGGAATTCAGTCACATCTTCAGGCTCCACTTCTAATTCTAGTTCTCTTGCTATTTCTACAATATCTGCAGGTACTTCCTCCACTGAAGTCTCAAACCCCTCAAAGTCATCCAGGAGAGTTGAAATAAACCTCTTCCAAATTCCTTTTAATGTTGACATTTTGACCTCCTCCAATGAATCATGAATTTTCGTAGTGACATCTAGAATGGTGAATACTTTCCAGAAGGTTTTCAATTTTCCTTTCCCAGACCCATCAAAGGAATCACTGTCTATGGCATTTAAGAAATGTGTTTCATATATATATGTATATGCGTGTGTGTGTATATGTATATATATGTGTGTGTATATATATATGTAATGCAACATATAAGAAATGTATTTCTTATATTTCGTAAGGCTATAGTATTTCTTACCATTTCATAATCCCTTGATCCGTGGACTGCAATATGAATGTTGTGTTAGCAGGCAGGAAAACAATATTAATATCCTTGCAAATCTCCATCAGAGCTATTGGGTGACCAAGAGCCTAATCAGTGAGCATTGTCAGTGAGCAGTAATATTTTAAAAGGAATCTTTTTTTTTGAGCAGTAAATCTCAACAGTGTGTTTACGATATTCAGTAATCCATGCTATAAACAGATGTGTTGTCATCCAGGCTTTGTTGCTCCATTTATAAAAGTATAGGCAGAGTAGATTAAGCATAATTCCTAAGGGCCCTATGATTTTTTAAGTGGTAAATGAGTATTGATTGGCTTCAACTTTAAAGTCACCAGGTACATTAACCCCTGGAAACGTTGTGGCTGGTTTCGTCTTCTATCCAGGCCACTGAAACTTCTTCTCATCTGTCAAGTCCCCATATAGTGCTTAATTTCTCCAGAAACCTCACCCCACCCGCAGAATGCACCTGCACACATACATCCATTTCTAGATCTTAGGCCAAGCTACATGGGGCATGTGTTTATCTTGGTTCTTGTTAACATTCATTGCCTTTTTTAGTTTTTAAAAAAATTTCGATACATGTTTCTGTTCAAGCAAATACAAAGAGAAAGAGAATAAATTTTTAAAAATCTCCCAAATTTTCATAAGTAGAAATTATCGTAGCAAACCAAATTATGGAAGGAGTAAGTGGAGGGTGAATGTGGGTGAGATTGGAGTATGCACTGACCAGACAACTTCTGAGGTCCTGCCCATAAAATATTCTGTAATTCTAAAATAAATACTACATTTTAGTCTACTTGATGGTTTATAATTCGGTTCTTTTGAAAACTATTTCCTTAAAAACAAAAGTCTTGGCACACACCAGAACCATTGTCTCACCTCCTTGTGAAATTTTTTCACAGCGATTGGAAAAGCCCAATCCTGTATGCTACATCTATGAGGATATTTGCTTTGAATATCTATCAAGCTATTCTGAGACATTGCTCAGGATAAGCTAAGACATGCTCAAGTATACACAAGCAGACCTTGAGATCTTGGTGAGTTAATATACAACTCAATGCAAGTCCAGAGGCTTTCTTGAGCAGCTCCCCTCAGAGCCATGACTCTAGGACTCTTACATTGTTTTTTTTTTTTTCATGGATTCTCACTCTGTCGCCCAGGCTGGTTCCCAGGCTGGAGTACAGTGGCACGATCTCGGCTCACTGCAACCTCTACCTCCTGGGTTCAAGTGATTCTTCTGCCTCAGCCTCCCACGTAGCTGGGACTACAGGGGTGCAGCACCACAGCCAGCCAATTTTTGTATTTTTTATAGTAGAGACAGGGTTTCACCATGTTGGTCAGGCTGGTCTCCAACTCCTGACCTCGTAATGCGCCTGCCTCAGCCTCCCAAAGTGCTGGGATTACAGGCGTGAGCGACCGCACCTGGCCGACTCTTACATTCTTAACACATGGTCTCCGTAGTCAGCACAAGAAGAGGAAATGAGAACACGGAGGATATGGAGGGAGGTTTATGAAAAGGCCCAGAGCGAAGACGTGTCACATGTGATCACCAAGTGACCATAATACAGTCACACGGTCCAGCCTAGCTACCACAGGGGCTGGGAAATGTAGTCTTCCTACCTGCCCAAGAAGAGGGAATGAGATTGGGAAACATCTAACCATCTGTCGTATATTTTTAGTCCATTTAATTTCCCCTATACATTGTAGCATTATCAAAATCAATTCCTGATTTCTCATTTTATAAGAAGCATTGGTGAAGTTCATGGGGCCACTGAGACCAAAATGACCCAAAGCTCAAGCTTAATAAACATCAGTTATTCATTGGTTCACTCTTTATTCAATGTATAATTTTGTAGGGCTTGGTAACAAGTACCAAAATAACTATAACAGCTTAGTAAAATAAGAAAGTATTCAAATTTTTAATTATAATTGTATTAATAGTCTCCTTCAATTAATTGTTTTAATGGCTACCTTGAAGTTATGTGTAAATAACAAAATGGAAAGCATTTTTTTGAGATAATGACACTTCACACAATGTACCTCTTTGGTGTGTCTGTTATACATTTCCTCTTATTATAACTTTGTAACATCAATTACTTCATGCCAATAGCCAAGCATTTAGAAGTCAGTGTTGCTAGTGTTATCCATACGGGTCAATGAAGTGCACTAAAGCAACTTACTTCTTCAGCAAGAAAAAACTTAAAGATTTGGACTACAATTCAATATTAGGTTTGCCTTTTAAGATAAATGTCAAGGAGCCAACTTCATTTTCTTTTCCTATACTGAGGAAATGAACTTATTCTCCTCAAAAATGACTTGAGGCAAAAGACATTAATGGTTCTTCTATTCTCAGATTAGAAGAAAGTAGAAGACCACATGAGTACCACATGAGATCAGCTAGTCATTTCCTGAGACTCTGGTTTGGATTCACGAATAATAAAATGGGAAATAACTGTATTTTTTCATTTATTGGTTATGATAAAGATATTTGCATAATAAGATATTTTATATGTATGTACCATCTACTAGGAAGTTATTTCTTAGTGGAAGATATGAAGGTTGTCATTGTCCTGCATTTCACTCATTGAAAATTGACTGTTTCATTTGCCATTATGTTCATTCATTCCATATTTCTGAGATACACATTCTGTGCTTCCTAAACAAAATTGAAAATTTTATATTAGTTCTTAAAGTGTTATATTGATATTCCTTCCAAAAGTTATTAATTCTGATACTTTACTATATAGAATCAATCTGTTTATATTCTATTTTTCAGGTGATCCCTTACTGATTTTATAGAGTACTACAATAACAATAATATATAATGTACATATAATTATATAATGCTTTCTAAGTGTTATACCTACTCTTCTCAACAGCCCTATGGGTTACGTAATTATTCCTGTTTTACAGATGAGGAGATGGAGGAACAAAGCAGTGAAGTAATTTGTCCAAAGCCCAAAAGTTAAATTGTTGAAACTGGCATCTGAAAATAAGTAGCCTGGCTTCAGAGTATATGCTTTTAATCTCTGTGTTATATACTGCCTCTTTATATGTGATAATATAGTATATTTATTAAGTTATTAAAAGAAACATAAGTTTCTTTGTGCCAATTCAAAGTCCCAAACATAGTTCCAAATGAGCTCGAAGCGCTTTTGTGTCAAAACCTACCTACCCTCACCCTGTCTTGCAAACGCTCTAATTTTACAGCTCTTGTTTTCCCCACACTTTAGTTGATTTTGGTGATTAAAGAGAACTGTTCATCTGCAACAAAAGCAAAAACATTTCTGCCGATAGCAAGAAGTGACAGCTGAAACAGCATTTAAAGTACATCTTGAATAAATGTTCAAAAGCGTAGCCTTAGGGCAATTTCCTGTTTTACTGGAAAATCTACTTTGCTAGTGTCTGATAAAATTGTATGAACAGTAGAGGCTTAATTCTCCAAGGCATGTTCTATGAAGCATTTGACAGCTTATCTGATGAAATCTACTCTACTACCAGTTCAGAGAGATCATGTGCCCCTCACAGAGGAAGCCCCATTGGAATGGCTCTTGTAGCCTTGGGGCTGATGTTATTAGTTCCTAAATGAAGTGATTAGTGTTTCATTGACTTATTTTCCAGCAACTGTACATATGCTTGACAAGCCAAAGGTTTTCCATCTTGTACAATCAATCCACTGTTGAAAATGACTTGCTTGTGTGTGGAAATATTATTAGGGCCATTTAATACTTTAAGCCATCCAGGTGATTCAATAAATTTAGACAAAATTAAGTCATTACTTACATGAGATTGGATGAAGTGTTACAATTAAATGTCTCACTTTCTATAAACTATGGCAGGAATAAGCCACCATTCATAAATGGAAAGCCAAGGGGACAGCTCAGTGCCTCAAGTCTGCCACGAGGTGGTAGAAGACAGTATGATTTTAAAAAAATGTGTCCTATCTAAAATATGATCTATACCAAGTATACTAGCTTATTCTGAGCTTCACTGTCAACGCTTATGGTGACATATATAACCACTATTGGAGTCTTTGCACTCCAGGTAGTTGCTCCAGGTTCTCTCTCTCTCTCTCTCTCTCTGTGTGTGTGTGTGTGTGTGTGTGTACTTTTTTACATCAAATGCTGATCACTACTGGTCAGCCTGGTTAAAGAAAATATTTTTGACCTGATATAAATGTGAGCCTTCAAAAAATGATTTGAAATATAGGCTTTGGCTAAGGCATCCCAGCACCAAGCTAGACAACCAAACTGGGGTCCTTGTAGAATTGTTCTTGGTGGTTCCCATGACATCATTTTCAGGGTCCCTGTAAGTTTATGTTTTACCCACTCTGGCTTATATGTGCTATAACATTATAAGGGAAAACATGAAAATTTGGATGATATTTACCATATAGATGCTGTAGAGGATATTATTCCTCACATCACACAGTGTCCTCCTTCTGAGAAAAGCCAAGAATACTTCTCTGGGGTCCCAACATTATTCTGCTTTTGAATCTCTGGTTAGTTCTTGCCTTGTGAATACTGTGATGGTTGTAATTGTTCTTCCTCTTCTATACAATGGAATGCCAAAATTGCAGCTCACCCCTAGAAAATGCAACAAAGATTCTGATGGGCATTTTGTATAATCTGATCTCCTGCCTGGCTTCATACAACATTTTTAATCTGATCTACTCTTGGGATGTTTCTATTCTTCCACTTACTCGACCAAGAATAGTATCCGTGAAATTTCTATAGAGCATGTCAGGGTATAAATAAATGAATGGCTAAATGTCCTAGGGTTAAGCCTATCTGTCAGTCACACTCCAAGGTGATTCTCATGAAGGTATGACAAAGATGAGGATGAAAATGAAGATATAGATTCTGAACCTTATGAAGACTTGATAAAGCCAATGACACAAAATTCCTTCATTTATTGGCTCTGCAATGACAAGGAAATTACTTAACTTTCCTGAGTTCTCCCATTTCCCCATTTTTAAGTGAGAAAAAATATATTTTTTGTAAATATTAGATGAGATAATTCATTCATTTATCCTACTAGTAGAGTAGCTACTACACTATGTATAACAAACTATTCTACATGCTGAACATAGGACAGAAGACAAGACAGGAAAGGTCCCTACTCCTCTCAATGTATATTCTTATGAGGAGAGACAGAAAATAAAGAAGTAACCAATAAACAAACAAGATAATTTCAAATAGTAGTAAATGCTATGAAGGTTGTGATAGATAAATTGGTTGCATGAGTCTTGTTGAGAAGGTAACATTGAGCTAAGACCTAAGTGATGAGTAGCATCAGTTATATGAAAGAGAGGGAAGAGTGGTTTAGGTAAAGGCATTAGCAAATAAATGGTTATGAGATGGAAACACACTTGTTACCATCAAACAACAGAAAGAAGGCCACTGAGGCTGATTATGTTGAGTGAGGACAGAAGGCTTGAGAAAGAGAGAAGATATATATGTCACTTGCTCTGTATTCGGCATATAGTCAGTTGTCATATGTGGTAAATGTCAATCACTGTGTTGTACTATTTTTAAGTAAAGATTGGAAAAGAGATTGCATACAGTTACGTTTACCACTCTTACGAGGGAAAAAAAAAAAACCTTAAAATTCCTAAGTTCTGCCATGAACCAATATATAAAGCAGAAAGCAAGAAAGTGGGCAATGTTAACTCCCTAAAGAGGCAGCCAGGATTTGTTCTCTGAGCATGAGCATAAAGCAGGGGCTGTGATCAAAGTACCTAAAGGTGTCATCAATACACCTCCAGAGCCCACTCCAAAGCCCTGATATTCCAAAGAGCCAGACTCTTAATCGGGATACAAAACTAGGACTGAAGTGGGTTCATCCTCAGTCCACTCGTTCAGTAGAAGCTGCTTCATCAACATAGAGTCAACTGAACTCAATTTCCCCTTCTTGAAAAAGCAATAGAAAAGAACTACAATACAGCCTCTTCTTTTCAGGTATTTGATAACTACTAAGGAGACAAGAACTTATGCACAAGAAAAAATGAAAAATTACTACTGTGCAATGGGAAAGCTCACCACCCTCTGCAAAGGCTGAACATATTATTATATGTTGCATCATGCCATGGTGTACTACCATCATGGTGTACACTAACTCTGTATATAATCATCCTTTAGAAAGGCAATAGCTATTTATTACATTAATTACCACAATCATAAGGGAACTTCTAGAGAATATGTAGTCTTTTGGTCATTTCTAATCATTTCAGCTATAGCCATCATCCTAAATAGCCTCAAATTCTCAAGCAGCATTTGTTTGCTCAATGAGAAAAGTACAGTGACCAAATCTATGTGGCTGAACTGTCAGCAACAACTAGAATTAGGTCAGATTCTTTCTTTCTGATATCTAGAGGGTGGGTTTTCGCAAGGATGAATATGCTCTGTGCTGGAAGACTTCTGATCTCAACCCAGAAAAACAAAGCAACAATTAAAGTTTCCCTGCTCATGTATGGTTACACTTCAGGCTACAGAAGCTTGTAGCTCTCAGGTAGCCCCAGGAACTTCAGAGCAGAGTGCTTTCCCAACACTCTTCCCTCAACAGTGTTTCAAGAGCCCCAAAAGCATGTCTTGCTGATGTTTAGTGGAATCTGATGCTCTGCAGCTGAGTTCTTTTTACCAGCCATTATGCTTCACAAGCTCATCAGAAAAGACAGCAGGATTCCCCTCAATTCCTCGAGTAGACACAAATGTGGAAAAAAGAATTTTATTTATTTTCCACTCTAAGGAAAATTTAGAGAAAAGATAAGTAGTAGAGACAGGACAAAAAAACAAAACCAACAGGCCTCTCTGCTTATGTGACTTCCTGATATCTATGTGACTTTTTATGTGATAAGAACCATCTGGCATTTGTCGGACAGTTGGGCTTGGCATTTGGGTCTTGTTTCTCTGTTGTTGTTATTGTTGTTCATTTTATGTAGAATAAATGCAGTTAGAGTGGCCCTTGATATCTTGCTTGTAACATTCTCCTCTAAAACCTTAGAACTTTCACATGGAGGACATAAAACTGATTTATTGTGAGGTTCTGAAAACAAACTTTTGTTGATTGTCATTCTGTAGAGAGTTTGATGAATTTGCTTTGGTCATTTAAAGCTGAAGAGCAAATGAAATGCAGACCAAAACTAGACTTTAAAAATTTCATGGGATTCATTGATTCACCTACAACAACAAATACATTTAGTTGACTCTTATAAGAAAATGTCAAGAAGCTACCACCAGCACATTAGTATTTGTAAAAGCCTGCAAATTTTTAGAAATTCCAAATATTTCCTTTAGTTATAATTTGCCATGGGAATAAAAAAAAGTTTTTCTTCCAAACACGCAATATGTGATTTTCTTCCAAACACACAATATGCTTTGTAAAGATGAGTCCTTTGAATAGGACTTGATTGATATCAAGACTTAGCATTTGCCACTGGATTTGCCCCTGCACCTCAGTGTGATCTGAGCTCCAGGATTTAGTAACATGATGGACTTGCATAGTTTATATGATGAATAACTCTTTTCAAAGCACAGACAAAAAACGAAAAGTGGGTAGACAGGCTTTTTCAGAGTTCACAAGTTTTTTCCATCCCTCTCTGCTCCTTAGCCAAGAACGTCAATACAGGCTCTGAACATGTGTTTCTAGAACTTCATATTTTCTTCATGTAAAAACAACTTAGAGCAATTGCATATGAATTTACATGACTTGGTTTTCAAGTAGTCTTCTCATCATAAGCTCAAAATCTTCCCCACAGACTAAACCAAATCTTTGCTTCACAAACTTGGGCAAGATTCAAAATATAAATCACAGGTGCCTGTCAAGTTCATGTAAGCAGTTGAAGGCTCCCCCAGGAGCTCACGCACAGAAAACCTGCCTAATTCCAGGAGCAGAAAGAGAGCCCAGTGTGTAGGTCTGGTTTCCTTTTGCACAACTCAGACAATCCTAAGCAAAGCCTGCCTCCTCCCTCTTCACAGAGAGTCAGCTGAATGTAACAAACACAATTTAGGCAAAAATGGGTTGTAACCTTGTTCAAGGGATGCCTTGGAGCACATCTTGTGTCTACAGATTCATGTACCTCCAGGAAACAATAAGCAAAAGAAGCAGCCCAACCAACAACTCTCTCAGGAGAGAAATTGCTTCCACAAGAGGTCAGGGAAGTAGCTTCCTAAAAGGTCATTGTTTGTCACTGGGCACAGAAGTCCTCCTGAGCAATGGCCCTGGAGGAACAGTGCTCCACAACAGGACAGGCTGCTGGAAAGAGTCTCAGAGCTGGTTGTGGAGAACAGCGAGGGCTCAATCACATCCTGGTCAATCAGGCAAAAGGGGTAGGAGCTCAGCCACTCCAAAAGTTGTCGAGGACTTGAATTCCCCAGCTAAAAAGATACTATGCAGAAAGAAAAGAGCAATGGGGAAAACGGAGAAGCTCAAAAGAGATCTCAAAGTTAAGATACATAGCAGTCTCCACAGAGGTCTCTCACTTTGTTTACACACTGGTAAATGAGAATAGGAATGAGTTCTCCCTTCCCTCAACCAGATGGAGGCTATAGCACCCAGAAGTGAGTCAAGAAGTTACCTAGTCGGAAATTCTCTTTGAGAATTAAAAGTGTCCTCCTTCTCCTTTCCCTCTAAAATAAAGAAGTATTATTTGTAAAATCAGAAAATAAAAGGAAACAGGAAGAAGAAAGAAGAAAAGAGAGATACACAGAAGGATTAAGAGAAAAATGAATATCATTCTTCACAGAACTAGGAAAAACAGTCCTAAAATTTATATGGAACCAAAAATGAGCCCACATAGCCAAAGCAAGACTAAGCAAAAAGAACAAACCTGGAGGCATCACATTATTCGACTTCAAACTATACTACAGGGTTATAGTTACCAAAATAGCATAGTACTGGTATAAAAATAGGCACATAGACTGATGGAATAGAATAAAGAACCCAGAAATAAAGCCAAATACTTATGGCCAACTGATCTTTGACAAAGCAAACAAAAACATAAAGTGAAGAAAAGACACCCTATTCAACAAATGGTGCTGGAATAATTGGCAAGCCACATGTAGGAGAATGCAACTAGATCCTGATTCTTCACCTTATACAAAAGTAACTCAAGATAGATCAAAGACTTAAATCTAAGATCTGAAACCACAAAAATTCTAGAAGATAACATTGAAAAAACTTTTCTAGACATTGGCTTAAGCAAGGAGTTCATGACCAAGAACCCAAAGGCAAATGTAACAAAAACGAAGATAAATAGATGGGACTTAAACTAAAAAATAGTCAGCAGAGTAAACAGACAACCCACAGCGTGAGAGAAAATATTCGCAAACCATGCATCTGACATTAGGACTAATTTCCAGAATCTACAAGGAACTCACACAAATCAGCAAGAAAAAAAATCAAAGAATCCCATCAAAAAATAGGCAAAGAACATGAATAGACAATTCTCAAAAGAAGATATACAAATGGCCAACAGACATCTGAAAAAAATGGTCAACATCACTAATCAATGGGAAAATGCAAATTAAAACCACAATGAGATACCACCTTACTCCTGCAAGGATGGCCATCATTTTAAAAAATAAAATGAATAAATAAATAAATGCTGGCATGGATATGGTAAAAAGGGAACACTTTTATACTGCTAGTAGGAATGTAAACTAGTATAACCACTATGGAAAACAATACAGAGATTCCTTAAAGAACTAAAAGCAGAACTACAATTTGATGCAGCAATCCCACTACTGGGTATCTACCCAAAGGAAAAGAAGTCTTTATATGAAAAAGACACTTGCACACATATGTTTGTAGCAGCACAATTCGTAATTGCAAAAAATGGAACCAGTCTGAATGCCCACCAACCAACGAGTGGATAAATAAAATGTGGTATATATACACCATGGAATACTACTCAGCCTGGAAAAGGAATGAAATAATGGCATTTGCAGCAACCTAGATGGAGTTGGATACTATTATTATAAGTGAAGTAACTCAGGAATAGAAAACCAAATATCATATGTCTCACTTGTAAGTGGGAGCTAAGCAATGAGGATGCAAAGGCATAAGAATGAGATAATGGACTTTGGGGACCCAAGAGTAGGGTGGGAGGGGGATGAGGGATAAAAGACTACACATTGGGTACTGTGTACATGCTTCAGTTGATGGGTACACCAAAATCTCGGAAATCACAACTAAGGAACTTATCCATGTAACCAAAACCACCTCTTCCTCAAAAACTATTAAAATAAAATTTAAAAATAGAAAGATGAACAGAGTAAAAGAGAGGGAGAGAGAGAGAAACACAGGAACAGAGAGAGAGAGAGAGAGAGAGAGCAACTCTTTAAAAAGAAAACAATCAAATAATTTCTTCCAGGAAAAGAATTCTGAGCACAGTGGCTGTTAACCTCACTCAACTTGGATAAAGCAGAAGCCAACATTTTAAAATTGAGCTACTTTTTATTTCTCCAGGATAAAAGAAATCCAAGGAGATAGAAGTCCATCCCTTTGGCATGAGCTTCAGTGTTCAATGACATATGTGTCCACACAACTTTCTGATAACACTTTAGGGAAGGAAGACAAGTGACAAGACTATTTATCAGTCCCTTTGCATATGCAATTTCAGTAAATTCTAGCAGTAATTTCTTGACACAGTCATTAATATTTCTACTTCATATACAAAGAAACCAAAATTCAAGAGGTTGATTTAGTGAAGGTAGCACAGCTGGAAGAGCAAGGATTTGGACTCAGACCATATAGACTTGGAAACTGGGTAATCTCTTTATCCCCTTGCTACCTGTGGGCCTGACCATCTTATTCAAGAACCATCTCCAGGATTCATTTATTTTATGAATTTAAGCTTCATGCAACCTAACCAAGACCTTAAATTCTGGCAACTCAGCTATTTTAATATTAACATTAGTACATTGTTAAGCTTAGGAAGAATATTATTGGGTTTTTGTTTTTGTGATTTTTTGAATCAATGCATTTTTTAACTTTTGTTTGAAGTTCAGCAGTACAAGTGCAGGTTTGTTACATAGGTAAACTTGTGTCATGGGGTTTGGCATCAGCGTATTTGTTAGCCAGCTGCTAAGCTGCTAAATAATATGTTTGCTCAATTCATCCCCACCACTATACTTCAGTCATCCTTGCCCAGGTGGCCAGTGGTTCCATCTTGCCAAATCCAGTTATGAAGGGAGTCCTTATCTCATTTAACATGCTTGATAACATTTGATAAACTGTTGGTTATTTCTTCCATTTTGAAAGTCTTTATTCACTTGGTTTCCAGAACACTATATGGCATGGTTTTCCTTCTGCCTTAGCAAATATTCCTCTACAGTCTCCTATGTGGGCAATTTCTCTTCCTGACCTCTAAACATTGTAGCACTCCAGGGCTCGGCTCCCTGCCTGTTTCTTTATCCATATCAGCTCCCTAATTGATTTTATCTGCTGCCTCAGCATCAAATATCATCCATATGCACCAGTTGCTAGCTCTCCCATGAGCCCCAGATTTACATTTTGAACTTCCTAGACATCTTCCAATAGATATCTAATCGGCAGCTCAAAGTCCACATATCCAAAACAAAACCTTTGATCGCCCCTCAATTTCTAATCCTTCTTCAATCTTTACGATTTTTGTCAATGGGACCACAATTTATTCAGGTGCAGCACCTAAAATTTCAGGAGTCATTTTTAAGTTCTTTTTTTTTCTGACACACCATATTGAATTCAATTATATTACTTCAGCTCAACCTTAAAAAATATTTCTGGAATCCAAATGTATCTCCAGCCTCCACTGCCATTGTCTTAATCTCAGATACCATCATCTCTCACATATTCGACTGCAGCAATGCCCATGCTCACCTCCAGCTTCCTCTCTTACAGTTTTAGAGTCTATTCCAAGTACACGATGAATAAAATCCAACCCCTTGCCATGGCCTACAAGTTCCTACATGATCTTGCCCGGCCCATCTCTATAATCTCGTGAACCTCCTCCGATTCTTCCCTCCCTCAAATCCTTCCAGTAACAACCTCTTCCCGTTTTCTATCAAACTGACAAACTCATTTCTACCTCAGGGCCTTGGCACTTGCTATTCTCTCTGCCTTGACATCTCTTCCACAAAATTTCATAAATTCATTCTCTCTGTTTCTGTGTGTGAGAAATAGACTCTCACTCTGTTGCCCAGGCTGGAACGCACTGGCACAATCTCTGCTCACCACAACCTCCACCTCCCAGGTTCAAGCAATTCTCCTGCCTCAGCCTCCCAAGTAGCTGGGATTACAGGCGTGAGCCACCACATGGCTAATTTTTGTATATTTTAAGTAGAGACAGAGTTTCACCATGTTGGCCAGACTGGTCTCAAACTCCTGACCTCAAGTGATCCACCCGCCTCTGTCTCCCAAAGTGCTGGGATTACAGGTGCGAGCCACCATGCCTGGTCAATCCTCTCATTTCATCCACACCTTTCAAAGATATTTCCCTTCATCTTTCCCCTGCACTGCATGCTATATGAGGGTTCACTGCATCTATCACTAATGTATTACATATTGTTTAGTTTATTACCTGTGCTCCAGTAGGATGTAAGCTCCACAAAGTCAAGGACTTTGCTGCCTTTGCTTCTAGTGGTATTTACAGTGTATAGAACAGTGTCTGATACATATTAAGTCCCCAAAAACTATTTGTCAGGGGAATAGATGAATCAATGAGTTAGTGTAGGAGGATATAGATAGCAAAAGGAAACTGGTGAGAGAGAACATCACAGAAGTGGCCCAGACCAAACGACATTGGTCCTTATATGTTATGATAAGTGGTTTGGATTCTACTCCTAAGCATAAGACAGCTACACAGACTCTTAAGAAAAGATGACTATCTGCTTTGTGGGGAATGATATGTATGATTTCAGGTAATTTCTTGAAAGCCTATGTGCAAATCAGATTTTTGGTAAATCAAATAATATTCTTAAGGCATTATAGTGATCTTCAATTTTATAAAATTAAGAAATGATAGCTTTCTATTTTATGAAGACAGATTTTCCTCTTAAGGTGGAATAATAGCTGATAGCTATGAACTAAATAGATTTGTTTTATTTTATTTTTAAGAAACATCCTTTAATAGTATGTTTCTAACACTTGTTTACAGAGTTCTCTCTTTGTTAAACAGTTCCATTCACCTAAAGAAAATAGCACATAATGCATCTCTAAAGAAGTATACTTAGAATTAGCTCTTAAACATGTATATGTAAACCTGTTATAATAAGGTTTTGTGAAAAAAGACAAGAAACATCACTAAGTAGATTAAAAAGAAAAAAAAATCTAAACGTAGAAGAATAAATGTTGCCCCTTATTTTCATCTCCTGTAAATTTCTAGAACTTGATCTTTTTTATTGTTGGTTTGAACAAGCAGAAAAACTTAACCTTACTGTCAGACTTTTAAAAGCTACTTTCCCCTTAAGCAGACAGAAAATAATATACAGATATAGGAGCAAGGCATAGTGAGAAAAGGCCACAAAAGGGAGTTATAAGCCAAAGGAAGTTACCTTCACAAGTTGAATTCATTTAAGTCTTGTTATCTCATCAGAACAATATAACCTTCCCCTTTCCAGAGTAAAAATGAAATCATGTAAATGACTAATAAATCCAAAACAGACAATGAAGTTCACTAAAGAAATATAAAACATTGCTTGTTTTTGTCAGTATCATGGCAATGGGAAGTCATATTTTGTGATATTCCACAATCTTAAAGTGTTGTAAGCAATAATGGTAACATTACATGCCCTTTTTATGTGGCTGTTTTCTTATTTACAACATCTATAAAATAAACAGAGCCAATGTTCTGGAGGAATTCCCAGGATTGGGAAACTGAGGCAAAAACATGCCTGAGTATCATGGGCTGTCCAGCCAATTAATAATCAAAAGAGGTCTCAAACCCAAGGTCTTTGCCTATGCTTGCACAATTCACATTTCCTTTAACAACATTCACATGTAGAAGATGGATTCAATTAAGGTAATAGAAGAAACCAACTCTAACTCCATGAATCATGTATATAGAAACACAAAACAGATGAGTTCATTTGCAGTCAGTCATATTTCAAGGGAAAGGTTGTGTGGGTTTATGCAGACTTCCTAATTAAGGGCTAACAAACCCAAACTAAAGATGACACATCCCTCTGTGGGAAAAAAACAAAAAAGGGAGTTTAGCAGTGTGGGTGGTATGTGAGTTATAAAAAATGATGAATTTGGATGATGATAATGTTTCTGCTCAAAGACAAAGCAGACTAGACAATAGAGAATGAGATTTTAAATAAACAGGAAAATGAAAAATGAAAATTATGTTCTTTTTGAAATATCCCTCCTCTTCTTAACTGAACAACAATCTCGATGTTAAAAGTTATTGCATTGACTATAAGAGTCTTGAAGATGAAGATGAGAACTGTGTCTTATCACCTTTAAAAGAAGTTCTAATACCAGAAATTCAATGGATATTACATTATACAGAGGAGAAGCATGGAAGGAGGCAGAAACAAAAAGAGAGGGAAGAAAAACCGCAAGTGTTATTACACAAGGCCTTATTTTTGATCTTGCAAAAGGAGTAAATGGGCAAAAATGAGGGTCCGCAGAACTTGGGGACTCTCTTTAAGTATTTGACCTTAATCCTAAGTCAAAATCACTCCCTCTGTAGTGAAGACAGCTGTCTAAATCAGAGCAGAGGTTTTAAAGTATACATTTTGAGTGCAGCTTTGCACATTGGCACAGAGTCACAGTTCCTACTTAAGATAATTTGCATTGTGTTCATAGCTTGAAGACCTAAGTAAAGGTAGGAGGTTGAAGTCCTATTCCCCTGGACCCTGTTAAACTTCCCAAAGTCCCTACCAATGCCCTGACTCCCACTTTTCCTGGCCTTCTCTGTCCACCAAATTTCTGTAAAGTGAACAGAAGGGCTGTGATCATCACCTCTGGAAGCCTTTCATTCTTCCAAATATGCTTTGCTCACTACTTACAAAATGATCCGAAGGAACTTTTGACCTCTGTAAGAAGAAGAAAATCCTCTTTCTCTGGATCCGCGAATGAACACAAGTGAAATCACTATTGCTGATCTGTTGTTTAAAGAGGATTTGGCATTGTAACCTTCCAGAAAGTAGGCACAGTTTGGGTTCTGTTTTTAAATACAGATAAGTGCACTCTTCCCCAGTGTGTTTGGGTGCTTTTGATGGTAATAATTATTCTGAGTGATTTGGTTAAGCTAGGATAATAATTATATTCAATAAAGCATTACCTGTGTCAGGAGACACAGGGCTGATCAAAAGATTCTAAAAGTAGGAATCTGTTTCAGCAGAAGAGCTTGACAGATCTTGCAAGTCCAGGGGGGCATGGATTGAGATATATTGCCAGTTAATATATGAGGAAGAAAGGAAACATCATAGATCCATGTAAGACACCTGAAATGAGTTCTAAGAAAACAAGGGGATAAATAAACTGGGTTGACACACTCAAGCAGGGATTTCAAGCTAAAGGGGCTGGATTAAACAAATGCATTTATCTCTAGCACTCCTCAAGCTCTAAAATTTAGAATGAAGGATAAAAATGATACCAATTAATAAGAACAAAAAGAATTGTAGATGAGACTAAAGGAAACAGTATATGTCAGTAGCATTTTGGAAGATGGAAATTCCAATCAAAGAGGAGTTACAACTGATTTAATGGAGTCCATAAAACAGTGTCCTACCTGCCTGGCATCAGTTCCTACCTCAGCTCAGATGTGGACTGGGGCTGATACAACAGAACTCATTCAAGTCTTTATAAGAAGCAGACTTCCAAAGCCACTCATCTGCGTTTACAGCTGGGTGACTATCCCCTCCAACACAGACACAAAACAGGAGGTTTTTTCTCTGGTGAAGGTGGACCAGAAAGTATCTGCTGGGGGCAACAGTAAACTTCTCTAGAAACAGGCGGATTGAATTCTATTTTGCATATTGAACGTTTTGGTGTTTTAGTTTTATTAAACTCATGGACTCTGTGGCTCAGGAATTCAGACAGGGCACATGGGGATGACATATCTCCCCTCCACAATATCTGGTCTTCAGCTGGGTAGGCTGCAACAGCTGAGGTAACCCAATGACTGATTGGAATTGTTGAGTGGCATCTTCACTGACACGTTTGACACCTGGGCTTAGATAACCACAGGCTTAGTTCATCGGGATCATTGAAAAGAACATCTACACATGGCTTCTCCATGTAGCCAGAGATTTCTCATAGTACAGAGGCTTCAAGGTAGATAAACTTTTCCATGGTATCTCTGGGCTACAAACGTGAATGTCCCCTCTAAATATTGGTAAAGATGTGAACTGAATGAAGTTCATTGTTGATGGAACAACTGCTGTGTAAAACTGTCCAGTAGTTTCTAATAAAATTATACATATATAGAGCAATATGGATAAATTTCAAAAACATTATATTAAATGAAAGAAGACAAAGACATAATATATATACACATAATTTCATTTATATGAGTAGACAAAAACTAATCTACAGTAATGGAAATCAAAACACCAGTACCTACATTATGCCTCAAAGGGGGCACAAGAGAACTTTCAGTATTATTAAGTAAACAGAAATTATTGTAGGGGTGATGATAGTATTGTGCTTATGTAGTCAAATCTCTGATGGTAGAAATATGCATACAGCAAGTGTCATGATATCTGTACATTACTTTCAAATTGCTCAGCAAACAATCAAATCACCCTATATAAAGAGAGAAAGAGAGGCAGAGAGTGAGATCCAGCTAAAGAGAGAATGAAAGATAAGAGATGCATAGATAGATATAGAGAACAAGGGACAGCAAGCACAGCAAAACGTTAATAATTAGTCTTGCCAAAGTATATATGGATTTTTTTTATAACTTAAACTTTCATTTTAGATTCAGAGGGGAAAGATGCAGGTTTGTTTACTGGGTATATTGGGTGATGCTGAGATTTGGGGTATGACTGATCCCATCACCCAGGTATGGGGCATAGTACCCAATAGCTAATTTTTCAGCCCTTATTCTCCTCCCTCCTTCCAACCTCTAGTAGTCCCCAGTATCTATTGTTGCCATATTTATGTTCATGATTACCCGATGTTTAGCTCCCACTTATATGTGAGAACATGCAGTATTTGGTTTCTGTTCTTGCATTAATTCACCTAGTATGATGGCCTTCATCTGCATTCATGTTGCTGCAAGAGACATGATTTTATTCATTTCAATGGCTGTGTAGTATTCCATGGTTTATATGTACCAGATTTTCTTTATCCAGTCCATCATTGATGGGCACCTAGGATGATTGCATGTCTTTGCTATTGTGAATAGTGCTGCAATGAACACAGTTCATGCATGTGTCTTTTTGGTAAGATAATTAATTTTCTTTTGGATATATACCCAGTAATGAGATTGCTACTATCGAATGGTAGTTCTAAGTTCTTTGAAATATCTCCAAACTGCTTTTCACAGTGGCTGAACTAATTTACAGTCTCACCAACAATATATATGCATTCCTTTTGCTTCACAGCCTAGCCTATATCTGTTATTTTTGACATTTTAATAATAGCCATTCTGACTGGTGTGAGACTGTATCTCATTGTGGTTTTGATTTGCATTTCTCTAATGATTAGTAATGTTGAGCATTTTTCTTATGTTTGTTGGCTGCTTATATGTCTTCTTTTGAGAAGTGTCTGTTCATGTATTTGGCCCATTTTTTCATGGGGTTGTGTTTTCTTTGAGGAGTTGTTTAAGTTCTTTATAGATTCTGGATATCAGACCTTTCTCAAATACATAGGTGTTCAAGTATTTTCTCCCATTCTGTAGGTTGTCTATTTACTCTCTTGATATAATAGTTTCTTTCGCTATGCAGAAGCTCTTTAGTTTAATTAGGTCCCATCTGCCAATCTTTTTTGTTGTTGTTGCAATTGCATTTGAGGACCTAGTCATAAATTCTTTCCCAAGACTTATGTCCCAAATACTGTTTCTGAGGTTTTATTCTAGGATTTATATAATTTGAGGACTTACATTTAAGTCTTTAATTCATTTTGAGTTAATTTTTGTACATGGTGAAATGTAGGGGTCCAGTTTCATTCTTCTGCATACCCAGCTATCCCAGCACTATTTATTAAATAGAGAGTTCTTTCCCATTGCTCATTTTTGTCACCTCTGTCAAAGATCAGATGAGTAGATGTGTGACTTTATTTGTGGGTTCTCTAGTCTGTTCTATTTGTCTGTGTGCCTGTTTTTATACCAGTACCAAGCTGTTTTGGTTACTGCAGCCCTACAGTATAGTTTGAAGTTGTGTAATGTGATGCCTCTGGCTTTGTTCCTTTTGCTTAGAATTGCTTTGGCTATTCAGGCCCTCTCTCTTCACTCTCTCTCTCTGTCTCTCTCTCTATATATATAATACAGATATATACATTATATATGTAAACTTTAGAAGAGTTTTTTTCTTTTTTTTTTTTAGTTTTTCATTGGTGAAAAATGAAGTTTGTAGCTTGATAGGAATAGCACTGAATCTGTAGATTGCTTTGGCAAGTATGGCCATTTTAACAATATTAATTCTTCCAATCCATGAGCATGGAATGTTTCTCCATTTGCTTGTGTCATCTATGATTTCTTTCAGCAGTGTTTTATAATTCTTGTAGAGATCTTTCACCTACTTGATTAGATATATTTCTAGGTTGTTTTTACTTTTTGCAGCGATTGTAAATTGGATTATGTTCCTGATTTGCATCTCAGCTTGAACATTATTGGTGTACAGAAATGCTGCTAATTTTGTATCCTGAAACTTTACTGAAGTTATTTGTCAGTTCTAGGAGTCTTTCGGTGGAGTCTTTCGGGTTTTCTAGGTATAGAATCAAATTGCTAGTGAAGAAGAGACACTTTAACTTCTTCTTTTCCTATCTGGATGCTTTTTATTTCTTCCTCTTGCCCTGATTACTTTGGCTAGGACTTCCAATACTATATTGAATAGGAGTGGTGAGAGTGAACATCCTTGTCTTGTTCCAGTTCTCAAGGTGAATTCTTTCAGTTATTGCCCATTCAGTATGGTGTTGGCTGTGGATCTGTCATAGATAACTCTTACTACTTTGAACCATGTTCCTTCTATGCCTAGTTTCTTGAGGGTTTTTCTTAATCATGGAGACATGTTGGATTTTATCAAAAGCTTTTTTTCTGCATCTATTGAGATGATCATATGGTTTTTGTTGTTAACTTTGTTTATGTGGTGAATCACCTTTATTGATTTGCCTATATTGAGCCAACCTTGAATCCCAGGAATGAAGCCTGATTCATCATGGTGAATTAACTTGGTGCTGCGCTGCTGGACTTGTTTTTCTAGTATTTTGTTGAGGATTTTTGCCTCTAAGTTCACCAGGGATATTGACCTGTAGTTTCCTTTTTTGTTTTGTCTTTGCCAGGTTTTAGTATCAAGGCAATACTGGCTTCATAGAATGAGTTAGGGAGGAGTCCCTCCTCCTTGATATTTTGGAAAATTTCAGTAGAATTTATACTAGTTCTTTGTATGTCTGGTAGAACCTGACCATGAATCCATCTAGTCTGGGGTTTTATTGTTTGGGTTTTGGTTGGTAGGTTTTTTATTACTAATTCAATTTCAGAACTCAGTACTGGTCTGTTCAGGGTTTCCATTTCTTCCTGATTCAATCTTAAGAGATTGTGTGCTTTCAGGAATTTATCCATTTCCTCGAGATTTTCTAGTTTGTGTGCATCAAAATTCTTCATAAGGGTCTCTAAGGATCTTTTGTATTTCTGTGGGATTATTTGTAATATCATCTTTATCATTTCTGATTGTGCTTATTTGTATCTTCTATCTTTGTTAATCTAGTGAGTAGTCTATCAATTTTCTTTATCCTTTCAGTAAAAAAAACCAACTTTTGGTTTGGTTGATTTCTTATATAGATATTTTGGTCTCAATTTCATTCAGTCCTTCTCTCATTTTAATGATTTATTTTCTTCTGCTAGCTTTGGAGTCAGTTTGTTCAGTTTTTCAAGTTCCTCTAGGTGTGATGTTGATTATTGATTTGAGATCTTTCTAACATTTCGAGGTAAGTGTTAGCACCATAAACACCACTCTTAACACTGTTTTTGCCACTTTCCAGAGATTTGGGCATATTATTTCTCTGTTTTCATTTATTTCAAATAATTTTTTGTTTCTCCCTTAATTTGTTGTTTACCCAAAAGTCATGCAGCAGCAAGTTGTTCAATTTTCCATGTAATCACGTGGTTTTGAGGGATCTTGGTATTGATTTCTATTTTTAGTCCACTGCAGTCAGAGTATAGTTGGTTTGATTTCAATTATTTTGAATTTATTGAGACTTACTTTATGACCAAGTATGTGATTAATCTTGGAGTATGTTCCATGTACAGATGAGAAGAATGTATATTCTATAGTTGATAAGTGGAATATTCTGTAGATGTCTATTGGATCCAGTTGATCAAGTGTTAAACTTAAGTCTATAATGTTTTTGTTTATTTTCTGCCTCAATGATCTGTCTAATGCCGGTGGGGGGCAGGGGTTTTGAAGTCCCCCACTATTACTGCTTGGCTATCTAAGTCTTTTCATAGGCCTAGAGTACCTGTTTATGAATCTGTGTGCTCAAATGTTGGAGACATATATATTTAGGATAGTTAAGTCTTCTTGTTGAATTAAAGCTTTATCATTACGTTATCCCCTTCTTTGTACTTTTTCACTGCTGTTGGTTTAAAGTCTATTTGATCTGATATAAGAATAGTAACCTCTGCTCTTTTTTGTTTTCTGTTTGCATGATCTTTCTCCAACCCTTTTCTTTAAGCCTATAGGTGTCATTATATGTGAGATAGGTTTTCTTGAAGACAACAGACAAACAGGTCTTGTTTTATTTTCTTAATTTTTTTAAATCAAACTTGCCACTCTGCCTTTTAAATCTAAATGGCATTTAGACCATTTGCTTTTAATATTAATATTGATATAAGGTTTTGATCCTCTCGTGAAGTTATTAGCTGGTTGCTTTGTAGTTACTATTGTGTGGTTGCTTTATGGAGTCTACAAGCTATGTATTTAAGTGGTTTTTTTGTTTGTTTGTCTTTTTTTGTAGCAGCAGGTATTGTTCTTTCATTTCCATGTTTAGAGTTCTCCTAAGGATCTCTTGAAAAGCCAGTCTAGTGGTAATGAATTCCCTTAGCATTTGTTTGTCTGGAAAAGATTTTATTTATTCTTAGCTCATTAAGCTTAGTTTAGCAGGATATAAAATTCTTGGGTGGAATTTCGTTTCTTTAAGAATACTAAAAATAAACCCCCACTCTCTCCTGGATTATTACCTTTCTGCCAAGAAGTCTGCTGATAGCCTGATGGGGTTCTCTTTGTATGTGATCTGACTGCTTTCCTGATACTACCTTTAAGATTTTTTTCTTTAGCATTGATCTTGGGCAGTCTGGTGATTGTATGCCATGGTGATGTTCATTTTGTATAGTATCTCACAGTTGTTCTCTGGATTTCTTGTATCTAGATGTCTATGTCTCCAGATCAGACGTGGTGCTAGGTCTAACCTTGTCTAGCAGAATTAGGAAAATTTTCTGGAATTATTCTCTCAAATTTATTTTGCAGGTTGTTTACTTTTTCTCTTTCTTTCTCTTTCAGGACTGCCCATAATTCATAGTTTTGGTCACTTAACATAACCCTATATTTCTCATAGACTTTGTTCATTTTTTATAATTCTCTTTTCTTAATTTTTGTCTGACAAGGTTAATTTGAAAGACCAATCATCCAGCTCTAAAATTCTTTCTTCTGCTTACTCTGATCTGTAGATAAAGCTTTCAATTGTATTTTGAAATTCTTTTTTTTTTTCCTCAGTCAGAGTTTCACTCTGTCGCTCAGGCTAGAGTGCAGTGGCACAATCTCAGCTCACTGCAACCTCCGCAGGTTCAAATGATTCTCCTGCCTCAGCCTGCCAAGTAGCTGGGACTACAGGCATATGCCACCATGCCCGGCTAATTTTTGTATTTTTAGTAGAGACGGGGTTGCACCATGTTGGCCAGGCTGGTCTTGAACTCCTGACCTCAAGTGATCCACCCACCTCGGCCTCCCAAAGTGCTGTGACTATAGGCGTGAGCCACCACACCCGGCCTTGAAATTCGTTAAGTGAGTTTTTCAGTTCAAGAAGCTCTGATTTATTCATTTTTAAAATGCTTCTCTCTTCCTTCTTTTCCTGGATTGCTTTAGAAGTTTCTTTGTGTTAATTTTCAACCTTCTCTTGAATCTCATTGAGCTTCTTTTCAATCCATGTTTCGAATTCTTTATCTGTCATTTCTGAGTTTCCAATTTGGTTAGGGACCATTGCTGAAGAGCTAGTATGATCCTTTGGTAGTGTCACTACATTCAGATTTTTCACGGTGCCAGAATTCTTGCACTGGTTCCTTCTCATCTGAAGGTGCTGGCACTTATAATTTTTGTAATTATTTTCATGTAGGTGGATTGTTTTTCTTTTTATTTGTTTCCCTATAATATTATTAAGGTTTTTTATTTCCCTTTCCTTGTCTCCCCCGCCTAGGAAAAATGACAGTAGAGAATCCTGGGTGGGGTCTTTTGGCTTTGCTTCTATAGCCCTATGCACTTTTGTCAGCAGGCTTTCATATTGGGCTGTCCAGTTCAACCTACAAGCCAATTGATGGTGCTTATGGGTAAGAAAGAGCCAGCTGCAGCCAGTGTGGCTGGGTATATTACTTGATCTTTGTTTACTGGCAGAAGCTCTCTGTTGCCTCAGGCAATGGACTGATTCACGGAGTGCACAGTGCTCTGAGCTCCCTGCTCAGCCCCAGGCTGGCGGTGAATCAGATGGGCAGGGTCACACTGGGCAGGTCTGCCTACAGGTCCTCCAATGGCAGGCACAAGCACCAGTGCCAAAGGAGAATCCAGTGGGCAGCCACCAAGCACTAGCGGTTTGTCTAGGTGTGGAGATGGGAAACTTCTTTGGCCCCAGTGCCCCCCACCTAGACTGGGATGGAGGGCAGCCTAAATTCTTAATCCAAGAGATTGAGTGTTCCAGATGCCTGGAGATCTGCCTGGGTTTGGAGTAAAGAGGGCCCCCTTGCTGCAAGATGTCTGCACAGAAAGGGTGTGACAGCTCAGGCTGTTGTTTCAAGCAAGCTGGAACTCAGAATGCCTGGAGATCTGCCTGGTCATGTAGCAAAGAGGTCTTCCTTGCACCACAGTCTCTGCACAGGGAAGGTGTGATGGCTCAGAGTGCCACAGGAGAGTGAGTGCTTGAGATGTCTAGAGATCTGCCAGAGCATACAACAGAGAGGTCACACCTGTACCGGGATCTCTGCACAGGAAGGACACGGTGTCTCAGGCTGCTGATCCAGGTAAAGGAGTGCTTGAATACCTTTAGATCTGCCTGGGCATGGAGTGGAGAGGGCCCTACTGCACCATGATCTATATCCATGAAGGGTGAGGTGGCTCAGGCTGCTGATTCAGGCAAGTTGTTGCTCAAAATACCTGAATTTCTGCTTGGGGGTGGTGCAGAGAGGGCCCTACCGCACCATGATCTCAGGATAGCAGGCTGGGGCACCCAGCAATGACACACATAGATCAGTTCCAGGTCATCAAGCTGGCCCCAGCTGTAAGTCTCATCATCCAGGAGAAACTGCAGCTGTGGCAGCTCTCCTCCCACCCCAAGCTTGCAACAGGGGAAAGCACAATTCTAGCACCTACTGCTAAGGAGCTTTCCACAGTTCTGGCTGTGGAGGCTCCTACTACACTCCAGAGAAAGCGCTCCAACCCCTGAACTGAGACTAAAATGCCCACATGGCTACCCTGCTGGGTTGCCAAAGAATGGCTGACTTTGTATGCACCCGGATTAAAAGTGGCATCCTACTCTTGGTCCCAGGGCTGGGAAAATGCCTGCAGCTTTTTCCTGTGTCTTTCCCCTACAGCAGCTCCAAGCCTCTCGCCAAGCTAGATCCAGGGATTGGGAGAAACAAAGTGCTCTCCCTCAGCCTGAGTTCCTTAAATCTCCAGTGGAAAGGCGAGTTACAGAGGGAGGCTCTCTGCCTCTCTCATGTACTGAAGCTTCACTCACTTTTATCAGCCAGGCACTGTCACAGAGGCTGTTTTCCTGCATTCTCCTCCCTGAGATCTGGGGTGTCCTTCACAATTTCAGTAGATTCTCATTTTCCTTCTTGAATTAAAGCTCACAGAATTGATCTTTATGCACTATCTTGTTGTTTCCAAGTGGCTGAGTCATGCTAAAAGCCTTGAATCCACTATCTTGGGGGTGGGGGGAGTTTTTATTTTGAAGCAAACCTCCACACATTGCATCATTTTATCTACAGAGTTCAGTGTATATCTCTAAAATAAGTATTTCCAAACTGAGATTTAGAACCAACGTATAGATTTATGTATTTATCAAAGATCATGCTAATAGGTTGAGTTTGAGTTTTCTTTACACTTTTTGTTTAAATATTTTTAAAAATGAGAGGATAAATATTGCAGCCAGGACCTGATGGCATTGAAAAGCCACTTAAAGATACCATCTAAATGCCTTTAGTTAATCAATGTAATGTCTTAAAGTCAGGGTATTTAAGAGACTTTCTAAAGGTAGAGTTCTGGTTGGAGATAGTTTAGACTAGTACTCAGGTCTACTGACTCCTAGAATCAATTAGTTTCAAAGAAATTTATATATTTATGGCTGTATAAACTGTAAACTGTAGTAGTATACGCCATCTACTTTGATGACTTGGTATTGTGTAAAGTCAGCCAAAGTGGAACTATACTTTCCAAAATATCCTTCCCTGCATGGTTTAAGTTAGAATTAACCACAAGAGGAACTTGTGTGAGATTTATATGGTAGAAGAAAAGCAGCAGTCATGCTCACACTGGGAAGATCAGTTGAGAGTCAGGTACTGTTGTAGTTCACATCATGCAGATTGTCCCAGATCAGCTGAGTCACCTTGTTGGCATGGGGCAGTATCCAGGCCTCAGTATCCAGCTCCTCCTAGATCTTCTTTAGCTTCTCAGAGGCACAGGTACCAGCTCTTTTGCAGTCACTCACATCATCCAAGCAGGAAACTTAGAAGCAGTCAGAGATCACCATGAGTCCCAGTGAGAGATAAGCACAGGCTCTAGTTTATCCTCATGGGTTGCAGTTTGTTCTTGATCTCCTGTGCTTCATGCCCTTCTTCGCTTTACAACTTCTCACCCAGCTGACTTAGACCAGCACTAGGAGTAACAAACTTACATAATAACCTATCCAGTTCCTGGAATTGCAGAAAGTAAGTCCCTATAATAAATCCCCTTTATTACTCAATGTGGTTCTGCTTCTATGATTGAATCCTTGCTGATAAACCTGCATGACAAATTGTACTGAAATCAGTTACAAACATGGCTTAGAAACATTTCAAAATATTGGCTGCAACTTTCTATCGAAATAGTTTCTGTTAAGAGCATGAATTTCTGAAAATCCATAAGTGATGTCACTGAAATGCACATGTAACCTCAATTTGTACATTTTAAGCTTTTCATAGCCTGCTCATCTCCATTATTTAATTTGATAAACTTGTAGAAATATATAAGCATTTAGCAGAGAATGTTGTGAGGAACAAATTTTTTAGCATTCTACAATAGTAGAGATGTTCAATTGAGTTTCCTATTTGTCCATCAAGACATGGCAGGCCCTCTTCAATATTAATTTAGGGGTTTTCTGGAAAGTAAATATGAAATATGAGTCCTGATGGACAGTGTGTGCAAGATCTAATAGAGATGAGACACTTTCTGAAAGATGAATGAGCGATGAAAGCAGAAGTAGAGAAAACTAGGCACCGCTTCATTAATTCATTCAATCTTTTGTCCAAAAATATTTTTCGAGAGCATACTACTATTCTCTGAAAATAAAGTGGTGAACAAGATAAACGAAATTCTGCCTCTACTGGAAGTATTCTCATTGGGATGTAGACATAAATAAATGAATAAATGGATGAACAGATAAAATAAAATAAATAATATAAATACAAGTAAATCTATGGAGTCATAAGTACTAATGAAGAAAATAAACAGAGTAATGGAGTAGAGAGTGATTGGGCCTTGGGGTGCCTAGTTTAGCTAGAATGGTCAGAAGGATTTCTCTGAGGAGGTAACATTTGTGCTAAGACATGGATGATAAGATTGAGCTTGGCCACACAAAGATCTCGGGGAAGAGAATTCCAGGCAGAGGGATGAGCAAATGCAAAATGCACACCAATGTGGCAAAAACATGGGGAGAGTGAAGAGTGTGGAGAGGCAGGCACAGGCCAGATTGTATGGGGCCTCATGAGCCCTAATAATTGCTATGGTTACAAGACATTTTAATCAGGGAAGAGGCCAGGCACAGTGGCTCAAGGCTGTGATCCAGCAAGTTGGGAGGTCAAGGCAGGAGATTGCCTGAGGCCAGGAGTTGGAGACCAGCCTGGGTAACATAGTAAGACCCCATCTGTACACCCCCCAGCCCCCAAAAACAGAAAGAAAGAAAATTAGCCAAGCATGGTGTTAAGTGCCTATAGTCCAGCTGCTAGGGAGGCTGAGGCATGAGGATTACTTGAGCCCAGGAGTTAGAGGCTACAGTGAGCTATAGCAGTGTCACTGTACTCCAGCCTGGGTGACAAAGCAAGATCCTGTCTCTTTAAAAAAAAAAAAAAATTTAAAAATTAATTAATCAGGGAAGAAATATAATCTGACTTATGTGTTGAAGGATCAGTCTGGGTTAGAGGGTCAAGACTGGGAAGAGTAAGACCAGCCACAAAATTAGCCTTCTTGAAGGCATCTTCCTTGAAGGATGAATCTTTATAGGCATTATAAATTACTAGGTCTCGGAGGACTTTGGGGAATGGTTACCTTTCTCTTGGGGTTGTCTAAACAAAAAGGTAACTATATGCAGACATCTGACTAAGTAGTGGCTGATAGGTTGGCCCTACCCTCATATAATGCTGGGTAATAATGGGGCATCAATGCTGGTTTTTGATAAATGAATTGGGCAGTGTAAGTGGGCATTCCCTGTGACAGGTGCTTACCTGAGTCAAAGACAGTGTCACAGGACTCTGGTGAGCACCTGTGAGGTCTGGAATGGTATTGCAAGGCCACAGGCTCCAGTGAATACAGGAGTCACTGCTGGAGGGAATTATTAGTCCCCCCATTACTCCATGATAGTAGGATTCAGACCTCTTACCAATTCCTGTTCCCTGAAGGGAGCTGAGAAAGCTGTCTGAA
Organism: Symphalangus syndactylus; assembly: GCF_028878055.3. Classification (NCBI taxonomy): domain Eukaryota; kingdom Metazoa; phylum Chordata; class Mammalia; order Primates; family Hylobatidae; genus Symphalangus; species Symphalangus syndactylus. The sequence goes on from NC_072437.2 coordinate 43,681,812, forward strand.
ACGCACATGAGGAACTGAGCTCACAGGCAAGATGCTTAATCATTAGATAAATATCTTAGTTTGACTGGTTTATCTCTTAACAGACTTGTTCAGTTACACTGTTTATTTCAAATATTTGAAGCTCATATTTCATAGCTTAGGAAGACTGTGGACAAAATCCTTATGTTTTTATTTGAAAGGCTTCCCTGGCCTTCAACAATAAGCTGTCAGAGAAAGAGAAGCAAGCATGGAATTTTAGAGAATGAGCCAGAGAGGCTAACTCGGCTGCAAGGTAGGGTTTTGCTGGAATGGCCAGCAGCTTAAAGCACAGTGTCTGACAACAGATCCAGGATGGTTTAACTGCTGATGAGTTTGTCTGAGAGCAAATGTAAATCCAGCTATGATCCAGGCTGCTCTAACTGCTAAGAGGTCTGAGTTGTCTCAAATCCTTACATGGTAGAATCATGGTCCTGGAGAGCTTTGACTAAGGAAGGGAGGAAAAGTATACAATTGGGACAGGGTATTAGCAGGTATAAGAGCAGGTAGGGAATAAAAAGTGGTCACAGTCCTAGGCATGTAGATTGTGCTTGAGGCTTTACCCCCACAGCGGGAGTAGAGAACAATCTGGACCTCAGGCCAACCAAATTCTAGCATCACTTCAGGAACCACCTGTTAAAGGGAATGAAGCCGAGTTGGTCAGGATTGACTAAGGAGCCAAGTAAGACTCAGCTGACAGCTGAAATTCTGAAATCCCTGAAGCTGAATAACATATGCCCAAGAGCAACATCTCCAGCAGGTAGATCGACACTGGTTTTTACAGAAAGTATCTGTTTATTCATTATTGCATATTTCCCTTTAGCTTTTCTATGCAAACTCTTGCCTGCTCATCATGACCTATTTGACAGAATAGGCTGAGAAGATGCAAGACTTTAGGTAATGAGATATCAAGTACTGACTAAAAAGTTGACATGACCATTGAGATGAGTCTTTGGGTTCTATCCATTTCTATTAGGCTCCACTTAGCTTCCAGACAGAATAGTGATTAAATATCAATTTATGTTTATAGTTAAAGCATTTGTTTCAAAACTTATATTGTGTACTTCAGGGTTTGGCAAACTTTTTCTATAAAAAACTACATGGAAAATATTTTAGGCTTTGTGGCCCATATGGTCTCTGTTGCAACTACTCTTCTCAACTGTAGACAACATGTGAATGGATGAGTGTGGCTATGTTGCCTTAAAACTTTATTTACAAAGTCAGGTAATGGGCTGGATTTGGTCCATGGGCTGTAATTTGCTGATAATTCCTCACATCATAATTTGCTACCTACAATCAACAAAGAGGTCGATTGATGTCTTTAATTTCTCTGCATTCTTTTTTTTCTACTTACAATGTTATTTTGTATTTTTCCTAATTATAAGATCCATTTTCTGTTATCTAAATTTTTAATTGATATATAATAGATATACATATTTGGGGGAACGTGATAATTCGATACATTCATATAATGTGGAATTGAGGTAATTAGATCAAATTGAGGTAATTAGGCTATTCATCCCCTTAAATATTTATATTTTCTTTATGCTAAGAACATTTGAATTATTCTCTTCTAGCTTTTTTGAAATGTACAAAAGATTATTGTTAACTATAGCCACCCTACTGATCTGTCCAACACTAGTTCTTACTTTTTCTAACTGTATATTTGTGTCCATTATTCAACCTCTCTTCTCTGCATTCTTTAGAATTGTTTTTTTTGTTGTTGAGATAGCTAGGCCTAGCATGAAACATCCACTTGACCACCACTCAGCAACCTGAGAAAGCTGTAAAATTTGTTATATCCGGGGCTTTTTCTTTATGTTTTGGAAACAATCAAACTATTTGCTCTGAATCAAAAGATGATAGTTATTTACTATCTTATCCTAATTTACTAATAGAAGGTGAATGGCAGAAAGATCTCTGCAGAGTGAAAAAACAAACAGCACATTCAAGTGCTCTCTGGCTCTCTACTTTAGGAGCTAACCTGTGGTATGAATGATCAACCCTTTTGGAACAGAACTTAGCATGTGTACTTGTCTTCTCTCGCCTAGAGAGGATGACTAACTTGGACCCACGAGCACAGATATAGAAGAATGAAAGGAAAACTTCCAGTGTTCCTGAATCACCTTGGCACAACTCTCACTACATCTTTCCCACAGAGAACCCTCAAAACACTAGTTTATAGACAGAAACTGTGTAAACCCTCAGAAATGTTATGGGAGGCACTGAGAGAAAATGTGCTCAGGCTCTTGTCACAGTCGGGAGTATTGAATGCAAGTTCCTTTCAATAAAATCCCGCAGATAACACATTGTCATTGTTCTCGACATTTATCAATCCAGTAATGAGCCTGACGCAATCCAGACTCATCTATCTCAGCAGGATTTCCCAGCCATCTTTCTTAGAACAAAGCACTTCTGCTTCCACACTGAAAAAGATGAGACCATTGCGATTAGGCAGAGTGGCGCTGGTAACATGATCTGAATGGGATTCCCAGGACCCCAGTGAGGCAACAGGAGGGAATCCATGTGAGCCTGCTTTGAGCTGTTCATAAGAACAGCTCAACGTTTTGTTATTGATATTTTTAGCTATCTTTGTGTTCCTAGGACTTGGCTGGATTCACTAGATTGGTACAAGAAGATCAAACACAATCCTTTCCTTCAAAGAGCTCCCATTTGGGAGAAAATAAAAACCTCCTGGTAGCCAAAGACTTGTATTTGTTTGCGTTTCTTCTCCGTCCTGCAGCCTCTCCTTTCCTCTAATGATTTCACAGAGGAATGGCTTTGGTTGGCACAATTTAATAAAATAGTGTTTCTGTTTGAAAAGGCTAAGAACGGATGAGATGAGTCTTTTGACAACCACTCTTATGTGACACATAATTTTTAGATGCTTACATTTATGTCTCCTTCATTTTATTTTTATGTTTCAAAACCATCAAAAACACAAAATATAATAAAAGAGACATCTGTGTAGTATTGCAAAATTCAATAAACTTTAATAACATCTTTCCCTATTGACTTCAGAATTTTTTTAAAAAAAGATAATATTATAGTTGCAACTACAAGCCCAATCCCTCATCTTCCCCCCCACTCTCTGAAAAATCATTATTCGAAATTTGAGGTTTAGTTTTCTTGGACTTTTCAGTTGTATTATAATTGCATACAGTTTATATGATTTTTTATTTTGTTTCAATATTAACATTTGCATAAGTGCTATCATTTTGAACATATCCTTTTTCACTTGTTTTCTTCATTTAGAACTATGTTTTCAAGATTTTTCTATGCTGTTCCACATAATTTAGCTCATTCAGTTTAATTACCACATGGTCTTCCACTAGGTACCATGGTTTCTTTACCCGTATTCCTTTTGATTCTCATTTGATTTATTTTGATAATTTTGAGAATCATTTTGATTCTCATCTGGTTTATTTCCTACTTTTTGCTATTATGGAAAATATCTCTTGTATCTTTTCATATATCATACATATGTTTTGTGTTTTAGGTACTTATTTTGATACTCTCTTCTTTTGGGGAATATTAGTGAAAAACAAATTTTTAAAATTATTTTTAGTGTTTTATTTTTCAACTTTTGTTTTAGGATCAGGGAGTATATGTGCAGGTTTATAACATGGGTATACTGAATGAAGGTAAGTTTTGGGGTATGAATGAACCCATCACCGTGGTAATGCGCACAGTACGCAAGAGGTAGATTTTTCAGCCCTTGCCCTCCTCCCTCCTTCCCCTCTAATACTCCTCAGTGTCCTTTGCTGCCATCTTTATGTCCATGAGTACCCATTGTTAAACTCCCACTTTTAAGCAAGACCATGCGATATTTTATTTTCTGTTTCTGCATTAGTTCACTTAGAATAATGGCATCTAGCTGCAACCACGTTTCACAAAAGATATGATTTTATTGTTTTTTATGGCTGAATAGTATTCTACGGTGTATGTTTTCTTTCGTCAGTCCCCCATTGATGGGCACTTGGGTTGATTCCATGTTTTCACTATTGTGAATAGCACTGTGATGAACATATGGGTGTATGTGTCCTTTTGGTAGAGCAATCTATTTTCCTTTGGATATGTAACCAGTAATGGGATTGCTGAGTCAAATGGTAGTTCAACTTTTATTTGAGAAATCCCTAGATCACTGTCCACAGCAGCTAAACTAATTTACATTCCCACCAGCAGTGTTATAAGCATTCCCTTTTCTCTGCAGTCTCATCAGCCAGCATCTATTATTTTGTGACTTTTAAATAACAGCTATTCTTATTGGTATGAGATGTATCTTGTGGTTTCGATTTGCCTTTCTCTGAGGGCTAGTGATGATGAGCACTTTTTCATGTTTGTTGAACACTTACACATCTTTTTTTGAGAAGTGTCTGTTCATGTTCTTCGCCCACTTTTTAATGGGATTACTTGATTTTTGCTTCCTGATTTGTTTAAGTTCCTTATAGATTCTGGATATTAGACCTTAGTTGGATGCATAGTTTGTGAATATTTTCTCCCAATCTTTAGGTTGTCTGTTTACAACTTTGATAGCTCTCTTTCTCTGTAGAAGCTCTTTAGCTTGATTAGGGTCCACTTATCAATTTAAAAAAAATGTTTAAAGGAGAAACGCTCAACTCACCCCTTGTGCTCATGTGTACCTATGCACCCAAAATGAACAACCTTCCTCAAACACTTGTTCTAAATTACAAAAACTTTGTATTTTCATCAACTGCAGTATCCTCTATAATATCAGGAAAGCAACTCAGCTTTCATCTGTTAGCTATCTGAGGTTTCTTAGTCTCTAAGGGTTTGCTATTCCATAACCAAAGGGAGAATATCTGCATTCACGGGAGAGAAGCTATCCAAGTTCTAAAATGTGCTCATTTCTGGTATTTAGAAATATGAGAGGTTTTGAAGTTATCTCCAAACTGTGATTTAAAATGGTTGATTCTGGGATTTTAAAATATAGAAACTTGCCATGCTATGTTTCTGGTCTGTGAAATCCTAAACTGCTTTTCTCTACACATAGGCCTATTTCCTTTTCAAGCACTGAAATGACAGTCTTGCTTCTGGAGTTGCTCAGGCACTCAAGCACAGCAACCCTGTCGGCAGGGGTCACTTCCAGGAAAGAAGTGATAATGAGCTTGGTCCAGCTGGGCTGCTGGAAGCCAGTCCCTGTGCAGCGGGGGAGATGAGTGTTTGGGGTTGCCTCTTAAGGCTAAGGGACCTGAGAGCATGTGTGAGAAGGGAGGGATGTGGTGCTGAATAGTTATAACTTTCTAAGAGGATTTGGGGGTTTTATAATGAGTTTTTTTTTTTTTTTTTTTAAAGAAGAAGGAAAAAAGGAGCATGCATTTTGGAGTAAAGCTCAAACCAGAAGTAAAGAGCTCTAGCAAACTCATATGTGGGGCTTAACACACCAGGCAGGGTGTTAATCCTCCTTTCCTTCAGAATATGAGGCTCCTTCTCTTCAAATTTCACTCAGGGTTCAAGTCAAGCCCATGCTACAGAGTGCATGTTCTCTCTTGTTTTCAAATGCCATTCTACTGAGTCCACAGTTCTTCGCATACTAAAGTAGCCAACAGGCCTATTGCCCCTTCCTGGTAGTCCCAGAAACCAGAAAAAAATCACGCCAAGCTGAAGGCCTGTCACCTGTCCCTCCCGGAACCAAAGCATTGGGCTGTATTTGCAACCCACACCCCTCTAGACCTCTTCAGATTCTACATGTGTCTATCATCACCACCATACTGGCCTCTTTCTACCTATATTGGTCCTATATTAGACCTATATTGTTGACTGACAGCTTATCTATTATATCAAGTACCTTGTCGATCAACTCAAGGTCAAAAACAGCCTCAGCAGTTACTTGTGATTTAATTCATACTCAAAGTTTTGTTGCATGTCAGCTAGGGGTCAGTTACCATGACAGATTCTAGAAAGAGGACATAGCCCTGGTCTTGAAGGGGCACAGTCTGTTGAGGGAGACAGACAAATCTATAGGCATCTACTATGTCAAGGTGCTATAAGACATAGCAGTCACAGCCAAGACATCCCAGAAGAGGTATCAGATGACTCTGGAAGTAGGGAATGGGGACAAGAAAAGGGATGTGGGAAGAGCATTTTGAGCAGAGCAAGCAACAAATGCAAAGGACCAAAGGCAAGAGAAGGCAGATCAAGTGTCAACACTCTGTAAGTAGCACATGGGTAAAAAGAAAAAATATGAAATTCACATAGGCAGCTCTACTCAACAGACTTCAGGCCCTTAAAAAATGGAGAAACATGGCTGGGCGCAATGGTTCATGCCTGTAACCCTAGCATTTTGGGAGGCCAAGGCAGGTAGATCACCTGAGGTCAGGAGTTTGAGACCAGCCTGGCCAACATGATGAAACCCTGTCTCTACTAAAAATACAAAAATTGGCCAGGCGTGGTGGTGGGCGCCTATAATCCCAGCTACTCGGGAGGCTGAGGCATGAGAATCGCCTGAATCTTGGGGGGCAGAGGTTGCAGTGAGCTGAGATAGTGGCACTGCACTCCAGCCTGGGCAAAAGAGTGAAACTCCATTTCAAAAAAAAAAAAAACGTGTAGAAACATGATACAGTCAACGCAATGTTTCCCAAAATATAATTATTTGAAGCAAATACACACTTAGGGCCAGTATTATAACCTGTGACAATAGGGACGTAAGTAAAACAAAGGGCAGGAAATTTGCTCTATGTCTAACTAGAGTATGTGGGACCCTCCTGACTATTTTCTGTTGATTAGTGACAGAGTGGTGTCAACCCAGACCATGATTTTAGGGTGAGACTATGGTGGGTCCAGAACAGAGGTGGGAAGAACAGATTCAATATACTCTATTTCCTTCTATAGTCACACTTAGAGTTAAGCCTAGAAAGGCTTAACTGTCTAAGAACATCAGGTTAGACAGCTTGATTTTGTTGTGTTTGTGGGTCAGCAAAAGCCTCTCTCAAGCACCTGAGAATTTGAAGATAAGAGAACATGCTGAGTCATCTGCAGGGCAGCACTTCCTCTTGCGCACTGGTTAAGAGAGTCCTGTCTGTTCACAAAAGAGGCACTGAGGGAGCCACCAGTTGGCATACGCAGCAGGAGGTCAGGAAGTCAACACAGTGCGGAAATTAAGAGAGGGACTTTACAACAACTCTGAATTAGCAGAAAATATTTATGATTGCCATGTCCTCAGCCGACATGGTTATTGGGCCTTACTTGGACCACCTATGCAAGACTATAAGCCAGAGAGGGACAGACAGGACAAAGGAAAAATGCAAGCACAAAGAAGCAAAGGATAAAAGAATTCAACTAATCCTCTTGGGTCAGACAAAAAAAATTAATCATAGCACTTATGGTTTTGACAGGACTGATTCTCAATTGCCAAGCATAAACCAATGTTTGCTTAGATTAATACACTCTAAGTAATTTACTTACCGGAATTCCTAGTCACTAGAAAACTTCTGAGCACACTTAAGTTTCAAACATACCTAGAGCAGATGCTGCCCTCCTGAGGACTGTAGTGATATTGCTGATTGTCTTGTAATAATTTTAAATAAACCGAAGATTACCCAGGTGTGTACCCATTTGCATCTATAAGTTAGTCCATATTGATTTATTCAGAAAAAACTTTTTTGCATAAATATATTTTAGTGTTTTTTCTGTAAAGAAAAATATTTCCAGATTACTAATTGAAACATGTGTCCATTAAGACTGTTTTTCCTGTCATGAATCATAAAATCCATTTTGTGAAATCTTATTTCATGAGTCATAATCAGATTTTTTTTAAAAAAAGATATAAAACAGAAAAGAACAAGTAGAAAACATTAGAAGGGTCCCACAGACCGTTAACATGACCTGTGTGCACCAGGATATGGTCATCATGAAGTATAAGGAATGTAAGACTCGACTGATGGGATCACGTGAATGCATGCCTTAGCTAAGAAGTGGCATGTGATCCTTTCCTCACTAGTATCTCGTTTGATTTGCTGGCCTGTGATAGTTAATTCAACCATCAACACAATGGAACAGTGTGGTAGGCAGGATTCTAAGGTGGCTCCCAGGATCACTGCCTCTTAGTGTGCACGCTTTGTAACTCCCTCCTAAGTGCAGGCTGAACGGGGGCATATGATAGAATTTGACTCCCTTGATTGGGTTACTAATCTGTTGATTTTTTGATCAACCAAAATGGAGAGTATCCCTGTGGGCCAAATCTAAACAAGTCAGATTTATTTTATTATTATTATTATTTTGAGACGGAGTCTCACTCTGTCGCCCAGGCTGGAGTGCAGTGGGACGATCTCACTCACTGCACCCTCCACCTCCTGGGTTCAAGTGATTCTCCTGCCTCAGCCTCCTGAGTAGATGGGACTACAGGTGCACACCACCACGCCCGGCTAATTTTTGTATTTTTTGGTAGAGACGGAGTTTCACCACTTAGGCCAGGATGGTCTCAGTCTCTTGATCTCGTGATCCATCCGCCTCAGCCTCCCAAAGTGCTGAGATTACAGGCGTGAGCCACCGAGCCTGGCCACAAGTCAGATTTTAAAAGGGCCTGGGTCTCTCCAGAAAGTTGTGAAGCATAAGAGGGCATTAGGGCCCAGCACGGTGGCTCACGCCTGTAATCCCAGCACTTTGGGAGGCCGAGGAGGGCGGATCACAAGGTCAGGAGATCGAGACCACGGTGAAACCCCGTCTCTACTAAAAATACAAAAAATTAGCCGGGCGCGGTGGCGGGCGCCTGTAGTCCCAGCTACTCGGGAGGCTGAGGCAGGAGAATGGCGTGAACCTGGGAGGCGGAGCTTGCAGTGAGCCGAGATTGTGCCACTACACTCCAGCCTGGGGGATAGAGTGAGACTCCATCTCAAAAAAAAAAAAAAAAAAAAAAAGAGGGCATTAGGAGGGGCCACGGGAAAAAGTACTGTTGGAGATTGTTAGGACCTGAGCTGACCCCCCACAGAACAAGGGCCTCAGTCCTACAGCTCAAGGAACTGAATTCTGCCAACAATAGGAATGAACTTGGAAGACGACCCCCAGCTTCAAAAACGAAGGCAGTTCATCTGACATTTTGATTTCAGCCTTGTGACCCAAAGTAGAAAACCCTGTCCAGCCAAAACTGGACTTTTGGCCCACAGACACTATGAAATCATAAATTTGTTGTTCTAAGCCCCTAAATTTGGGGTAACTTGTTATGCAGCCATAGAAAACTAATGCAATTAATGTTCCACAATGTAATTTTGTATTTCACAATTAACCGTGAAACAAAATGCAGCATAACTTTATCCTCTGCAAAAACGTTGAGACTTTCCACTAGTTTGAATGATGAACTTTCAGTATTACTGCAGGATGCCTCTTTCAACATTTCCTAAGTTCTTGAAAATTGTTACTTTTTCATTATAATAGTTCAATTATCTTTCAAAATGACTTTGTTATTAGAAGGAAAAAGAAAAATGACATGCAAAATACAAAGGCATGATCAAGTTCAACTGCTGGATCTAAAAGTGCAAATAGTGTATTAAGAAAAGTGTTGACTCTACTTATGAAACTTTTAATTTATTTGAGCACCATCCTTAAAAAGAGCAAGATTTTATAATATTATACAATATTTGTTTTACTGATTATGCAATGTAATGACAGACCTAGGCATATACTTTTTAAACTGTTCTTCAAATTGAAGCTTACACGCTTCAAAATTGAGATATCTGAAAGTACAAAATATTGAATTTATTAATAAGTCCCTTGAATATTATTTAAAAAGAAAAATAGTGAAGCTTGGCACTATTTCGTAGCTATTCTACAACTATTAGAAAGCCTCATATTAAAATAGGACTGACAGATTGATTATCTGATAAGCTTGACTACGTGGAAAAGAAGTGTTTTACAGAGTCATGCGGAATGTAAAAACCATACCTGCAAGCTCAAAGAAATCTAAGACTCTTTTGTTAAATGAAGCAGTTATTAACTCCAGGAAAATATATGAAATCAATGAATGATGTTTTGACCAAAATCTTGTTTATATTGGGAAAGCAAAGGGAACTTCATACAAGAGAGCTATAGTAGACATGAGTACTGGCCACCAGTATTTCCAGGTCTCTCCTCCTTGCTGGACATAGGAGATTATGTTTCCCTGCTTCCTTTGCAGTCATGTGACTGGTGGTGGTAATAAACAGTTATAGGAGATGACACGTGTCCGTTTTAGTCTGAAGCACGAGGGACCTAGTTGGTGCTCTATTTTACATATTCTCTCTACCTGCTGTTATAAACCCTGGCACCTTATGTTGCTACCAGAAGGATTTACTATAGGGAAGAGTTATAAGGTAGAGTGACTACATAAAGCAAGCCCACTTCTGCCCTCTATCAGACGTAGACCACAATGGAGAAATAGTTGTTTTTAACCTGAGATTTGGGGATTATTTCTTACTGCAAGACCATGTACACCAGGAATTGGCAAACTCTTTCTGAAAACCATAAGTGAGTATTTTAGGCTTTGCAGGCCACAGTCTCTGTTACATATGATTTTTTTTCAACAACTCTATAAAAATATAAAAATCACCCTTAGCTTGTAACAAAAGAGTAGGCTGTGGGTGGAATCTGGCCCGTGGACCATAGTTTGTGACCAAGTTCTAGATAACTGTGGGGAGGATTATCAGGGGACTGCCAGCTTTCTCAAAAGCTGAGATGGCAGCTTCAACACAGGAGGACTGGGAATTCACACCCCTCAGGAACATCCTTAACCTTGACTGATGGGAGGAGGTGTATACATACCTCAGCTCCTGAGCAGGCTAGCCCTGAGGTGTGCATTTATGTCTCAGAATTTTCTTGTAGAATTTTCCAGTTGCCCACAGTGCTAACTTGCTTAATAAGTCTTCTTTATTGCCAGTTTTCCCAGTTCTTCCTCAATTCCCCACCCACCTATGATATTTCCTGCACCTTCCAATTAAACTACTTACCCTTGTCTCAGGATCCACTTTGGAGCAAACCAAACTAACATACCTATACTTAGGAATATAATCATTAATGCAGGAAATTGAATGTTTCTATGACTAAAATGTAAAATGTGTGCTACTTAGCAGTTGAGCAGGGGGGCATTAGGAAAATGGTATCAGAAGCAGAAAGCAGTGACTCACGTTCTGCCACAGTAAGCATCTGGTAAAGTCGTTGCCTGTAACATCTTAGTCTGTGAGACTGTGGGAGAGCAGACCACAGCCCTCACTCACACTAACCCTTGGATGTGATGTACACTAAAAAGAATCTGCCAAGCACAAACCACCAAATTGGCTTAGCTCTGTTAAAACCAAGTCTTTCATCTATACTCCTGTCTTCATGCCCCTCCTGTATTTTCCTTTCAGTCTATCCACTGTTTACGGGGTGAATACAATCATCTCCATGGTGGATATGGTGCTTCTCTGAGCATGTCTCTCTGCATAGCACAGGGAAAAAAAAAAGCTAAAAATCACATCTATCAAACTTCTTTTCTGCAAGGATTCCAGATGTGACTTAGGGCGCACCCATCACTATTGCAGGAAAAGTGACATTTCCTCAGTTTATGATGTTTCTGTTGGCAAGCACAGCCATGAAGACATTGCCTTTACTGTGTGGCAGCCTTGGCAGAGGTCCCCACATATGGTCCATGACTTTCCTGGGTGGGACAGGTGGGACATGTGACCTATCCACTTTCTGTTCGTGCAAATGTGGCAGACATGATGATGCAGCCATGATGCTGCTTCCTGATCCCTGGACCACAGTTAGTGCAGTGTGTTAGTGGAGCCAATGGTTCCCATGGCAGCTTCAGATTCCCCACGTCCCTGTCTCTGGCCACGTTAGCAGATCCCCTGGAAGGCCAGATCTGTGCTGCTATGCTACCGGCTGTTCTCAGAGGCCACCCTAATTGGGCCTGCCAGTCCTCCCAGTGATCTTGTAGACACTGAATTCCTCTACCAAATTCTACTTATGTTAAAGGATGCAAAATTATAGCTAGATAGAAGGAATCAGTTCTGGTGTTCTGTAACACTGTAGGATAACTATAGTTAACAATAATGTATTTTTATATAGTTTCAAATAGTTAGCAGGAGGATAGTGAATGTTTTGCAACACAAAGAAATGATAAATGTTTGAGATGATGGATATGCTAATTACCCTGATCTGATAGGTACTGAAACACCACCAGGTACCCCCTGAATACGTACATTTATTTATCACTTATAAAAATAAAAATAGAGCAGGCAAGGTCACTCATGCCTGTAATCTCAGCACTTTGGGAGGTGGAGGTGGTAGGATCACTTGAGTTCAGGAGGTCAAGACCAACCTGGATAACACAGCCAGACATTGTCTCTACAAAAAAAAAGGTTAAAATTAAATGTGTATGGTGGAGTGTGCCTTTAGTCCCAGCCACTCAAAAGGTTGAGGTGGGAGGATCACTTGAGCCCAGGAGGTTGAGGTTGCAGTGAGCCACAGTTGTACCACTGCACTCCAGCCTGGGGTGACAGAGCAAGATCCTCTCTCTCAAAAATAATAATATAAATGAAAAAAAATTAATTAAAAAAATTCTGCCTTAAAAAAGCTAATTAGTGCTACCTGCACTGAGCCTGGCTAACATAGAATTAGGTATCATTCTTGCCTTCACATCTTCCCTCAGAGAGATCTAGCTCCCCACTCCTACTTTGCATGAGCTACGAGGCCCTCCCCACATTGGCTCCTGCTCAGCCTTCGGCTTTGTTTCTTACAGCACTTCCTTATACCCTACAATGCAGCTAAATTAAACCAATCCTTGATTGACCTAGAATGGCAACAAAAGCCAAAATTGACAAATGGGATCTAATTAAACTAAAGAGCTTCTGCACAGCAAAAGAAACTACCAGCAGAGTGAACAGGCAACCTACAGAATGGGAGAAAATGTTTGCAACTTACTCATCTGACAAAGGGCTAATATCCAGAATCTACAATGAACTCAAACAAATTTACAAGAAAAAAACAAACAACCCCCATCAAAAAGTGGGCAAAGGACATGAACAGACACTTCTCTAAAGATGACATTTATGCAGCCAAAAAACACATGAAAAAATGCTCATCATCACTGGCCATCAGAGAAATGCAAATCAAAACCACAATGAGATACCATCTCACACCAGTTAGAATGGCCATCTTTAAAAAGTCAGGAAACAACAGGTGCTGGAGAGGATGTGGAGAAACAGGAACACTTTTATACTGTTGGTGGAACTGTAAACTAGTTCAACCATTGTGGAAGTCGATGTGGCGATTCCTCAGGGATCTAGAACTAGAAATACCATTTGACCCAGCCATCCCATTACTGGGTATATATCCAAAGGACTATAAATCATGCTGCTATAAAGACACATGCACACGTATGTTTGCTGCGGCACGATTCACAATAGCAAAGACTTGGAACCAACCCAAATGTCCAACAATGATAGACTGGATTAAGAAAATGTGGCACATATACACCATGGAATACTATGCAGCCATAAAAAATGATGAGTTCATGTCCTTTGTAGGGACATGGATGAAACTGGAAAACATCATTCTCAGTAAACTATCGCAAGGACAAAAAACCAAACACCGCATGTTCTCACTCACAGGTGGGAATTGAACAATGAGAACTCATGGACACAGGAAGGGGAACATCACACTCCGGGGACTGTTGTGGGTTGGGGGGAGGGGGGAGGGACAGCATTAGGAGATATACCTAATGCTAAATGACGAGTTAATGGGTGCAGCAAACCAACACGGCACATGGATACATATGTAACAAACCTGCACATTGTGCACATGTACCCTAAAACCTAAAGTATAATAATACAAAAAAAAAAAAGAAATGTAACTTCAATTCCTTGCACACACCATTCCTTTGTACATACTGCTCTCTCTGCAAGGAGTGTCCACTGGCCTTGTGCCTGCTTCCACTCTTGGCTCTGTTTAATTTATTCTCATATAAAGGTAGAGTAAGTTTTTAATTTGCTCGACTCATTCCTTTTGAACTGCGTTCAAATCCAACTTCTGCCATTTAAGAGCTCTGCGTCCTGGCATAAGTTAACCTTTCTGCACTTGGGTCTCCCCATCTTTGAAATGGAGATAATAATAGTATTTACTTCCATAAGGCTGTGTGAGGATCACATAAGTAAAATATTCTAAAGGGCTACACAGAGTATCTGGCACACAGGAAAAGCATTATGAGTGCTGGTATTATTAAGAAATCATTTCCCATTGAATTTGAAATAAAGCTCAAAGTGCTTCATGCAGCCTTCAGGTTCCACAGGATTTTCTCTCTGCTTCTTCCTCCAACTCAGCTCTTACCTCTTTCCCCTTAGCCAGGGCTGGCTTCACTGGTGTGCCACCTACACAGTATGCAGGGACCCATGCTTAGGAGAGTCCCAGGCTTGGTTTAATACTCCACTGTCACCATCCTGAAATTCTTCGTATGTTTTCAACAAGGGGCCCTGCCTTTTCATTTTGTGCTAGGTCCCACAAACGATGTAGCTAGTCCTGACACCAGCACACTGAGGTCCCGCCATCCCAGTCTTCCGTTGATCCTTCAAACACCCCAAAATATTCCCCTCCTGTGCCTGGAAAAATCTTTCTCCTTCTCTTCACTTGATTAACTCCTGTATATTTTCAGTTTAAATATCCGTTTCTCAGAAGAGGAGGTCCCAAGGATGATTATTTGAATGGGGTACCTTCAGAGAACCCCAAATGAAATAATCCTTTTTCTCTTCCTCTCATTCCCTACCATTCTATATCTCAGCTCCTACTTTTTCCTTTGTAGAAAGGAAATAGTATTTTGCTTATTTGATTTGAACCTTTCTCACTAGAATCAGGAATGTAATTTCCATGATAGGAATCATGCCTGACTAATTGGCTATTACATCCTCTGCGTCTAGCACAAAACCTAACAAATAGTAGACCCTCAATAAATATTTGTTGAATGGATAAACTCAGAGCCTAGTTTAAAATAAAATAATAACACTTAAGTTACCTGGAAAACCTTCTGATCCCATCAAAGTTGATCATTCCCTCTGTCCCAAAACCACTCTGTGTATCTTTTTCTATCTTTTGTCGACACAGTGCTGCATTGTTTATATGACTGTTTTCTCTGAATTTCAGAGAGCCTAAAAGTCTGTATACGATCTCTTCTCCCCAGTCTCAGGCTGCCACTTCAATTGCACATACATAGATTAGGTATACCACTAAGGGTCCTTATACTGCCTAGAAGAATGGTAAAGATAAAGATAAATGCAGATGCAAATTGTAATTTCTTGGGTGACTACTAAAAGAATAGCAAAAGACAATTAAGGCATAATTTTCAAACTAGTAGGAAATTAAAACAGAATGATAAAGCAAACTAAAGTAAGACTAAAATGGAAACCAAAGGAACAGACACAACAAACAGAAAGCTCATAAAAAGGTGATAGATTGAAATCTAAATATGTCAGTGATTATTTTAAATACTAATGGTTTAAACGTTGAAGTTGAGTCAACAATGTTCATACTAGATTTTAAAAAAAATCAACAAACTATATGATGCTTAACATAAGAATTCTAAAAGTTTGAAAGTAAAAGATTTAAAAATATACATTAGACATTATATAAGCACTAAAAGAAAGCTGATGTGTTTAAAATTTAAAGTATTAACATAGCCTTGATATCAGAAAAGTAGATTTCAAGACATTAAAAAAAGATAAAGAATAGTTCCACTGATAATAGGTCTACTTTGCCAGGAAGATAAAACATGTTAAATATGTATACAACAAAGTTATATGGTGTATGTCAAAAAACATAAAGCAAATTTGACAGAACTGTAAGGGGGAACAGTTACATTCACCATTATAGAGGGAGGTTTTATCACAACTCTTGGAAATAGAGTAAGTATATACAACATCAGATTGTAAAACATGACTTGATCTGAACTCTAATTCCTGAAGGCTTCACCAGAGATTTATCACATATTTAAGGGAAAAATAATTCCAATATTACACAAATTCTTCCAGATAGAAAAAGACAAAATATCCCCAACTCACTCTGTGAGATTAACGCTATTATCATTCCAAAGCTTAATAGAGACAGTTTTTAAAAAAATTATGGGCCAATTTTATTCATAAAATTGGACAAAAATCCTAAGCATTAGAAAGTCAAATACATCTGTCTTTAAAAGAAAAACACGATCATGACTAAACTGGATTTATCTCAATAATTCAAAGTTGATTCAACATTCAAAAAATCTGTGTTAAAGTCAGCATATTACCAGATTAAATGAGATAATCATTTTAATCTATTAATAATAATAGATTATTAATAAGATCATATTTTATAGATGCAGAAAAAATCTGTTAAAATTCACATTCTTTCACAATAAAATAATACTATTAGCAAATTTAAAACTAAGGGTAAAATAGAAAGCTTTTTTTCTGAAAATAGCAAAGAGAGAAAGATACCTATTATTTTATATTTAATATTGCATCAAAGACCATAGGCAAGAAAGAAAAAAATATACAAATAGGAAAGGAAGAAATAATCTAATATCCATATGTTTGACTGTATGTACAGATACAGTTTCTATGTATTCTAAAGATAAGTTAATATAAACCAACATACATTTAAGGTTGTTGAATAAAACATTAAAAAGAAACCACTAGAGATAAAATTTTTTAAAATATCATTTACAATAGCATAAAAAATCAAATACTTAGAAATTAATCTGGCAAGATTTATCCATAGAAAGCCTATACAATTTTAATAAGAGATTTAAGGATATTTGAATCAGTAAGAGGTAGACCATATCACGAATTATAAGACTTGAAATTGTAAAGATTCAATTTCCCCCAAATTGAATGCAATCCCAATCAAAATTCCAATAGGATATTTTTCTTGAACTTGACCCGCTTGCTCAAAAATGTATATGGAAATGCAAAGAGACAAGAATAGTCAAAACACTCTTAAGAGAAAACAAGGGAGTAGGATTGCTCTGCTATTTAGAAAATCTTATATAAGGCTACAGTGATTAAAACAATATGGCTCTGGTGCAAAAATAGACAATTCCAAAACAGACAAATATAAAGCTATGACAAAGAGCAGTGGGGGTAAGGATGAAGTTTTCAGTGTTACTAGGACAATTAAATATGCACATGGAAAATATAAAATAAATTGTAACCCTACCTTGTACAATATACAAAGATCAAATCCAGGTAGATTATAAATTTATAGGAGAAAAGTAAAATAACAAAACTTCTAGAATAAAGGAGAATGTATTCACGATCCTAGGGTAAGGAAATACTCCTTAAATACGACACAAAAGAGTAACCTTAAAAAATGGCAAATTGTACTATATTAAAACAATTCTATTCATCAAAACACTCTATTAAGGGAATTAAAAGTCATGCTACATAGTGGGAAGATATTTTTATAACACATATAACTGAAAAAAGGACTATAGCAGAATATATGAAGAACTACTGCAATTAGCAAGAAAACCCCAAAAGAAAAATAAGCAAAAGATCTGAACAGGAATCCATCTAATAAATGAATGAAAAGGAAAAGGTATTGGTCTTACTGGCAACCAGGGAAATGCAAATTAAAACCACAAGGAGACATTGCTATACACCTACAGATTAAAAAGTTAAAGACTAACAATATCAAGGATGTACAGCAAGGATATACTGGAATTCTCATACGCTGCTGGCAAAAACGTAATATTATACAGTTATTTTGGAAATTGGTTGGGATTATCTGGTAAAGTTAATGGCAATGTTTTACAGGCAGCTTCTATAATTAAGATGGTCCCAATAATCCTTACCTCCAGCATTCACATTTTTATGTCATTCTCTCCCCACGAATAAGGGCTGGACCCAGTGGCTGGCTTCTAATGAAGAGAGTATGGCAAAAGTGATGAGACCTCACTTTCAGGATTACGTTTAAAAGGCCTTAATTTCCATCTTGTTGGATCATTCTGATGAAGCAAGATGCTACTTTTTGACCTGCCCAAGGAGAGGTCCACACAACAAGAGACTGTGAGCGCAGTTTCTGTTGACAGCACACAAGGAAATGGGTTCCGCCAACAACCACAAAAGTGAACTTGAAGCAGATTCTTCCACAAGCAAGCTTGAGACGACTGTATCCTTGTAAGAAACACTAAGCCAGAGAACCCAGCTAAGCCATTGCCAGATGCCAGACCCACAGAAACTGAGATAATATTGTTTTAAACCACTAAGTCTTGTACTAACCTGTTACACAGCATTAGCTTACTATGCTAGATTGTCTGTATTAACCCAACACTACAACTCCCTTCCACATCGGAGAACAGAGCATCCTCTTTCCTGTATGAGTTCCAGATTGTTATCCGTGCTATCTCCTTTGAGCAACTCACATGAGATAAAGGGCCTAAGTGCCCTAGATCTCAGTCCTGAGTCCTCTCCTATCTACCTGAACTCATTTTGGTGATCTCCGCAAGAACCATGGCTTTTTGAACCTTCTCCCAGCCATAGCCTTCCCCATATCTGTTGTAGGAGCTCTGTCCTCCTAGTTGATCAGCCCAAAACCCTTGGAGTTTTTCCTCAATTGCTAACACAGCTCATCTAATCCAATGGTTCATCCAAACCAAATAAATCTTACGGTTTTATTTCTAGAATATATCTAAAAATCTGACCGCTTTACCATCTCAAATGCTACCACACTGGTTACCACACTGGTTCAATTCTTCATCATCTCATTCGAAAGACCGAAATACTTGAATTCATCCTGGTGGCATCTACACATGACCTCCTACAATCCATCCTCACCAAGTGCCAGGTTAATGCTTTTTAAAATAAGTCAAATCTCATACTCTGCTGCCCAAACCCATGCAACAACTTCCTGTTTCAAAGTAAAGTCAAAGTCCATTTGTAGCCCACTATATCCTACCCGGCCTTGCCCCATCACCTTTCTGAACTCATCTCTATGGCTTTCCTCTTTGTTCCCTGTTTGCAGACACACTGGCCTCCTTGCTCTTCCTCAAACACACAGGCATGCTCCCCCTTACAGCCTTCACACAGGCTATTCCCTCTTTTTTTAGCAGCTTTTCTCAAAGGGAATTCTGCAAATCATCCAGAGGGCTCATTCAATAGATCTGGGATGATGCTTGAGAATATGAGCTTCTAACGAATTCTCAAAAGATGCTGCTGGTGTTAGAACTACACTTTGAAACCACTGCCCTGGGACATCCGCTATCTATAATGTATTAAATTCTTTCCTGTGCATTTAGAATAGTAATAGTTATAAAGCCTCCTGGGAAGAACTGTGAAAATAGTCACTACAACTATTTCATGTTCTGTAGAACTCCAGATGAAAAAGGTTGTGAAACATCCTCAGGACTAACTCTCCATCGTCAAGCCTTTGCTCGCACTAGCTCCTTAATGATATTGAAGCGGCATCGTTTGTCTGGGGAAACACCCTAGGTTCGTTGTCTCCCACTAAGAAAAATGAAGACCACAAGGTGTGGGTTTAAGAGCGGAAAGTTTAATAGGTGAAAGAAACAAAAGAAAAGCTCCCCCATGTAGAGGGAGCGGGATTCCGAATGGATCTCCCTGTTAGCAGCGGGATGCGGTTGGTTTTATAGAGGGGCTCGAGGAGGCGGTATCTGATTTACATAAGGCCCAGGGGATTGGTTGGACCAGATGTGACATTTACATAGCCCTCGAAGACACTGGCCATCCCACTCTAATCTTTTATTATACAGATGGGGTTTCTACCTGGCCAGCACCATGACACCTGCACGTATGGTGACAAGGAAAAGGGAAGAGAAAACCTCTATGTTGGATGCTTCTGGCATGGCTGCCGGCATTCACGTATGCAAACTTCCAGTTTGCTTATCTATGCTTGCAGCTTGATTTTTCAGGCTGCTTTTTTTTGTTAGAAAAGAAATGATTTGGGGGCTGCCTTTTCATTAAAGGAAAACCTTACCAAAGACTCCTGTACCCTAACTGCCTAAATAATTTAACTCCTATATTAATATCTACTGAGGTGATCCTTTTAATAGTATGATCTCTCCCCACCCCTATTTTCTCTTAACTCCTCTTGCCTTGATCTCCTCTTTTCCCCCACAGAACTTATGACCTAACCTGCAGTGATTTTCTTACCTGTTTATGGTTTATGTTCTCTCCCCAACAAGAATGTAAAAGCCAAGATGAAGGGATCTTTGTTATTTTATTGCAAGGGCTAAGCAGACTTTTTTGAATATAAATCAAACATTTGAATGGAGAATGAACGAATCCTTTAATTTTCTCTGCAGAATAAAAAGTGATTTAAAAAAAAAAATACCAGCTACATGTGTTCATTGGAAGAGAGCATAGTTGTGGGGAAAAATAAGACTTTTGAGCCAGATAAACCTGGATTCAAAGGTTAGCTTCACTATTTACTAGCTAAATGTTTACCCAAGACTAATGTCACTAATATGGTTTGGATATTTTGTCCCCTCCAAATCTCATGGTGAAATGTAATCCCCAGAGTTGAAAGTGGGCTAGTGGGAGGTTTTTGGCTCATGGGGCAGATTCCCTCTTGAATGGCTTGGTGTCCTCCCCAGGGTAATATGTTCACAAAAGAGCTCTAAAAAGCCTGGCACCTCTGCCCTCTCTCTCTTGTTCCCTCCCACCATCAGATACACTGACTTCCCCATTTGCCTTCTGCCATTATTGTAAACTTCCTGACTCTTCTTGGGAAGCTGTGCAAATGTTGGCACCATGCTTCCTGTACACTCTGCAGAACAGTGGGCCAGTTAAACCTCTTTTCTTTATAAATCACCCAGCCTCAGGTATTTCTTTATAGCAATGCAAAAAATAAATACAGAAAATTAGTACTGAGGAGTAGGGCATTGCTATAAATATACTTGAAGATGTGGAAGTGGCTTTAGAACAGGGTAACAGAGTTTAGAAGAGTTTGGAGGGCTAACGACAGGAAGATGAGAAAAAGTTTGGGACTTCTTAGAAACTGATTGGAATGGTTATGACCAAAATGCCGATAGAGATAGGAAAGTGAAGGCCAGGCTGAAGAGGCCTTAAATGCAAATGAGGAACTTATTCGGAATTGGAGTAAAGGTTCCCCCTTGTTGCTCCTTAGCAAAGAGCTTGCTGCATTGTGCCAATGTCCTAGGAATCTGTGGAAGGTCGAACTTAAGATGACTTAGGGTATCTGGCAGAAGTTTCTAAGCAGCACAACATTCAAGAAGTGCTGTGGCTGCTTCTAACAGCCTATAATCAGATACAGAAGCAAAGAGATGACTTAAAAGTCAGAATATATATTTAAAAGGGAAGCAGAGTGTAAAATTTGGAAGAGTCAGCCAGATGCAGTGGCTCACGCCTTGTAATCCCAGCACTTTGGGAGGCTGAGGCGGGCAGATCAACCTGAGGTCAGGAGTTCAAGAATAGCCTCGCCAACATGGCAAAACCCTGTCTCTGCTAAAAATACAAAAATTACCCAGTGTGGTGGTGCATGTGTGTAGTCCCAGCTACTCTACTCTGGAGGCTAAGGCAGGAGAATCACTTGAACCCAGGAGGTGGAGGTTGCAGTGAGCTGAGATCATGCCACTGCACTCTAGCCTGGACAACAGAGCAAGACTCTGTATAAAACAAAACAAAAAAATTGGAAAAGTCACAACCTGGCCCTGTGGTAGAGAAGGAATCCAAGTGGCCTGTGGAGTAACCACTGGAGAGATTAGCATGACTGAAAAAGAGCCAAGAGAATGGGGAAAAGGCCTCAAATGTATTTCAGAAATCTCTGAGGCAGCCCAATGCATCACATGCTCAGGAGGCCTATGGGGGAAGAATGGTTTAAAGGGCCAGGCCCAGGGCCCCACTGCACTGTTCAGTCTCAGGGTATTGTTCCCTGCATCCCGGCCACTCTGGCCCCAGCCTCGGCTCAAACGGCCACAGGCACACCTTGGGCTGCCTCTTTAGAGGGCAAGTCATAAGCCTTGGTGGCTTCCACATGGTGTTAAGTCTGAAAGTACACAGAATGCAAGAGTGGAGGTGGCTTGGCAGCTTTCACCTAGATTTCAGTGGATGCATCAGAAAGCCTGGGTGGCCAGGCAGAAACCTGCCACAGAGGTAGAGCCCTCACAGCAGCCTCTACCAGGGCAGTGCTAAGAGGAAATGTAGAGTTGGAGGTCCCCCTGCAGAGTTGCCCCTGGGGATGGCCTAGTGGAGCTGTGGGAAGGGGGTTGCCATCCTTCAGACCCCAGAATGGCAAAGCCACTGGCAGTTTACATCCTGGGCCTGCAAAAGCTGCAAGCACTCAACTCCAGCCCATGAGGACAGCCACATGAGCTGCACCCAGGAAAACCACAGAGGCAGAGCTGCCCAAGGCCTTGGGAGCCCACCCCTTTCACCACTGTGTCCTAAATGGAGGACATAGAATCAAAGGAAATTATTTTGGATCTTTAAGATGTAATGACTACCATGCTGGGTTTCAGACTTGTGTGTGGCCTGTTGCCCCTTTCTTTTGGCCAATTTCTCCCTTTTGGAATGGAAATGTTTGCCCAATGCCTGTACCACCATTGTATCTTGGAAGTAAATAACTTGTTTTCATAATACAGGCTCATAGGTGGAAGGAGATGAGTTTCAGGTCAGACTTAGGACTTTGGACTTGATGTTGGAATGAATTAAAACTTTGGGGGACTGTTGGGAAGAGAAGATTACATTTTGCAATCCAAGGAGGGCATGAGACTTGGGGGTCGGGGCAGAACGATATGGTTTGTATATCTGTCCGCTCCAAATCTCATGTTGAAATGTGATCCCCAGTGTTGGAGGTGGGGCCTGGTGGAAGGTGATTGGATCGGGGGGGCAGATCCCTCATGAATGGCTTAGTGCCATCCCCTGGGTGATAAGTGGGCTCTTGCTCTGAGTTCACACAAGATCTGGTTGTTTTTTAAAAAGTGTGGAAATCCCACCCCATCCCTTGCTCTCACTGTCGCCATGTGATGCGCTAGCTCCCCCTTTGCCGTCCGCCATGACTGAGCTTTCTGAGGCCTCACCAGAAGCCAAGCAGATGCTGGCACCATGCTTCCTGTACACCCTGTAGAACTATGAGCCAATTAAACCTCTTTTCTTCATAAATTACCCAGTCTCAGGTATTCCATTATAGTGATGCAAAAACTGACAAATAATCACCTCTGTGGGACTTAGTGTCTTCCTCTTTAAAATGATGATAATAGTAGGTGAAAGTTAGTCCTAGACAAATGTATATAAAATATCTTGCACAGTTCTTTTGACTGAAGGGGTGCTTAATAAATGTTACTTCCCTTTTCAAATCTCACCTCCTCTAGCTCACATTCCACTTAAAGTGCAAGTTATTTAAACAAACATTCCTTTTAGTTCTAGACAGAATTACATACAAAGGTACACTTTAAAAAAACTAAAAACCTCTAATGACTACAGGTAGAACTCCATTTCAAAACCTAACATAAAAATCTTTGCCTAAACTTCCCACAGTACCTTCAAGTAAAGTTTTCCAACATATATCAAATATAATGTAGAATAAGGATACTGCTTTGCTATTTTACTGATACTGAGAAAGTATTTCAAATTCAACTCCTATAAAATATTAAAATCCCCACTGACAATGTTCATCTGTAAATGTGTTTCTCAGCAACATGCTGCATGAGTTTTAGTGGCCTCTTTAAATGGACCTAAATCTCACTGTAAAACTACTTAACTAAAACTAATGTAAGAAAAATCACACATTTCTTATCAGGAATATTTGGGAAAAGAAAAATGTTACGAATGTGAATATTCTAAGTCTACCTGCTTGAGATATAAATGCCCTGCACAAGAACAGAGTAACAATAACCATTTTCACAATTGTAGTGAAACACATGTGTAGTTATACTGTTTATGCTGCACATTCATGCATGACCTGATATTGCTGAAATAGAGTCTTTATTTCTGAACATTCCAAAACAGCAGTGTACACAGTAACAAATATTAAGTTATATGCCATAAGAAAGCATTCATTAGTGCAAATGGATTTTGTAAAAGGTCTATCAAAAAGATTTATTTGCTTTAAAATGCATTCATTTCCAGAAGCATTGTTAATAAAACATTACAGTTTCATCCTTTGTAATAAAGTATTGAAAATCAGTTGTGGTACAGTAGCAAACATTGCAGGTATTAAGTGCAATGAGCTCATGATGCCGTTATAAATATGAAACCCATGTATGACAACAAATTAAAAATGAAAAAGACAGGACCATTTAATTCTGCTGTCTGGCTATCTCCTTGCAATGCTTCAAATTATGTTGTGCTCATTCAACACAAAATTATGTCTCTCAAATTGCATGATGTGTTTTTGCTGATATATCCCTAGAGCTAAAAAAATAGTACCTTACCACAAAAATATTTTTATGGCACAAAATTTAAGTTGTTCCATAGTGGTTCACATAGGTGTAAAAAGAAATAGGCACAAAAAATAAAATTCCTGTAAACTATAAAAAAGTAAATTTCAAAGCATACGTTATAGAACCTAGTTGTCAATATGCAATGTATTAAAATACAGAACATGTAATGGAAAGATGTTTAGAACACGTAAGTAAATTGAACAAGTTACTTTAAAAAACTCATATGGCAAAGCATTATTGATACATCTTAATTCTCTCAAAAAGTATTCAGGTACAGAGCAGTTCTACAAAAACTTCCTAGATCTAAGTGTCACAATACTGCAACCATGGGTTTGAGAATGTTGCAGTATCTCAGGCAAATATTTAAGTGCAATAATTAGTCTCTAGTGACTGGTCCATTGAGAAACAATGCAGTAAATATATTAAAACACAAAAGGGAAAGAATATCCCAACATCCACTGCTACCCAGCCAGCTAGGTAACACAACCCTCATTTTTACTTCTTTCCCATTTTTCAAGGGTACATAAAACTGCATCAGTAGCAACCATCTCTCCAATTTCCATCCCTCAGAGTGCTGAGTGAAGACAGAGGCTTTGGAGGCTGAAGAAAACTAAAAAGAGACAAGAAAAACAGAGAGAGAGAGAGATTGTTAATAATCCTGTGAGTCACTTGACTTACTTTGACCTACTCTCCCATCTATGTTCCTCCACTGCAGTAATGAGAAGCCACTGGCACTATCTCAAGTGTACCTTGTGGTTCACACTTACGGGTCTTCACTGCATGCTTATCTCCCAGAGCCCCAGTTCGTGGCAAAGTGTCATGCATGTTGTATTTGCACAAGTAAATTTGCAACATAAATAAAGGGGCCAATACCCTTAACGTATAAAACATATTTTAAAGTAAGAAAAATAAAGGTTCCTGGCTAGAAAAAATGACCTAAAAACATAAATGGTTACTCTGTTGAATATAAACAGCAAATGAATATGAAGACATTTTCAAAACCTTATTAGCAATTGAAGATTTGCCTATCATATTGGCAAAACATTTAAAAATAATCTTTGGCTGAGTGCAGTGGCTCACATCTATAATCCCAACACTTTAGGAGGCCGAGGCAGGAGGAAAACTTGAGGCCAGGAATTCAAGACCAGCTTGGACAACATAGCAAGACCTTGTCTCTACAATTTTTTTTTTCAAATTATCTGGGAGTGGTGGTATGCATTGTAGTCCTAGCAAGGCAGGAGAATCACTTGAGCCCAGGAGTTTGAGGTTACAACAAGCTATGACCATACCACTGCACTCCAGCCTGGGCAAAAGAGCAAGACCCTGTCTCTAAAAACATAAATAAAATAAAAAATTTAAATTTAAAAAAGTTAAAAATAATAATACCTAGCATTTGCTTAAGTTTGGGGAAACAGACCATCTCATATTGTCTAGCAGTGACCTTTCCAAGAGTTTAGTTTGGAGACACATAGTCAAGGATAAATGTATGGTCTACAATAACCATATACATCAAATAATGTGATTCTAGTCAGCCATCAGCATGATGACACAGCTCTGCATTTACAAAGCAGAATAAGCCAAAACTTAATGCATAAATAAACATGTACCAAAATTATTTCTATCTGACACTAGGATTATGGGTCAGTCTTTACTTTTCTTTTTTATTATTATTATACTTTAAGTTTTAGGGTACATGTGCACAATGTGCAGGTTTGTTACATATGTATACATGTGCCATGTTGGTGTACTGCACCCATTAACTCGTCATTTAGCATTAGGTATATCTCCTAATGCTATCCCTCCCCCCTTCCCCCACCCCACAATTCAAGATGGATTAAAGACTTACTTGTTAGACCTAAAACCATAAAACCCTAGAAGAAAACCTAGGCAATACCATTCAGGACACAGGCATGGGCAAGGACTTCATGTCTAAAACACCAAAAGCAATGGCAACAAAAGCCAAAATCGACAAATGGGATCTAATTAAACTAAAGAGCTTCTGCACAGCAAAAGAAACTACCAGCAGAGTGAACAGGCAACCTACAAAACAGGGGAAAATTTTTCGCAACCTACTCATCCGACAAAGGGCTAATATCCAGAATCTACAATGAACTCAAACAAATTTACAAGAAGAAAACAAACAACTCCATCAAAAAGTGGGCGAAGGACATGAACAGACACTTCTCAAAAGAAGACATTTATGCAGCCAGAAAACACATGAAAAAATGCTCATCATCACTGGCCATCAGAGAAATGCAAATCAAAACCACAATGAGATACCATCTCACACCAGTTAGAATGGCCATCATTAAAAAGTCAGGAAACAACAGGTGCTGGAGAGGATGTGGAGAAATAGGAACACTTTTACACTGTTGGTGGAACTGTAAACTAGTTCAACCATTGTGGAAGTCGATGTGGCGATTTCTCAGGGATCTAGAACTAGAAATACCATTTGACCCAGCCATCCCATTACTGAGTATATACCCAAAGGACTATAAATCATGCTGCTATAAAGACACATGCACACGTATGTTTATTGCGGCACTATTCACAATAGCAAAGAGTTGGAACCAACCCAAATGTCCAACAACGATAGACTGGATTAAGAAAATGTGGCACATATACACCATGGAATACTATACAGCCATAAAAAATGATGAGTTCATGTCCTTTGTAGGTACATGGATGAAACTGGAAATCATCATTCTCAGCAAACTATCACAAGGACGAAAAACCAAACAACACATGTTCTCACTCATAGGTGGGAATTGAACAACGAGAACAGTCTTTACTTTTCTATTTTTCAATAGTTTATGTTTTTCGAAATTTGTTGTTGATCTGAGCATCTATTACTTCTAAACGAAAAAAAACAAAACTATTTATATATCCATAAATGCATAAAAACAGAAAAAAATTGCTTGTTCCACCTCTTTCAAACTTTTTACTATGATTTCCTCCTTCTCCTCCTTCATATCCTAACTTCTTGAAAGAGCTATCTGTATTTATTGTCTTTATTTCCTCATCTACCAATCTCTCCTCAAACCACTCTTATGGATTTTTAATATAAGATACTCCATGACATCCAGTTCAAGAAGGGAACATCATGACCAAGAGCTAGATTAAAATGTGCTTTGAAGTACTCTGAAACTTTGAAGAGAAAAAAAAATTTCTACCTGGACCATACTGAACTTACCAACATAAGCTGATAAAGCCCCAGGTGAATGTCATTAAGATGCTTTTCAAACCATAAATGTGTGGGAGGAGGGTGTGCACGTGCACATATGCCTGACACATTTTTCCATATTTTGATTAAAAATGGCTGATTCAACAAATATTTGAGATCCTACCTGTATTGGGCATAGTTCTTGGCATCGGGGATACACAGCAATGAACCAGAGTCAACGTCCCCCCGCCCTACAATTTTTGGATAGAGCTGCCATCTGAGCAAAGACCTGAAGGAGGCACGGAGCAAGCCATGCAAATAACTTGGGAGCAGAAAGCTACAAAAGCTCTGGAGACAGAGCTTATCTGGTAAAAGCAAAAGCAAAGGGTGTCTTAAGAGTGATAGTGATGAGGGAGTAAGGGAAGAAAATGACATCAGAGAGAAGGGGACCTGACCCACATAGGGATATCCATCACTTTTCAAAGTGAGGAGAGCACAAGTCAGGCCATAAAGGGTAGTGTCTTACTAAGGTTAAAGTGAGCCAAAGGAAAAGTCAGCATGTGTCTGGAGCAGTTTCTAGTTCCAAACTGCAAATGAAGTTATGCAAATAAAGATTCTTACCTTCTAACAGGTTGTGCAATTTTGCTTCGAGGCAGGTTACTCCCATTTATTGCCAACGAAGGTCTTGGGAGTGCACTGCGACCCATTATCCCAGAAGCTGCGGCTTTGTTCGGTGTGGGGATTCCTGTGTTGGAATACAGCTGTAAGCCGTTCGATAAAGGCATGTTACTGCTGCCTTGAACGGTTGGACTCACATAGGCTGTGGCTTTAAGAGGTTGTCGGATAGACACTGGGAAATGCCCCACACTGTGGACTCTGTGTTGAAGCTGTCCCGGTGATGGAACTAGAAGAGAAAATGATATTCACGTAAGCAAGCTTCTACCACTATCCAACTTAGGAAATGTGTGTTATTTTCAGAAGAGCCCATTATGCCTGGGAGTACAATATACACAGGAGGAGATAAATGGAATATAGGTTCCAGACAACACTGAGTCATGGAAAATTCTAGTCCTTGACAAAGATCTCCTGGTCTGTCCATCAGCCACATTTTGGAGTGCCTGGCTATATGCAGAAGCCAATTCTAAGCACAGCCTCCTTTCCTTTACAAATGTGATGATCTCTGAGTTCTTTTTTTGAGACGGAGTCTCGCTCTGTCGCCCAGGCTGGAGTGCAGTGGCGCAATCTCGGCTCACTGCAAGCTCCGCCTCCCGGGTTCACGCCATTCTCCTGCCTCAGCCTCTCCGAGTAGCTGGGACTACAGGCGCCCACCACCACGCCCGGCTAATTTTTTTGTATTTTTTTTAGTAGAGACGGGGTTTCACCGTGGTCTCGATCTGTCGACCTCGTGATCTGCCTGCCTCGGCCTCCCAAAGTGCTGGGATTACAAGCGTGAGCCACCGCGCCCGGCCGATCTCTGAGTTCTTACAAGATAAAGTCTTCCCGCTTGCTTGCTAGACATTAGGATTTCTTGATGCTTGCTTTGGTGGTGGTTCCATGAAAATAATGAGGAGATACTTTAATAGTTGTAATTATAGAAAAGAAGACAGAGGGCCGGGCGCGGTGGCTCACGCCTGTAATCCCAGCACTTTGGGAGGCCCAGGCGGGCGGATCACGAGGTCAGGAGATCAAGACCATCCTGGCTAACATGGTGAAACCCCGTCTCTACTAAAACTACAAAAAAAATTAGCTGGGCGCAGTGGCAGGCGCCTGTAGTCCCAGCTACT
Organism: Symphalangus syndactylus; assembly: GCF_028878055.3. Lineage (NCBI taxonomy): Eukaryota > Metazoa > Chordata > Mammalia > Primates > Hylobatidae > Symphalangus > Symphalangus syndactylus. The sequence continues at coordinate 43,711,132 of NC_072437.2, forward strand.
CGGGAGGCTGAGGCAGGAGAATGGCGTGAACCCAGGAGGCGGAGCTTGCAGTGAGCCGAGATCGCGCCACTGCACTCTGGCCTGGGAGAAAGAGCAAGACTCCGTCTCAAAAAAAAAAAAAAAAAAAAGGAGACAGAGGTGATATCTGTAGGTACAAACAGTTTATTACAGATATATTCCTTAAATAATATTCACTATGTCATTTATCTCTTTGAGTTGCTGGACATTATTACATTTATAATAGTAGCAAAACCTATAAAATGAAGGGAACTGGGAACTCTCTGGGTAAGAACCCTTAAAAATTTCATCAATATACTGACCCAACTTTGTGTATCATTTCACATTAAAAGGTAACAAACTGGTAGGCAAAAGTTTTTAAATTTTTTAATCCCTTTCTCCAAGGAAAACAATCAAATTTAATAGAAACTTATGCACAGAATTCTGCTTACATACTAACTACCCAAGCCTTTGCTGCCTAGTACTTGTAACATGGTTAAACATGGACATATCCTGTTTTCTAAAACAGTTGAATTTACCTAATCATGGAATATATAAATACTTTTTTGAAATAAAGATAAGGGGGAAAAAGACTCAAAAAAGTCTCTATGGTTTTATTTATCATCTCTTGAAAATATTTCCTTAAAAATAGTTTTCCTTAAATTTTTTTTCCTTAAAAAATTTTTTCCTTAAAAAAATTTGCTCAAGTATACAAGGCAAAATCTATACACAGAAATACTGATACATGTGTTATCAAAAAGATAACACATCATGATCAAGCAGGTTTCATCCCGGGGATATAGAAATGGTTTAACATACATACATACTGTTTAACATACATACAAATGGTTTAACACACATCACATAGACAGAATTAAAAACTAAAACTATATGATCATCTCAATAGATACAAAAAAAGCATTTGATAAAATCCAGCATCCCTTTATGATAAAACCCCTCAACAAAATAGGCATAGAAGGGACGTACTTCAAAGTAATAAAAGCGATATATGACAAACCCATAGTCAACATCATATTGAATGGGGAAAAGTTGAAAGCATGCCCCCTGAGAACTGGAACAAAACATCCTTCATAAGAATGTCCACTTTCACTATTTCTACATAACACATAACATTTCTACATAACATAACACAGGAAGTCCTAGCCAGAGTACTTACAGAAGAGAAAGAAATAAAGGGCATCCAAATTGGAAAAGAGGATGTCAAACTGTCACTGTTTGCCGATAATATGATTGTATACCTAGAAAACCCTGAAGACTCATCCAAAAAGCTCCTAGATCTGATAAATGGATTCAGTAAAGTCTCGGGATACAAAATCAATGTACACTGCTGTATACCAACAACAATCAAGCTGAAAATTAAATCAGGAACTCAACCGCTTTTACAACATCTGTACAAAATAAAATAAAATACTTAGAAATATACTTAACAAAGGAGGTGAAAAATCTCTACAAGGAAAACTACAAAACACTGTTGAAAGAAATCACAAATGACACAACAAAACACATCCCATGCTCATGAATTGGAAGAATCAATATTGTAAAAATGACCAAACTGCCAAAAGCAATCTACAGATTCAATGCAATTCTATCAAAATACCATCATCATTCTTCACAGAACTAGAAAAAACAATCCTAAAATTCATATGGAACCAAAAAACAGCCCACATAGCCAAAGCAAGACTAAGCAAAAAGAACAAGTCTAGAAGCACCACATTAACTGACTTCAAATTATACTACAAGGCTATAGTTACCAAAACAGCACGGTACTGCTATAAAAATAGGCATAGCGACCAGTTGAACAGAATAGAGAACCCAGAAATAAACCCTAATACTTACAGCCAACTGATCTTCAATAAAGCATACAAAAACATAAACTGGGGAAAGGACACCCTATTCAGTAAATAGTGCTGGGAAAACTGGCAAGCCACATGTAGAAGAATGAAACTGAATCTCCACCTCTCACCTTATACAAAAATCAACTCAAAATGGATCAAAGACTTAAATATAGGACCTGAAACCATAAAAATTCTAGAAGATAATATTGGAAAAATTCTTCTGGACATTGGCTTAGACAAAGAAATCATGACTAAAATCCCAAAAGCAAAGGCAACTCAAACAAAAATAAATAAATGGGACCTAATTAAACTAAAAACCTTCTGCACACCAAAATAAATAATCAGTGAGTAAACAGACAACTCACAGAGCAGAAAAATATATCTGCAAACTATGCATCTGACAAAGGACCAATAGCCAGAATCTACAAGGAACTCAAATAAATCAGCAAGAAAAAAAAAAAAAAACAAGTAATCCCACCAAACAGTGGGCAAAGAACATGAACTGACATTTCTCAAAAAAAGATACACAGCCAACAGACAAATGAAAAAATGCTCAACATCACTAATCATTAGGGAAATGCAAATTAAAACCACAATGAGATACCACCTTACTCTGCAAGAATGGCCATAATTAAAAAGTCAAAAACAATAGATGTTGATGTGGATGTGGCAAAAAGGGAACACTTTTACACTGCTGGTGGGAGTGTAAATTAGTAGACCCACTATGGAAAACAGTATGAAGAAGATTCCTTAAAGAACTAAAAGTAGAATTACCATTTGATCCAGCAATCCCACTACTGGGTATCTACCTAAAGGAAAAGATGTCATTATTTGAAAAAAAGACACATTCATAAGCATGTTTATAGCAGCAGCATTTACAGTGGCTTAGATATAGAACCAACCTAAGTGCCCATCAACCAACAGGTGGATAAAGAAAATGTGGTATATATACACCAAGGAATACTACTCACCCATAAAAAGAAACAAATTAATATTTTGCAGCAACTTTGATGGAGCTAGAGGCCATTATTCTAAGTGAAATAACTCAGGAGTGGAAAAGTAAATATCGTATGTTCTCTCGTGTAAGCGGGAGCTTAGCTATGAGGATGCAAAGGCATAAGAATGAAATAATGGACTCTGGGGACTTGTGGGGAAGTCTGGGAGGGTGGTGAGGGATAAAAACTACATATTGAGTACAGTGTACACTGCTTCGGTAACAGGTGCAGCAAAATCTCAGAAATCTCCACTAAAGAACTCATCCATGTAACCAAAAACCAGTTATACCCCAAAAACTATTGAAATAAGGAAAAAAAAAAAGAAATGCTGATACATGTGTATAGTAGTCAAAAAACTTTATAAAAATAAAGTCTATATAAGATCCTCCCTTAGGTGTGTTCCCATTTAGCTTTGTGACACAGCAAAGTTCTCTTGGTTGACAAATCATCTCTAAGATTCTTTCTAATCAATTCTGTAATGCCTTAATTTGCTAGTTTTTAACCATGCAAAATTTTAATATACTAGTTCAGCAACTGTAATAAGTCTACTGCACTAACACAAGATGTTAATAATAGGGGAAACGAGGAGGATACAGAGGGTGAGGGATTACATGGGAATTCTCTGTACTTCCTGTTCAATTTTTCTATAAACTGAAAACTGCTCAAAAAAAGTTAATTTTTTAAAAACCTTCAACACATGAATTTGGCTCAATTTCTTCTGAAGCATAATATACATAAAATACACACATCTTAAGTCTATAGCTCAGTGAATTTTCAAAGTGAACATGTTCATGTAACCACTACTTATATCAAGATAAAAAGCATCACCAGCACCTTACAAGGCTCTCTCATGCCTCTTCCTAGCCAAAACTCCCCCAAAGGTAAGTGTTATTCCCACTTTTATCACAACAGACTGTTTTTTTCCTATTTTGAGCTTCCTAGGAATAGACTTATTAGTATGTTAACCTTTTAATCTGGCTTCTTTCACTCGACACTTTGTCTGTGAGATTCACCTGTGTTGCTGTATTACTAAGCAGTATTCCATTGTACAAATGTGATTATTCCCCTGATAACAGAAAGCTAGGTTATTTCTAATTTGGGGTTTTATGAACCTCCTTGAACATGTTTTGGTGATCATATGCACTCATTATGTTGGGTAACTATTAGGAGATATTAATTTAGCAAAGTTGCTGGATTCAATATCAAAACATAAAAATCAATTCTATTCAAAATACCAGCAAACTAGTAGAAACTGAAAGAAACCTGAGGAAATACTATTTATAAAAACACTACTTATTAAAAATCACAATACCTAGACATTAACTTAACTATAGAAACATAAAACCTCTATATAGAAAGCTACAAAACTTCACTGATATTAAAGACCTGAGTCAATTAAGGACTATTACATATTAATGGATGCAAAGACTTAATATTGTTAAGATCTTCCAAAAATTGATCTACAGAGTCAATGAAATGCCAACCAATTTCATTTGAAATGAAATTACAGAACAGTTTATTCAGGAATAGAGTCCTACTATCTCTCTTACATGTAACATATATAATCACCCTTGATTTAAAAAAAAACACATAAGAGAAACTACTTAAAATTAATAGGCATAATCCTAATTTTACAAATGAGAAAACAAGACTGAGAAAGAATACTTAACTTTCCAAAGAGTTTATGATTAAGAAAAGACCCCAAACCAGGTCTTTGACTACAACTGTGTTCCTCCTTCTATACTTGCAGCCTTTCCAACCCTCTATCCTACCTCTGTTCTTTTCAGAAGGCAAAATAGCCCAGAACCAGAAATTGTCATGATAAGAACTTAGAATGCATAAAGAACAGTGGCTTAGAATGCTCAGAAATGAAAGTAAATGAGAGCATAATCTTAAGATTTGAAACAAAAGTTATGAGAGTCCTCCTTCTCCCACACATTAATATTCTTCTTGAGGGCTTTCTCTCAGTATTATGCTTGACTTAGAAATGATGATTTTTATATTTTCCTCATTTCTTTTACACGCATGAATTGGAATCTACTACAAAGAAGATGTTCCCCTCTATTTATCCAATTAAGTATGAACCCATGCATATTTATTTTATTCCATCAGTTATAATCCATTACTATAATTATTTACTCTGTGGCTCAAACTGCCCCAAATTTGGCCATTAGGAGGTTCCTTCAACTTTGTTCCTGTATCCTTTTGACATTTTCCCGTCACTGTGGGGGCACTTCAATCAAAGCTGAACATTCTTTGCAGTGTACACTCTATTTTGGGTTACATACATTTTTCTGGCACTCAAATCTGCTACCAATACACACTGAGTTGGAGTCAACAAAAATTCCTAATTGTTACCATATTTGCTATTCTCTAAACTGTATTTCTCCCATCCTACACTTAAACACTATTGATTTTTTTTTTTCTTTTTTCAAGACAGGGTCTCATTCTATCTATTGCCCAGGCTAGAGTGCAGTGGTGCAATCTTGGCTCACTGCAGACTCAACCTCCCGGGCTCAAGTGATCCTCCTATCTTGGCCTTCCAAGTAGCTAGGACTACTGACATGTGCCACCATGCCTGGCTAATTTTTGTATTTTTTGTAGAGACGGGGTTTTGTCATATTGTCTAGGCTGGTACGCTACTGATTTTTGTAGTTCAGATATAGAATTGTATATTTCTATCAGCTAAATTTCTTCATGACACATTTGGCCCATTCTCCTAACTTTCTGACATAAAATGAGCTGTTAGTCCTCTCGGTTTCTACCACTGGCAAATTTCATAGGTTGTTTATGTGTTCTTATACAAGCCATTCATTTCAAATATTTAACAGATCAAGCTTTAACACAGAATCCTGTGGCATTCATTCAAGCATTCACTGAGAGTTCCTTGTTCTGGCAACACGTCAGGCACTGGGAACAGAAAATCAAATAAATGATGGCCCAAGCCCAGAGGGAGCTTACAATCTAGTAAGGAAGACAAACATATTAATGGTAAAACATGGTACACTGAATAACAGAGGTAAGCACCGAAAATCTAATCCACTCTAGCATTTTTTGGGGGGTATTTGAGAAAGTGTGTTAGGGTGATCAAGTAAGCAATGAAGACTTCCAAGGGCATGGTATTTGGACTGTATTATAAAAGTAAATAGGAGTAAACCGAACGAAGAAAGAAAAGGAAGAATGCTAGGCAGAGAAGAACAGCACAAGGAGCTAGAATATGATAGCAGTGAAAAGCTCTGGGAATAACCAGACCTAGGTCTGCCTCTCTGCTCTTCCACCTGCATGGCCTTGGACAAACTGTTCCTTAATCTATCAGAACTGTTTCCTCTTCCACAAAGTAAGAATGGCAGTAGAAACTAATTCATAGAGTTGTTGGTGGAACTAAATAAGATAATGAATATAAACTAGTTAGCACAGTTCCTTGTACAGAGTAAATGATGTCACTTGGTTGTTAGGAACTAAAACATAAAGAAATGAAAGATCACTGCATGTTAGGAAGATACAACTTGACTCCCAAAACTAAGTTTGAGGGAGAAGAGCTACAAACCATTTTGGATGCAGACTTAAGACATCCGGTTGATGACTCTTGGCCAGTACACTCAGAACATGCTCAGCCTCCCAAGTTTGGGCATTTTTATGAATACTGATAATATGTCCTTGTGCCTTCCTCCTAGAGGTCAGCGTAAGACTTAACTGCAACAACCCATATAGACAGCATGAGTAGGAATGGGGGGATGCCGATGCAACACATCCCCACATAAAGTGAAGATATACAGCACTAGGCCTAATGCTCACTCTGTCGCTCACTGCTGGGTAAAACACAGAAAGTAAGTAACAGAACGTGGGGTAAGCTAAAATAGAGTGGATAAAAACTACTTTAGACACACTAAAATATAACTTCATTTAGGGGGAAAAAGACAAAAGTATGCACAGGTGAAAAACAAGACAAAAGGAACGGCTAATCAGAATGAAGTGTGCTTATTGAGGCAGACAGCTAGAAAGAGGAGGATCTGCAAGGAAAAAAATGTTTGTATGATGAGTGGATAAATCAATCACCATGTAGTACTTCTACTATCCTAGGATATAAAGGACTACAAATAATTTACTATTATTATACAAATAACAATTTACTATTATTAATTAATACCACGGGCACTGGTGAAAATACTATTCAACTCTAATGGTGAAATAAAAAAAATAAGTTACAGGGGAAGGAGAAAAGTTTAGTGTTCTTGCAAGTAAATATAAAGAAATGAAACATTAAGATATTTTCCTTACAATTAAAAATTATAAAAAATAATTATACAATTATACAATATATAACTATATCAAATAATTATACTCACTACAAGACTGTATTCTTGAAATTCCATTTCCAGCTCCATGCAAGCTTGAGTCAAAACTCTGACTATTTCGCACGGTGACTGGAGAACTAACGTTGCTACTAATGGCAGTTGTACTTGGCATCCGGGCTAGGTTAGGCATACTTCTTCGGAGCTTATCTGGAAAAAAATTTTACTATGTGAAAAATGACAGATGTTATGCAACCAAAATACTAGCTTTCAAAAGCAAATAACAAAAGTCATATTGTGCTCAATAATAAATAAAAATTATTACGTGCTGATGATCAAGCTTTCTAACCTATTGTACAGGAAAACACAAGCCCCAACCAGAAGGGTTCCACCAAATAAACATGTGTGATGCTTAATATTGAGCGCCAACTTGAGTGGATTGAAGGATGTAAAGCATTGCTCCTGGGTGTGTCTGTGAAGGTGTTTCCAAAGGAGATTAACATTTGAGTCAGTGCACTGGGAGGGGTAGACCCACCCTCCATCAGGATAGGCACCATCTAATCAGCTGCCGGCATGGCTAGGATAAAAGCTCAGAAGAACGTGGAAGGAGCAGACTTCACCTTTCTCCTGTGCTGGATGCTTCCTACCCTCGAGCATCAGACTCCAAGTTCTTCAGCTTGTGGACTCTCGGACTTACATCAGTGGTTTGCCAGGAGCTCTCAGGCCTTTGGCCACAGACTGAAGGCTGCACTGGCAGCTTCCCTACTTTTTGAGGATTTGGGACTCCGACTGTCTTCCTTGCTCCTCAGCTTGCAGACAGCCTATCATGGGACCTCACCTTGTGATTGTGTGAGTCAATACTCCTTAATAAACACCTCTTCATATATGCATTTATCCTATTAGTTCTGTCCCTCTAGAGAACCCTGACTAATACAATGTGTTAAAGGAGAACAAGACTTCTATAAAAAGACATAGGGACTAGCTAAGCAGTTAGCTATCTGTTCATATTCAATAAGTGGCTAAAACTATATTTAAAAAGTTAGAAAATAATCTTATAGCCATTAAATTCATCAAAACAATCCTAGAAATTAAGTTACATGCTTCTAAAAAAAAAACCTAGAAAAATCAAAACCAACACTTACTGAATCTTTTGCTACCATATCAAAATGGAACAAATTAATAAAATTCAAACTTCAGATGTCTTGAAATATCCACTCATCACATTAACATGACCACATTAATCTCTGGAAAGTTTTAACTTTCATGAGTACGCCACCAAATGTTTGCAGATGAAAAAGACCAAGAGAATGCTTCAATTTTTTTGCCTTGCTAAGTTCATCTTCTGCCACCAAGAGGCAGCAGAGAGTCACATACAGATCTCAATGTTGAGATGCGTGAAATAACACATGTGAAATAAGCCAGCCACAAGACCACAACTCTATGAGACACTTTTTCCTTGATCAATACACATCCCCCCAAAACTAAAGTACCTATGTCTGGTCATTTAAACTGAAAAAAAAAAGCATATATACGAGTACTAAGCCATAACTAATTCAAGGACAAAACTAATTCAAGTACTGAATTCATTTCTTTCTCCCCTTCACACACTACTCCTTCTGCATTACTTAGATCCATAAATTGTAGCCCTGTCCAGCACATCACCTAATCCAAAAGTCTGGGAGTCTCCCCTTCTCTTTGCACCATACTTTCCAAGTCCTGTTAATTCTGCCTCATAAATATGTAGTGAGTCTTCCACTACCTAGTTCTTACCTCATTATTGATCACCTACATTTTCACAAAATTCTCTTAATTGGTCTCCATGTACCCTTGTGTCTTGTTTCTCCCATCCATCTCCCATACAGCCGATTCCACTCTTCCTAGAGCACAGCACGCATCTAGTCACCCACTTGCTGAAATCCCTCCAACTCCTCAATTGCTCCCCTGCTCCTTCTTCTGAAAGGCCAAGCTCCTGAGCACAGCCTAGATGAGGCCTTCAAGGCCCAGGCTCTTTATACTTCTTCAGCCTGGCCTCTCAGCCTGCTCCCCGACCACAGGGGAGAACTCTCTCATACCTGTGAGCAGGCTGGTCCCTCCATGTGGACACCCATCCTCACTTTGGAGAAGGAACAAATGAACAAGGGAACATTTACTGTGTTTACACTAAATACCAGGCACTCTGTGAGCTGTTGGGGATACCACAGTGTATTAGGCAGATACAGTCGCGAGTCTCATTGAATTTATAGTCAAGATTTATGGTCTAGGTTTATAGTCTAGACCAGTGCTTCTCAATCCTTCCCCACCCATTGTTGATCCTAAAGAGAAAATCTAAAATACATTTAATTAAATTTAAAATTAAATTTTCTCCCAAATAAAATAAATATTAAAGATTAACATTTTGATAGGGGTAAACCATGGAAGATCATAAATCATTATAATATCTAAAATTTTTTTCACCCCTCCAACTTACAAGATATTTTTATCTTTATTCATATATACCCCAAAACACTAAAGTGCACATATCAGAGCATTCAATCTTGTGGTCATTTTCTTTCAAGCAAAACCAGAAAATAATGATATACTTGAATATTAATCCAAAAAGCATGCAAGGCAAAATCAAACTCAGCTCTTCTTATTCCCCTTTCATACACTACTCCTTTGACATTAGTAATACCTATTAAATTGCCACGTCCAGCAATTTTTGCTCCCTTGGGATAGAAAAGACAGAAGATTAAACAAGCACAATAAGTATACTTAGATAATATGTATAATAAGAAAGCATAAGAAACTGTAGAGAGTGCTATGGTAGAAAGCACAAAAGAATATTTTACTCATGTGGCTCTTACTAATACTTTAAGAATTGGCACAATTATCCCCACCATAGAGAAGCTTTTCTATAGGCTTCCCAGCTGGAAGTATCTACCTCTCACACATTTCTTTACTTTCTGTGTGTAGTTCTAGACTAAGGATGCTCAAATATTGCCATTGACTGTTAGATTCCTTGGCAATTTTCCTCATTATCGTCTTGATGCCTATTTTTAACAATCATATGTCTCATACTCCCAAATTCCTATTAAAGTTCCCAGCCTCACAGAGCAGGTACTTCATATATCAGCAAATATTATGTGTACGATTTGGCAGACAGTGTGTAGTAAGAAGGGAGGAATTAGAAGGACTCTTCTCTACATAATCTTAGTGGCTATATCTAGATCTTTTGACTATCACAAAAACTGGTGTAAAAAAGTCAGCCTCTATCAGTACTAGACTATTTTCACTATATATATTTCCAATATATACATTTTTAAGCAGCAGGGAGGCACAGGAACATAATTTCTCAATAATGCTATTGAGAAAATTAATTGAGCTTCTATATTTCTTTTTAAAATCTCTCTCCAACTATTTACTGTAATAGTTTTCATACATATAGAAATGTTAAAAAATAGTATCATAAACACCTGTTTTTCCACCTGGCTATACTGGTTGTTTCCATTTTGCCATATTTAATTCATCTCCACATATAGATTTGTTTGCTTTGCTAAACAAGATAAAACTTCAGACATCTTGACGCTTTAAATGCATACTGATCTCCTGAGAAAATTCTATAGAATCACAATATTGTAATCACATGTAAACAAATTAACAATATCATATGATAATCTGCACACAAAACTTTTCAGACATCCCAAGAATATCTTTCATAAGCTTTTTCCTCTAAACCACGATCCAATCAAGGTCCATACCTTACATTTGGCTATGTCTCTAATCTGTGTTAGTCTTTAAAACCAATCTTTACGCATATTTAAGCAACAAGTCTGTTTCACAAAGCTTTAATCTTGAAATATGCTCTTAAAAATAAGGTCTTCCAAGTGTAAACATTTAGGACACTATTCCCCTTGGAACAAAGCTGTGATCTCCAACTTGTGTCAGACCATCTGGAAATGAGGTACATTTCCTGTCAAACAATGTGGAACGTTTTAATAACCACATATTCTTTAAAGTTCAGGGAACCAAAAGTAATGTTCTATTTCTATCTTCACAAGAAATCAGCAGTTTAATCTTCAAGGGCTGAGATGCAGCAGGAAACTGGAAAAATAGACCAAGTAAAGAATTCAAATGAGTTTGCTCACATTAAAGAGGCAGCAAGACTCACCACTCTATGAACAAAGACTCAGGAATCTTTAGGACTAAAGGAGACACTCATTATCCACCAAACAGCTAGATCTAGGCATCGAGGCAACACAGGCTCCAGGGGAGGTCCTCATGATAATAAGGACTACATCATGCCACCAGTAACCCCTGCCATACTGTAGAATTATAAAAAAGTTGGTGAAGATTCTACAAGTTCAGTCATTTTGATATTTAGCAAGTTATTCCAGTTACGCTTCTTTCAATTCTATGAATCCCAGAAATATCCCAGAAAGTTTTATGACCCGTCTCTTTAAATCTAGGCAGTGTAGGAACTACAAAAGCAGTAAATATTAATATACATTTCTAGTTTATTCTCAATTATTTTAAAATGAATCAACAGTTTAACAATTATTTTCTCCTATCTATATTATTTTGATAATTTAGAAAAATATTTAATAGATTAGTTTCAAAGTTACCATTCTTATTTCACAGTTTTATGCTCAATATTCTATAGTAACAAATGCAGGCTAGGACATCTGAATCATATGTTAATAAAAGTTTAAAAACAAAAGGGGAGAAGACAACCTTTATTCAGCACATCCACTCCCGGCTACAGGCAATGTAACATTCATTTATTTCATTTACTCCTTATAATATATTTAGGTGGAGAAAATGTGTACCAGATGGTTTGGTGTGAAATTATACCTAAGTTTCCTAAGAGATAGATATTATCTTGTCCACATTTTAGTTAGGGAAACCAAACCTTAGAGAGTTGAGAAACACAGGATCTACTGGACTTCAGAGCCTCTGCTCTCAACCATTAAGCTAATTAGTCAGAAGTCATATCCAGAAAATTGCCTTTGTATTCCATTTTTCTTGTATTGTGAAAACTAGACATTTTAGGCAAAATAAAACTACCATAAAGGGACCTAAACTGTGGTATGTCTCCACTTTCCTGTGAAGAATATCCTAGCATAGGATTCACAGAAACCTAATCCTTTTCAAACGGTGTTTGATGGAAGTGAATACCACTTTTCTGAGGTGCAACAAACAGCTAAGTGGAGAAAAATGATCCTATTGACAATATCAATCAAGATGCAGAGCAGCATCTGCTTAGCAACTTGACTACGATGTTCTAAAACACTTAAGTAAAAAAAAAAAAAAAGCTTTAGAGAAATGATTCTAGGTGGCCTCTCAATTTTAATAAGATGTTATGACTTCCACTAAGCACATGGAGTACATTGTCTTTCTGATGCTATGAGCTTTAATATGTTAGTCATGATGACATTTTTTAGCCACCACTCCTTTAAACTTGAAATCTCAAGGTAGTAAGAGAAATTACAAATATAAAATTTTAAATATTTCCAAATGATCTCTTAATTAGCATCAGCATGAATGATACAAGTACAAAGGAAGAAAGGGTAAAAACTAAATACAGGGTTATGGCTGATCACTAATACAAAATTTATATTTGGCCTATAAATATTTTTAAAGACCATTTGATCACTTCTGGACCCAGCTTTGAGAAACAGTGCTATATAATAATTAAGAACTGTAATTGTATAATTATAAATTATTTTTGATTGGTTTGTTTCTCCATAACATATAGAATTTGTGTGTGAGGGTTCAAGTGATCATTAGTATAAAAACACAACATGCTTAGAATATTACATGATTGCTTCTCCCATTGTTCTTAGAAGTCAGAGTCCAACTCCTGCAAGTGTGGAAGAAAGATAAATGATGAGGAGATAGAAAAAGTATGAAAGAATGACACAGACAGCAACCCACCATGTTGACAAGACAGATCAATTTCCCATTACCCTGCCAGATGCTAACGGAAAGCAGCCTCCATGTTCCTGCTGCTACACAGATCTTAACTCTAGATGTCAGGAGATCAGAGGGAAAGACACATCCCAAACTTGCCTAGATCTGGCTGTGTAAGAGCAGCATCCTCTGCAAGCATCATCATTCATGCTTACAACCTCACTCTGTGCTAGGAACAGACAGTAAGAGACTGAAGGTTGTGGACAAGGTAAGGAATGACAACTCACAGCCTTTGCCTCCATGGGCTTGACCACAAACTTCTCAGCTTGTACAACCCTGCCTGTGCCACAGGCACCAGCAACAATGCAGAGATGCCGCACATTTATAACTCATTCCGAGCCAGCTATGTCATGGAGGTTTTCTTGAAGCTGTGAGTTTATAAATCTGGGACACGTAATCAGAAGCCAGTCAATTAGAGATGCAAATTTAGACCAAACTGAGAAGGTCTGGAGGATGATTTTTAATCTGAGAAACATTGACCAATTATCTATATTTCTCTTAAAACTATTTCTTGGCCAGGTATGGTGGCTGTCATCCCAGCACTTTGGGAGGCCAAGGCAGGTAGATTACCTGAGGTTAGTGGTTCAAGACCAGCCTGGTCAACATGGTGAAACCCCATCTCTACTAAAAATAAAAAATAAAAAATAAATTAGCCAGGCATAATGACACATGCCTGTACCCCGGCTACTTGGAAGGCTGAGGCAGGAGAATCGTTTGAACCTGGGAGGTGGAGGTTGCAGTGAGCTGAGATCGTGCCACTGCACTCCAGCCTAGGGGACAGAGACAGACTCTGTCTCAAAAACAAAAACAAAAACACAAAAACCATTTCTTGACCACATATAAAAAAATCAAAGCATATCAAATACCAAAAAAGCATACAACCTACCTCCATTGGTCCTATTTGGTTGCTGATCTGGAGTTTGGGCTTGAGGTGAATAATACTGTTGCTGCTGGTAATTATTTGAAGGAAAATACTGGGAACTGGGACTCCTCCTACACTCCCGAATGCTGGAGAAAGTCTGTGAATGGGGAATTCCTCTTTGGAAAGGGGAACATCTTGGAAGACGAGGCTGAGGTGGTGGCAAATGATCAAATTCCTCTTCATCCTCCAGACTGTATCGGTCATATTCTTGATCACTACATGTCCCTTTTTTTCCTGAACTCAATGACACACTGGAACTATGTCTTGATACAGATGCTGAAGTAGAAGCATAATCTTGCCTGAGACCTACAAAATAACAAATAGTACTCTAATGTATTTTGATCTAGCTAACATTTAGTTATAATTAACCAAGTATTAGATGAAAAATTGTGCCAAACAAATTACTCACAGAGACTTATTATCTTGTTCTCAAGTTTACTAAATTGACAAGTTTACCAAGACAATAATCACATTTACCTATGATACAGATATCTAATATTGGACAATTCTGTTTTGCAAAAAGATTGCCCCAATTCCAGTGAAGATTATATGTACCTGCTACAGCTCATTCATTAATATCTATCAATTTCCCCTTTTCAAATCAAGAGATATTTTAGAAGGGGAACTTAGGAAGAAATATTCATCTCATTATGAATAGTTTGCTATGAGTTAAACCAACTAAAATCTTCAAATCTCTGCCCAAGTAGGAAGTCATTCTGCTCCCCACCCCCAACTTTTAAAGTCAAAGGGAAAGTTTAAAAGCTGAGGTACAAATATTTTCCCACAAGGTCATCTCTCTATTATTCTTTTATATTACTAATATTATCTCTTTCAAAGCACAGACACCTCAATACTTCTAATAGTTTTAGGTCATCCTATAAGGTAATCATGTAAAAACAGTCAAACTACAAAGTTCTCATTATTTAACCCATTGCCAGTACTACAATTTTTTAAAAAAGTGGTCTATCCCTGACTACTTAACTTCTGAAACTGACATACAATCATTTAGTCATATATATTTTTAGAAAGAGTATTTAAATTTGCTTTTACTAAATAATGATATAAAATAACCACTTTTCCCCTTAAAAATGTATCTTACTAAATCCTGCATAAGCATTACCATGTTTCTCATAGAAGCCTTGACTAATTCTGAAAGCAGGAAATTATTATGCTTAGATGATACTTGATTATTTCTACTTATGTTGGCGGAAAAGATAAATCCAAAACAAACACTCCAGTTCTGTGCCTTTTGATACCATTAATGCCCTTCAACTAGTTCACTCCCAGATAATTTTTTGTAACTTTATCGCAGAACCAGTGAAAAACTATCCTATTTCTACTTATCTACTCTTTCACAATTATTTACCTGGAGAAGTATGTCAATGCATTTTAACTGAAATTTTAAGATAACTGTAGACTCACATGCAGTGCTTAAAAAACAACAAAACTGCGCACTTTGCCCAGTTTCCCCCAGTGGTAACACTGTGCAAAATTATAGAATAATATGACAGCCAGGGTATTGGCAGTGATATAATCCACTCATTTTATTCAGATTTTCACAGGTGTGTGTGTGTGTGTGTGTGTGTGTGTGTCAGAGATAGAGTATTAAGCTGTATGCAATTTTATTACCTACAGGTTCAAAGATCCACCAATGAATAGTACCAACACTGCAAAACTCCCGTGTTACCCTTTTATAACTACATCCAGCTTCGAGACCCTCTTGAGACCCTAAGCCCTATCCCTAACTCCACCAACCACTAGTCTGTCCTCCGTTCCTAACATTTTGTCATCTCAAAATGTTGTATGTGTGGAATTATACAGTATGCACTCTCTTACGATCAATTTTTTTATTCACCATGATTCCCTGGAGTTGTGTATATCAGTAGTTTGTTCCTCTTTATTGCTGAGTTGTACTCCATGGTATAGATGTAGCATGATTGGTTTAATCATTTACCTACTGAAGGCCATCTAAGCTAATTCCAGTTTTGGGCTATAAAGGTGCTCAGAACATTCACGTACAAGTTTTTGTGTGAACACAAATTTCCACTATTCTGGGATAAATATCCAAGAGTGCAGTTTGCTGGGCCACATGAAAGTTGCACCTCTAGTTTTTTAGGAAACTGTCCATCTGTTTCCACAGTAGCAATACCAGCAATGTCCATGTATCAATGTGTTTTCATCAGACTAAGTCCTACTACCTCATGATAGTGTGAGAAGCATATAACTGGCTCCACCTAAAAAGTAGGACAGTATGAGAGAAAGAATCTAATTATTTGCCCATTACCTGGAGAGAAATGCCTGAACCTCCCCCTCTGCCTGTATATTCCAAGTGGAAGCCTCATTTTGCTAGTTTAGAAAGAACACATACTTTCTTCTTGCAGACGAGCCATGATCTGAACATCAGTGAGGTCCTGTAATTTATATCCCATGGAGATAGAATCATCCTCCAATTCTGAAGTACTCAGCTCACTGTCGATAGATGACTGGGGACTGAGAGGGGAGCCCCTGGAAGTGTAACCTGAAACACAAAGGAAATGTGTGTTCGTTCATCTGCAGGACTGATAGCTATACATGCTTTACAATTCATATATAAACAGTCAGCAATTTGTCTCATGTTTTCGTGTTACAAAAATCACCAACATGTCACCATTTAATGGTCAACGTGCACATCATGTGTACACAATTCATATATACAAAACCACTTGTTCATTGTTTTCAAATTGAATTTTCACAATTTAAAAAGTCACCATGTACTATATACTTAAATTGTTAAGAGGGTAGAATTCACATTATATTTTTTATCACAATAAAAAATTCACTACTGCTAAAATCTATCCTATTAGATATGTATATATCTAAAGGCATGGTATAAGAATATATATTCATGTATACTTTAATAATAAGACACACTTGTCTGACAGTAACTGATTATATATTTTTAAATTAAATGTTAATCTGGTCCATTTCTTAATGAGTACAAACAGCAGTGCTACAAATGGGTAAGAATATCACATCAAAAAGGCACACATACATATGCAGAAATATATACAACACCCACATAATACAGACCAGAGAGTAGTCACGGGAGACTTATAGCCACCCATGAGAATAAAAAAACCAATGGCTTCAGATAAAAGAACCAAAGAACAAATAGAAGAAGGCTATAGGAATGGAATCACACCAATGCTGAGAAAAATAAGAAAATGGTGAGATCCTCATCTCATAAAAAGCCACTATGACTATTTTCTTCTACACAGCCTTAGCTAAATTTAAAAGCTACCAGAAAAAAAATTTAAAAAAATAAAGACTTACAATCTTGAATAATAAAAACTACCTAAATTGTGTTTGACATTTAATTTTAAAAGCACATAAGCATTTGGAAATACAGAACTGCATGCATATACTTTTGTTAAGGAGGGAAGACTGTCTGCTACACACAATTGAGAGCAGTAGATCAATGGTGTTAAGGGTACAAATTAGTGCTAGGCCTTTTGTACCCAAAGTAAGTGTGCAGCACAAACTCTCCATTCTAAGATTATTCTCAAGCTTTTCAAATGAAAGATGAATATTTAAGCTGTGTTTAGTAACTGAATTACAAAGCAAGCAGCTAGTCAAGAAGTTAAAATATTACCTGTTTTTTCAGGTGTTAGTATTGCTTTATTTGAGGTTTTAGAGAAGCTGGGAGTATTAATGCCATTGCTATAAGGGCTGAGTCTTGCAACAGGACTATAAGGAAAAGCCAGTGAGGCAGCTGAAGAGAAGAGACTCCGCCATCGGCTAGCTGTCACAGAAGCAGAAAATAGCAGCAGTTAGCTATATGGAAGCAGATGTTGACTTGTCAGAAGGAGAAAAGGAAGAGAGTAAAAAAAAAAAAAAAGACAAAGCAACTTTTCATAGGACTATCTTAACTGACTTCCACTTATCTAAATAAAAAATATATAAAAATAAACAATTTGTGAATTAGGGTCCTATTTATACATCCAATTTAAAAAAGTAAATCAATCTTACTTTGACTAAAGCCAACACGCCTGCATAATAATGAAAATTTATTTTGAGTTTCTACGTTAGAAATGTTTTCAATTTTCTATTTCCATATAAGGATTTAGTGTTTTGCAATATAAAAAAGGATTAGTGTCAAAAGAAAAATTCAAGTTTATAATCTTCCTAATCTTTAGGAATTAAGGGAAATGTTCTTAATATTAACTATATGTAATTCTATATTTTTTCTACTCAGTTAATATCAGAAAATGTTGACAAAAAATATTTTATGTAAATTCATTATCGGATTATGGGAGGACTTAGAATGACTATTGTGTTTCCAAATGGCCTTAAGACCAAAACAAGGTTTAAAGGAAAAACAGTGTACAAAGTAACAGAGGGGTATCTATACCAGAATTTAACAATGACTATCTTAGGTGGCCAGTACAGAGACTATTGGTGATCACTTGGATTTTTTCTTTAAAAAAAAATCTTCCAAATTATCTGCATTAAAGATACATATTATTTATATAACTAGCTTTTCAAGGTAGGAATATACATGTTATTACTTTAATATTATTTTTAAAATTAATATAATGAACAAAAAGGAATTACACCAGCCATGGGCAGATGATCTCATTCTTACATTACCTCACTTGTCAAATTAATGTACTTCTCCCCTCCAAAATTACCACCCCTTGTATCTCCATGTTCTTGGGGTCACACACACAAATCTCAAATCATAAAAGCTTAAGTCACATCAAACATGGTTTACTCTCTTCTCATGAGATACAAATCAATGTGCTAAGCAAAATTCACTTTTCTGAAAAGTAATCATTTAGACATGTACTAAGCAGAAGGAATAATATAAAAAATATAAACAAGGCTAAACTTCAAGAAATAACTTGGTTTGTATTCACTGGGAATTTGACAAAACTTGAAAAACCAAGTATTAAAGGACTGCTTTGAAATGCATGCCCCCAGACCACTTTTAATGAGCAATGCTAATGAGCAATCAGACAGCTGAAAAGTGCTTTAAAATGGGCAGTGGGATGGAGAGAAAAAAAAAAAAACAAAACTGTGGGATGTGGACAGTCAAGAAAATAATCAGCTCCAAACTGGGATTCTTCAGATCCTTGCAAAACACCAAGTTTACTTAAAAAAAAAAAAAATATATTTCCTTTTACTTCAGAATCATTATGTACAACACATTCTAACAATTACATTAAAAATATCTTTTCCTTAAGTATGTGGAAGAACTAGGCAAGGAAACTACATTTGCAATGACAACACTTTCAGAATCCACACATTTCATGAAACTGTGAAGCCTGGTTGCCAATTGACACCAGTCATATATGTCACTTATCCAACCTGTAACTTACAATGGTTAAGCAGCTTTTCCCAATCGGAGCCAGAACACAGACATGCACTTCCAGTTCCTTCTCTTCTATGTAGGTCAACTTGACAAACTAGGGGTTAATAATGCAACACACACTAGGTAGCTGTTCTCACATGTTCAATCTCTATTATTCAAAGTTTCTCATTAAAAATTCCATATTTTAAAAGGCCAATAGTTCTTTGTGACTGCTATCTTGCCTAACAGATGATGTTATTTTATACCAGTCTGATCACTTGCCAGGCAAATTACAGTAACTGCGTGTTCTCACCCACAGATGCGGGCGGCAGCAGATCACAAGTAAGCAGCATTCATCACTCTGCACAATAACCACTGTGATCCAGCCTCCCCGCACAATTGACACAGTTATTGTGGCTATGACAGCAAGATCCCAACTAAGAACACAATTAGCGTCTATTGCAAGAAAGAATGCTCTACATTGTTGTTTAGCATTGAAGCCTTTCAGAAAGGGGAGGAAAATTATTGTAGAGGCAAGCTAACAAAAGAATAATGCTCCACTAGTGCCCAGGGTTACAGTGCAGGAGGAGGAGGACAGGAGTGGAGGCTATCACATCCTAGTTGTTCTTCAGTACATAGCTAAAGAATTGTAACAGGAAGCACTTTTATAAAGAATAAAACAAACAAAAAGAACTTGTAAAAAAGAGCAATTTTTTCTTTTTCAATCAATCATCTCAATGGATTTTTGGTATATAAAATGATGTTAAATGATTCAAGAGGCTCAGTGATGACCAAAATAGCTCTAAAGAAAGGAGTGAGGCAATTTTGCCAAAAGAGAAAAAATGGGTGATACATTTTTGAACAACAGTTAAATTTCCCTATACTCCTACTCCAGAGTTCTATTTATAAAAAAAAAAGGGGGCGGGGGTCGCAAACTTGGAAATGGCATAGACTATGCATTTTTTCATTTTATTCCAATCCCTAGAATAGCAACGAACTGGCCCCAAACAGGAGTACACACTGAATCAATGTACGATACTTGGCACAGTTTTCTTTCCCAAATGCCTTAAGCTAAACTGCCTCCCAGGACACTTCTTTCTGCATACTCTCTATAGTTCTACCGCAACTTCCTTAACCACTCACCACCTCTCACCAGATTACTGCAACCCGCTCTTCAACAAACTTCCAGCCACCAACACTGCCCTGAGCAAACCTGTTCTGAATGTCTTGTATTTTAACTGTGTTACTCTCATCAATTAAAGTACAGCAGGGGCTTTTCATCAAATGCAAGACCTTAAAGGTACTTCAGCTCATTTCACTACCACCCTTACAGACTGCCATTTATCTGATGCCCACCTCTACAGTGTCTCTGAAGCTACCCTAAGGATGCACTCTTATTGGTTTAACTTTCTACTTCACCTCCCTTGTCTGATAATCATCTTCTACTGAATGAATGTGATAAAGTACTACATTGTAGACTGATACCTCATTTAAAAAAAAAAAATAAGTTGAGGGTGACTAACAGTCTATTATTTTTTGTATATTTTCAAAGTTGCCTGACTGAAAAGATAAATTATAACACATCCGTGTAGTTATTTTTGTATACCATTAAGCAAAGTATGGCCAAAAAAACTAGACTTGATAAATGCTCCTGTGATAAAATCAAGAAAATCATAAAAAGGCAGATGACAGAATGGGTATAAGAAACAACCTAAGTTTCTTTAATTTGTCACACTGAAAATTATTCTGTGACCAACAAAAAGTTCCCAGAAACAATGACATTCCTATCATTGCTTGATCATCTTTGTTTAGACTCAGAGTATTCAAATTGTTGTTAAATAGATATGTCTCTACACATAATCAAAATCAAATTTAAGAAAGCAATTACTTAATTCACATAAAAGAAAAAACTGATTTAATATCTTAGAAGACTCAAAAGGTCAGTACTGCATTAAACTAAAGAGTTCAAAAATAAAGCAACACTATAATATATTCTGGCAACAATCCTTTTCATTCTTCTCACTACAGTTATTTCAGTACCTAATACAAGACTTGGAACACAGTATGCACTCAATAAATGCTAAATGTGGTCAAAATTTTGGCAAGTTGGCTAATATTTCCTTATCTCAAACCATTCTACCACTCCTATCCTGACATATAAATTACTTTGCCCAATTTTTTAAACTTAAGTATAATTCTGTTAACTCTGAAGACAAATAATAATCTAATTAGATGTTTCAAACCAGCTAAAATCTCGGTGAAAAATATACCTGAAGGAGCACTTCATTAATACTTCCTAGTAACTACTAAGTTGCTGAATTTTATATCAATCTTCCAGTTTCTAACTAAATGATGTTATATTACTAAGGCCTAGGATCTGGGACTGGGGTGACACAGAAAAGTGGTTAAACAGGTGACACTAAGATGAGTTAGTTCCTATAGTACTGCATTGCACAGTTAAAAGGAAGGATTATGCCAAGCACACTAACTGGTGGAAAACCATGCAAGAAGGCAACAAAGCTGCCATCGAATTCTGGAAATGCTGTCATTTCTTGCAATCCAAGAAAGAGTTACAAAATGGCTGCAATTCTGTTTGGGCTGTTTGGTAGCATTTCGATACATTCTACTGTCAATAGCATGGCATCTGGGTTGGTTTCAGTTAGGTGAGGAAGCCCTGGAGGTCAGGACCCTCACTCCTTCTAGTGAGTTCTAACAGGAGAGCCACATTTCTCATCGGGCAGAAGTTATTCTAGAAAACAAGCCCTCCCTGTGTACTTGTCTTCTCACTGTTCAGCTCCCACTTATAAGTGAGAACATGCAGTGTTTGGTTTTCTGTTCTGCGTTAGTTTGCTGAGGATAATGGCTTCTAGTTCCATCCATGGTAGGAGGAGGGACAGCATTAGGAAAAATAGTTAATGCATTCTGGGCTTAAGAGCTAGGCTTAATACCTAGCAAACCCAATAAAAACTCATTAGCAGCAAACTTTAGGTCTGTTTTACTAAAATTCACAGCCTATTTTCTAAATAGGTCATGGTTTTGTATCCATGCTCATGGCTATCTTCCCAGCTAGCCAAATTTATATTCTCCCTCATTCCCTAATCCAGGTTCTGCCTGGTGGAACTGGCCAACTTTTTATTTAAATCTTCATAAGTAATGCCGTGTACCTGGGAAAAGAAATATATATGTATATGTATATACATGTATATATGTATATGCATATGTATATACATGTATATATGTATATATGTATATATGTATATGCATATGTATATACATGTATATATGTATATATATGTGTGTATATGTATATGTGTGTGTGTGTGTGTGTGAGTGTAGTGCTCCAGAATGATTCAGATGCCCAACGTTTACAACATCTAGAGTCATTCCTTTATTCAACATTTGGCAACAGATACTAAAAAACTTCAAAGGTCAGTCTCCAAGCAGTTACCTAAATATCATCCACAGATACACACAGTATGTGGCATTTCCCTGCTCCACAGTCATTCCGAGAAGTCTGCCTGGCCCGTATACTCCCACCCACTTTTTAAAATTCATTTCTCTATTCATTTGAATAGGCACTAACTATTGTGGCTATAGCATACCAGATGCCCCAGGTGCTGACATGAATAAGATATGGTGACTGTTCTCTCCTTCCCACTCTAATTTCTAAAGACCAGCTACTACAGAAGACAGGCAAGTAAGGTGGAATATGATGTCATATTGTAAGTGCAGTAAAAGCACCATGAGGAGCACACTCAAAGCAAAGTAAAGGCAATTATTAACTTTCTGGGGGAATCCAAATACTTCAGGAGACATTATGTTTAATGTGGCCCTTGAAGGTGGAGGAGCTTATCTCACAGGATATGATACTATTCTAAATAGAAGTAATGCATATGAAACCATGAACACATGAAAGAGCAGTGTACGTTCAGGTAATGGCAAACATTTGGACTAAAGCATAGGGTATAAGAGAAGAGTTAGGGCTGGAGAGGTCGGTAGGTTTGGGTTTTGCACTGTCTTATATCTATACACTTTAATGAACAGTTTACACTTTAATGAACAGTTAGTGTTTTGACTGTGAGAAGGTGAAAGACATAATCAGATTACGTTTTATGAAGATGACATAAGTAGCCATAGAAATGATGAACTAAATGGGCATGGAGACTGATGTCTGGGAGACCAGTTAAGATGCTTGTAAATAGACCTGGTGAGACATGATGAGGTCCTGAACAAAAGCACAAGCAGAACATTTGGTGAGAATAGGTTCAATGAGCCACATTTGAGCTAAAGTGCAGCTATCTGGTGACTCAATGAATATAGGGAGTGGGAAAAAAGGAGACCGAAGCCAATGCAATAGTTCTTGAGACACCAATGCCATCACACATGGAGAGCATGAGATACTCATCTTTAGATTTAAAAAAATTAGTTGAACTCAAGATGGTTATTGGAAATGCCAATGTGCTTGTGTCCAGTATGGAGTTGGAGTTCAGGGAAGAGGGCTAGAGAGAAAAGCAGATTCAGGGCACATCAACAAATAGGTGGTGGATGAAGCATGATTGAAATCACCCAAGGAGAACATACACAAGGAAAAGAGAAGTGACCGGAAGGAATGATTTAGAGTAGACAGATGGAGAATGAGTAAAGGAAACTGAGAAAGGTCATTTGGGGAGAAGAATTCTGGAGGCTCAAAGATGCATCCAGTCCCAACCAAAAAAAAAAAAAAAAAGACTAATGCAGAAGAATTTCAACATGGGAGCTAATAGTTAATAGTGGCAACTACTCAGGGAGGGCCTGTAGGATGAGGACTAAAAAGAGGCTACTGGCTAGAACAACCAGGCCACTGATGAGAGCAGATTCAGCAGAAGACATAATGAAAAATCAGTGTTAGCAGGTCAGGCAGATACAAGGTGAGGAAAAAGTCTTTGAAGAGAGATTTGGCTATAAATGTTTTTTTTTGTTTTTTTTTTTTTAAAGAGGGGGGCTGTAGCTTGAGGAGTATAAGGCTCAAGGGAGGATGGCTTTTAGGATCAAGGAAACTTGGAGATTAGAAATAATAGAGAAGAGAAGAGTCTAAGGAAAAAGAAAAGCATGGAAAAAAGTTCCTGGAGATCAGAGGAATGGGACAGAGATTAGCTGTCTTGAACAGCCTTGGAAAGGGAGAGTTCTCACTTCCTCTGAAACAGGGAGGTAAAGACAGAATACAGAGAATGAGGGAGAGGAAGGTGAGTTTAAGGCTTTTTAATCTGTAAGTTACAGGCAATAAATATGCTGAGAATATTTATTCCAGAGGCTGGAATAAAGAACCTCATGTTGTAAAAGGCTAGGATGGCCACCACTGGAAACAAGGAAAATGGTTAACCATGAAAGTGACTGCCTGGGTGAGTCTGAAAAGCATATCTCTGGAACAATTCTAATCTCAACACAAGAGCTGAGATTGAAAACGTTAGTATGTGCCTGCTTTATCATTCTGTAAAGGGTATTTATGTCTTACAGGTTCAGGTTGAGAGTGGCTGTGTGAGAGTCATATTGTTGTCAAAATAAACGAATTTATCATAATTAAGAGGAATTTACCATAATTAAGAGGAAATAAAACCACCCCAGTGACTGAAGATAATCTTTCACTGGAAATTTTAGAAACCACAGGGAAGGTCCTGAGAAGAGTAAGATGGGGTCTGGAAGACTGTATCTAAAATGACAGCACAGCCACAGACTAACAGTGGTCAAACATTTTCTGTAAAGGGCCAGCTGATACTTTGCTGGCCATAGGGTTTCTGTCACACCAGCTCAATGCTGACATTATGGTATGAAAGCAGCTATTGAAAAAATTGAAATGAAAATGTTTTATAGGAGCATAGCTACACTTAATTTATATACACTGAGAATTGAATTTAATATTCATGGGTTATGAAATATTCTTGTTTTTTTTTCAACCATTAAAAAACATAAAAGGCATTTAACATTTTACATTTTAAATGCTCTTAGGCCATACAGGAACAGGCAAAAAAACAGATATGGCCATAGGGTGTCAACCCCTGGGCTAACATATATTACCAGTTTTATAATAGTCACTCAGAAAAACGTGCAGGGCTGGAACCATAGCATCAGGTGTTGAGACACAGCAGTGATGGACAACAGGATACTTCTTCACTACAGTTTTCCACATTTGATCTTAGCCAAAAGGCCGAGAAGTGATCACTACAGTTTTCCATAACATACTGTAATAAAGATCAAGAAAAGACTGAAAGGACGCTTGAGTAAGAATAATGGTGCTGGGAAAACTGGCTAGCCATATGTAGAAAGCTGAAACTGGATCCCTTCCTTGCACCTTATACAAAAATTAATTCAAGATGGATTAAAGACTTACATGTTAGACCTAAAACCATAAAAACCCTAGAAGAAAACCTAGGCAATACCATTCAGGACATAGGCGTGGGCAAGGACTTCATGTCTAAAACACCAAAAGCAATGGCAACAAAAGCCAAAATTGACAAATGGGATCTAATTAAACTAAAGAGCTTCTGCACAGCAAAAGAAACTACCAGCAGAGTGAACAGGCAACCTATAGAATGGGAGAAAATGTTTGCAACCTACTCATCTGACAAAGGGCTAATATCCAGAATCTACAATGAACTCAAACAAATTTACAAGAAAAAAACAAACAACCCCATCAAAAAGTGGGCAAAGGACATGAACAGACACTTCTCTAAAGAAGACATTTATGCAGCCAAAAAAACACATGAAAAAAATGCTCATCATCACTGGCCATCAGAGAAATGCAAATCAAAACTACAATGAGATACCATCTCACACCAGTTAGAATGGCCATCATTAAAAAGTCAGGAAACAACAGGTGCTGGAGAGGATGTGGAGAAATAGAAACACTTTTACACTGTTGGTGGGACTGTAAACTAGTTCAACCATTGTGGAAGTCAGTGTGGCGATTCCTCAGGGATCTAGAACTAGAAATACCATTTGACCCAGCCATCCCATTACTGGGTATATACCCAAAGGACTATAAACCATGCTGCTATAAAGACACATGCACACGTATGTTTATTGCAGCACTATTCATAATAGCAAAGACTTGGAACCAACCCAAATGTCCAACAACAATAGACTGGATTAAGAAAATGTGGCACATATACACCATGGAATACTATGCAGCCATAAAAAATGATGAGTTCATGTCCTTTGTAGGGACATGGATGAAACTGGAAAACATTATTCTCAGTAAACTATTGCAAGGACAAAAAACCAAACAACGCATGTTCTCACTCACAGGTGGGAATTGAACAATGAGAACTCATGGACACAGGAAGGGGAACATCACATTCCAGG
The DNA here is from genome assembly GCF_028878055.3 of Symphalangus syndactylus. NCBI lineage: Eukaryota > Metazoa > Chordata > Mammalia > Primates > Hylobatidae > Symphalangus > Symphalangus syndactylus. The sequence goes on from NC_072437.2 coordinate 43,737,813, forward strand.
GACTGTTGTGGGGTGGGGGGAGGGGGGAGGGACAGCATTAGGAGATATACCTAATGCTAAATGACGAGTTAATGGGTGCAGCAAACCAACACGGCACATGGATACATATGTAACAAACCTGCACATTGTGCACATGTACCCTAAAACCTAAAGTATAATAATAAAATAAAATAAAAAGAATTCAGATGCCCGAGTTCCAATCTTCATCTTGCCACGTGCTAGTTTTGAAATTTGGAGCAAATCATAACATCTTAAATGTTGCAGTGTTCTCATATGAAAAAAAGTTATGTTTGTAGGAAGAAATAAACAGGCTTTTCATGGGTACAGGATGAAAGCCTGCAGCAAGCATTCACAAATTGTAATACTTTTTTTAACGAAACGTTATAGCAAGTTGTAGCAAAAACATTCTACATTCTTTTTTATTTATTGATTTTTATTTTATTTTGAGATGGAGTCTCACTCTGTCACCCAGGCTGGAGTGCAGTGGCACAATCTCAGCTCACTGAAACCTCCACCTCCCAGGTTCAAGCAATTCTCCTGTCTCAGCCTCCTGAGTAGCTGGGACTACAGACATGTGCCACCACACCTGGCTGTTTTATGTGTGTTTAGTAGACAGGGGGTTTCATCATATTGGTCAGGCTGGTCTCAAACTCCTGACCTCAGGTGATCCATCCGCCTCAGCCTCCAAAAGTGCTGGGCTGGAACCATAGCATCAGGTGTTGAGACACAGCAGTGATGGCCAACAGGATACTTCTTCACTACAGTTTTCCACACTTGATCTTAGCCAAAAGGCCGAGAAGCGATCACTACAGTTTTCCATAACATACTGTAATAAAGATCAAGAAAAGACTGAAAGGACACTTGAGTAAGAATAATGGTGCTGAGTTCATGTCATGAGTTCATGAGCCACCACCTGGCCAACATTCTACATTGTGAAAGAAAATGTTCTAGAAGCTAGGTAGGAGAAAAGAGTCTGTAGGAGTTTTCTACTTTTCACTTTTCCTAATTCTAAAGAAGTTTAACCTAGTCCTCTCAAAACAATGGGCTGGCTTCTTACGCTGTATCTACCTAGAGAACTATGGAGACTTAGTCTTTCCTCAGTTGTTACCAACTCAGAAGCAAAACTGAACTGTCTGACCTTCAAAAGCTTGGTCAGGATAGGTCAACAGTTCTTACTTATTTATCTTGACTCTTAATGATGTTCATTACCAGAGTTCTGGAAAATAAGGAAAAAGTAAGTGAAGCAAGGTTAAGAGACTTTCAATCCTTCTGCTTTTTTCTTTCTTTATACAACAGGTATGCAAGCCTCAGTTCCAAGCCAAACAGAGGAATCCAACTTCTAGTCCTTTATAAATACCAGTTACCAAATGGCCTAAGATCAGTGAAGGTACAGGAAACATCAGCTCCTTTAAGTATTTTTTATTCTCCCTTAAATTGGCAGGAACTTTTACCCAGAACACAGCATTCTGACCCAAACCCATAAACCACCAGGGCAGGAAAATCTCCATTTCCATAAACCATTCTCTCAGGTAAAAACTTCTTAGGTGATATTATATCTTTACATATCTAGAGCCTATAGAAATTCTTGGCACACAGATGTGCTCAAATGTTTGCATCAAACTTTAACAAAAGAATTCAAAAACCAAGGTGAAGACAGCAATTTACTGGTTCACTCTTATAAACTCTGCACAGACTGAGATACAAGCTTTCTGGAAAGGCTGTAAGTTCACAGTAGGTAAGTGCTGCTGACTTGGCTCTAACCTGAGCAACCCTTCTGGAGCAGTAACATATGGCTTGCAGCTTATCTGATCCAATATTTTTTATTGGGTAAACTTGAGTAGCATTAGTTTCTCCACAGTGCTTGACGACCTGATAAACAAGCATATGGGGTCTAGGAAGTCCTACTACTTTGAAGCAGATGTTCACAGTACTCTTTCCCAGACATGCATGAAATGCAGAGAATTCAACTGTAATGTATTTGTCAGTGTATTTACATAAGAAGGGTTGAAGAACTACTAAATGCACCTAATTGGTAGTCTTAGGGACTATTCAATCAAAGTAAGTTAGTCATTACACCCAAGTCTCACAGTCTTCAAATTTAGCTATGAAAAACTTATCAGAAAGTTAGTTTGTATCTTTTCCTGTTCCCATTCATTCAAACTATGACAATGAATGTAATAACTTAAAAATCATTAACCATCATATATATGTATGAGTACCTATGATCCCAGGATACTATAGATACTCAATCTTTAAATTTCCAATTGTACTCAAAATGTAATATTTTTAAAACATGATTTATATACCATCTTTAAGAAATACCCAATGCAAGAGTTCATTAGTTCATATGTAATTAATATCTAGAGTTAATGAAGAAAATCACTTTTGATACTAGGATTAAGCTTTAAAATATATTTAGTTCAAAAGTAACAAAGCAGTTGTACACTCCTGACAATTGGCAGGTAAATGTTTCATAAATATTTGTTGAATGAGAGTTACAAATTCCACCATGTTGCATAAGGAGTACTACTGAATAACATTTATTCCACAGAAATCAGAGTTTTATAATTATTCTTGACACTAAGTTTAAAAGGTCAAGTGTTTCTTAGGTTTTAACAGGAAACATAATCTCAATGGATAAGGCATCTAATCATAATTAAAGGATTAGACCTTATCTGCTTCTCAGATCTTAACCCACTGCACGATCGCACATTTAATGCTCTTCCCTCATGACTATTATTGGATCCTTCTGTGGGACTTCTTTAACCAGGACAACAGTCTCAAAGTAGAGCTGAAAAATAAAGGTCAGAAAGGGGAAGTTATCTCGACTATCAAATTGTTTCCACTTAATCGTTGGTCAAAACTGAAGATAAGACAACAGCTTTAAGCATACCAGATCAAATCCAGTATTATCCAGGACCAGAGTGACCACTACAGCTTCACAAGTCATCCTCTGACTTCCCATCTGCAATTAATAGGGGAGATTAAAAAAAAAAAATTCCCTTTTATAGAAGCCATTCTCCCTTTAGGTCTGTGTGTCTGCTATAGTTTAAATCAAACTTAAGGACAATAAAAATGGACACGGACTGTGAGAAGAGGGCTTGTGGAAAAGTAATAATTTAATCTGAAAAGAACAAGGAAGAAGAGTGATCTAATAATTTGTCAACAATGAGATGCTGTCAAGCAGATTACAGATGGCTGCTTCCAATTTAGACTACAGCCACAATGCAAGCTGACAACCAGCTAGAATAACTTACAGGTTCTACACTGGAATCATGAGGTAAGGTAAGCAATATGTTACAGAATCTAATTACATGAAGAAATAGGCTAAAAAATCTCATGTCTGAAAATAGAGGGCCCTCCCTCTGAAAGGACAGACTAGATTTTTACTAAGAGTCTTCATGCCTATGACTGGGTAAAGTGTGGTGGCAAATCCAAGCTTTTAGAAAGTGCTGTCAGTTATTGAATGGAAGAGTGATGAGAAGAGAATTTGTATAATACTTCCTCCCCAATGTCTCTGAGACTAAAAGACTCTTCTTCGAGTTATGGCTTATCCCAGTAACAGAAAAGGCCTCTGACCCACTAATCTTAAGAGACGATAGAAAGTAAATACAGGAATTCAGAGTTCTGACCAAGGGAAAACTATCTTTGGCCCTAAAACTAACCCATTCATGATTTTATTAAAATACCTGCACACAAAACAACACTAAAATATACATTAAAGGCCTAAAACAGGAGTCTCTTTCCCTTCCCCACCCAGGCCCACTTTCCACTTTGTTTTTCATAATTTCAATACAATTACATACTTAGTACATAACTTTAAATAGACAATAGACAATCCAATCATCACCTTGTTGGTATCTGATTTCCCACCAGGAAAGGTTATTTAGTACATGTGCACCTTCTCCGTATCCATCTCCAGATTTGACAGTTCTATTTTTACATTGTCAAGGTTTATTGGATTTTCATTCTGTTTTATAGCTGTGATTGGGATAGCTATAAGGTGATCACTAGATATGACAGGACCAAGGTAAAGAAAGTATTTTGCTCTAGAACACAACCACCAGGTGAAGAACATCACAAGCCTGAGAGTCAATCACTGTCTTATTTCATCTTCATCTTTCTCAGCTTCTCCTAGGTCATCTCCGAGGCTACTGTTTTCTAGATCTCATGCGATCTTTGTTCCTTGTACTTTTCGCACTATTAAAATAGGGTGCACAAAGGGTAAAACTTTCAACCATTTTAAGATAAAATCCACACTTTGCATAACCAAAAGTTTATTTTGCTTCTATACTTATTTGCTTCGGTACAGGATTATAGTTTGAAAATAACTTTCTTCCTTAAAACTTTAAAGACAATATTAATTTTTTATCTAGCATCCAATATTACTTATAAAATGTCTGAAGTTTGTTATACTATAGATAAACTCCTAATAACGTTCAAATGAAGGAATAGTTTATCTTTAATTCTGGAAAATCTGAAATTCAATAACCAGGAGATCTAGGTGCATGGCTTTTTTTTTCATCTATCTCAGTTCATCCTGAGGATCTGTCAAAGAAATTTTCTTCCATTATTTACTGATTATTTCCTTTGTTCAGTACGTTCCTGCTTCTAGAACTCCTGTTAGAGGTTCTGGGTCTGTCTTCTTCTGTCCCCTCACTTCTCTCATATTTTCCATCCCATTTTGGTAGATTCCTTTGGCCAACTTTCAGAGAAGCAGCTGGGTTCTTAGCCCTGTCCATTCTTCCTTCAGTATGTCTAAGAAATTAAAAATGATCAAAAAACTTATGATTTAATTGCTTGTTTTCCCAGCAGCTATTCTTTTACTGATCCAACTTCATTTATCTGAAAATACTATAAAAATGGAGGACCAGACTGAGCATGCATATGCAAATACATATATACAAGTACAGGACACACCGGATGACAGCAAATCCGCATTTCAAAAGACTAGTACATTTAAATACACTGTTCCTTGAAATACAACCTTACGACTATGACAGTAGAAAAAAATTAAACTCACAAATTGACAAGAGCTCCAAAACTCAAATATATGAAACTTATTACCATATAGAAGTTTAAAGCTCCCAAATATTATAAATAATTGAGAACATCAACAAATCAAACTCTTATGTTTCCAAAGTAAATTAAGTGCCACGAGAACTTGGCCACATTTTCATCTACCATTTCTCACATGTAGTCACACAAGAAATTTGGGATATTAATGAAAAAGAAGAAAACATTCCCAAGTTTATCTAAGACTCTCCCTTAAAAAAATGCTAAAGCCTAACCTTACCCAAAGAATTTCTAAAACCACTATTTCACTCTCCACAGTTCACCAGATTTCCAAAAAAGGCTCTGCCTTCTAAGACAATTCAGGTAATATCCTGTAGCTTACCTGTTCAGTTATGTCACTCCTTTACTAAAAATTATTCAAAGGTTTTTCAACCATTTTAAGATAAAATCCAGAAACTTTAACTGCCCTGAAGATGCTGCACACATCTAGTTTCTAGTTTCATTCAGAGTGATTTCCCTCCATTACACCCCCACCACAACAGTCTGCCGTTTCCTCACATCACGTCCCACTGCAAGGCCTTTCCACATGCTATTGCTATCCTTCCTCTCCAATGTCTTCGAGACTGAAAGACTATTCTTTGAGTTATGGCTTATCCCAGTGACAGAAAAGGCCTGGGACACTCTTCCTCACCCCCTCCTTCCGTTGGATGGACGAACAGATGGACACACGGACACACATATGGACGGGGACACACACACACACACACACACACACACACACACACACACACACAGAGTTATTGGCTTAATTCTCACTGACTCTCAGGTCCCAGCTGATGCCTCCCGTCTTTGGGAAATCATTTTCTGACCATACCCCTGGGTTAGGCTGCCATTTGCATCATTATGCTTCTTTTATGGGACAGGAAGAACAAAGAGCTGCTGTCTGTGTCATCTGTTTTTCACACCAGAATGCATGTTCCCAAGGCCAGGCACCGAGCTCATCTTGCTTGCCACTGCACCCTGTATTTAGCACTATGACTGTACCTAATAAGTACTCAACACATTTCATGCATTGTAATCATCTGATCAAGGCCCAGTGTTTCAGAAAAGAGAGTCTAGAAAGTCTTGCTTTAAACCTGACTATTCTGTAGAGGTCCCAAGGAACAGGTACCAACACCTACCAAAAAAAAAACGAATTTCACTACTATAGAGTCAAATTTAATCAACCGTCACAGTAGTATGAAAGCAGTAGACAACTACTTTGGGAGAATCTCTGTTGTTTTATTTTTTCCTTGGTGGAGATAGGTAACAAAATAGCATGTCAATAATAAATTCACCAGAACAACCATTATTGTTTATTTTGAAAAACGCTTTTCGAATCATGGTAGAAATGCAAAGTGAAACCAAAGGAAAAAAACCACATGGAAACACAAGTACAAATTAGCAAAAGAAAAAAGGATTATTTAAGGAAATCTGGCAAACACACATCAGGTTGTAGGGTATAATGGACTGAACCTACAAATTTCATAGAAGCACAGTCCCTTATTATCTGTTACTGTACTAAATCATTGCCAATACTGAAGCAAATGCACTGGGACTATTCTGAACATAAGAGCAAAGCAACATAAAGATGTGATGAAATCCCACAGCTATGACAACGCATTTTCCATTCTTAGCACACAGCAATGATAGCATATATCAGGTGACCCTGTCTCTGCACAAAAATTCCAATATGATTCCAGATTGTTTTTCCAGTGAGAAAAGAAATTCTTTACAAAGCTTACCCAAAATGAACCCCACAGACTAAGTTTTAATTTTGTGTTCAAAGTTTGACAGAGCATCTCGAGACTAGAAATATGAGCTGGTGGAGATAACATCTTGAGCCAAGCAAGGAGAGACTGGACAGGTTCCAGAAGACAGACATTTGATAAGCTTAATGTCTCAGTTCAATCTGTGTGGATTTTAACAAAAGAAAGGGTCACTTGCAGAATTGTGGATTAGTCTACAACTTTTTTCTTCATCAGCTAAATTTGGACATTAACACTCTTTTATAACAACTAAAATAAGATTGGGAACTGGTACCATACGAAGATAAAAGAAAAACTCAATGAATGGGGTAATTTCTATTCACATTTCCTTAGTATATAATCCCAGAGGAAATGACAGATGGTCATAGCGAAACATGAGCCAAGGATATAATTGTGTAGGCCTCCACTATTTGTGAAAAGTACACCTACTCTGCTCAAATGTGACCTGTCCTGATTCAATAGTTATAGACATTCAAGTACCTTAAGCCAAGATAAGCTTTTATTAACTGGCCCCAAATTAACTGAGCCACATATTGGGTGTTTCAAATTACTTAGATAAGCTTTTGATCATTATTTGGTTATTTAACATCCCACCCTCATGCATGAAATTTACCAAAGACCCTAGATTAGCCTTATTTCAATTAGGGTATCAAGTGAGTTAATCCTACCCATGAAAGTTCTATGCAGTTTTGTTATTTTTATTCTAAAGGGGTGGAGGGGGGTAGAAAGCTGGGCAAGTTAGAAATGGAATACATATAGATCTAATAAAAAATAAAATAAAAACAACCAACTAAAGATATTGTCATGGATTTTCTATGATTGTTGAATAAACTACACTTACAAAATTGTTCAGTGTAAGATCCCTAACAAATATCTTAATTTGTAGGTAAACAGATACCCACCCTCTGCCAAAAACACACTTAGTTTTCTATGAAGTATAGGTAGCCAAGCAAAGAGGATTCTCTGTATTTTAGGTTCAATTTCTAAATGAAAATCTGTACATTAGGAATGTTTCTGTATATCTATGTAGTACTCCACATTTCTGAAGTAATTTCACATCCGAAATTTCCAGAAATCTTTCTAAAATAGCCCTGTGAAATCTGCTAAATGTCCCCACTTACTAGGCAAGGCCCTAGAAATAAGGACCACCCTCTCAATCACAGTGGAGCAGGGATGAGGCATAACTATTAAGGTGAAAACTTCTGCCATATTCACTCCCTCAGCAACTAGCATGCAACACCTACAGTGTGATGGGAGTTATTCCAGGTAGAGAAAGAGTCACAGCAATGAACAAAACAGACTGAAACTCCCAAGCTCAGAACTAACACTTTAATGAACACCACTCTGTTTTGTTTTTTTGAGGTTTTTTTTTTTTTTTTTTTGGCTTGGCTAGTAGGATGCCATTTACAACACCAAATGTTCAATGAAAATTGTTTTTTTTTTTTTTTTTTTTGCCCAACTTAAAAAATTTAAACATACTCAAATTAGTCAATTACAAAAAAAAAAAAAAAAATCAGTACTTAAAACATGCTGAAAAATGTATTAAGCACTGGCGATTCAAAAAACAATTTTAGGTACAGACCTCCATCTTCAGATGCTTAATCTATTTGGAAAAAGGCACATACATTAACAACTAAATAAAAAGAAGTTCACAAAACAAGGTGCCTTGAAATGGAAAGCAAACATCATTAGGACCATCTTCAAAAGAGGAAAACCAACCAAGATACTGAGCTTTGTCGAAGACTGCATACTCAAATAAGTGGCCAGTGCTTTGGGGGGAACAAAAAGAAATTATTCTATTCTAGGCTTTACTAGTTAACTTTATACTAACAGACTGCAGATTTAGAGATGCCAGGAGATTTAATTTCCAGCAACGTTATTTCACTTTTAACATTACTTTCTGGAGATTATTCAAAAAAGCCACTTACACTATTCAAATAAGGGGGAGAGACCTAATATTTGAGCCATTATCTCATCTAATTTACAAATATCTATTTCCTTTTAACAACACTACAAAATAAATACAAATGTAAAAGAGGCTGAGAAAACTTAAGTAACTTGACTGTGCTGACTACATGATACATAAGGCTTTATAAATTGTAAAATTTGAATATGAAAAGATCAGCTTGGAAAAGAAGATAATAAGTTTTACAATTTATAACAAAGAGTTTCTTAGGGCCAAGCACAGTGGCTCATGCTTATAATCCCAGCACGGGGAGGCCAAGGTGGGCAGATTGCTGGAGCCCAGGAGTTCAATATCAGCCTGGGCAACATGGCAAAATCCCGCCCCTACAAAAAATTTGCCAGGTATGGTAGCATACACCTGCAATCCTGGCTACTTGGGAAGCTAAGGTGGGAGGGTCACCTGAGCCCAGGGAGGTCAAGACTGCAGTGAGCCGTGATTGCGTCACTGCACTCCAGCCTAGGCAAGAGTAAAACACTGTCTTAAAAAAAAAAAAAAAAAAAAAAGGTTTCTTAGATCCAAGTCAATTAATATTCCCTATAAGAATTAGGGGTGTTACATACATATTAGTCCTGTAGGAATATGCTATATGCACTAAAAATAACTATCTTATTGTATCTTTTAAAAAATATTTAACCATTTGCAAAATTGTGGTTGTGAAGACAATATATTTTTTAGCAATATTTTTAAAAAAGTGATAATGCAGGTGCTGTCTGCCTACAAAATTAAATCTTATGAAAATCCCTTTCCTTCATTTTCTTCAGAAAAAAAAACTTTCTGCAGAAGGGCAGAATTCTAATAAGCTTGTTCTCACAACCTCAAGACAAAGTTTAACTATGTCCCACACATTCTCTCATAACTTAGCAAGTTTTGTTATCTAGGTCCAGGGTCAAAAGTTGTCAGATACATCATGAAAGTTTTTTGAGGAATCTATGAAATCACAAATGTAGACAGCAAGAAGAGAAATAGGCCTGGGCCCTGCAAGAAGTTACAGTACAAATGAGCTCATTAGCAATTGTGCAGTTAGAGACAATCTTGGGAGAAATGCAGCCAGATGGACCTACAGAAACCAACCTTGACAAACCCTTACTCAGATGGTTTCCTGGGGATGCTCACTCCATAAACAAGGAGGGATGGCTAACTTACCACCGTGGCTAACTTGCAGCCAAGAAAACAGCCTGGACTAACAGCCTAGGGTAAAGAGGAAATAAGGTAGAAGAGGGTTTAAGACCAGCTCTGCCCACCAGAAGCATTCTGGCTCCTCACAACTATGCCTCTCTCTACATTTCCTACAAAGGAACTAATCTTTACTTTTTGAAGAATTTTCTTTTCAAAACATTAAGGTCAAAAAAGAGGAACGAAGTTTCAAAAATATTTGCTCAAATATTACATAAGCAGCATCTCATCTGAAACTCCAGCCTCACATTAAGGAACTTTTACCTATGTGTCAATGAAAGAGTTAAGAGTATGAGAGACAAAAGCATAATGCAGAGAGGAAGAGGGTGAAAACGAGAGGGTAGCTTTACCCTTTGTTTACCTCTCATCACTCCTACTCATGGCTGTGAATTTCTTAGTGAAGTGTCTTTAATTTCTGTGTATATAGAGGGAGATGTATAACTCCTAAGGACTTCAATTAATCACTTTGCAACATAATGTGTAAGATAAGTAGAAACTGATTGTTTTAAAGGAAACATGCTTGTGAATGGGAAAGCAATACTGCAAGCTGATACTTCAACTGATGCTAGTATATGCCCTGAATATAGGAGGTGGCTAATAAGGAAAATGTTGCAAGGACCCCGACCCATCTTAAATTATTCAAAACCGAAACTAAAACAGTACTAACAGTTACACTGGGCTCAAAAAAAAAAAAAAATTAAAACATTAGTTTACTTTAGCAACAGCATCTATTTTGTGTCAGGTGCCCTTCTAGGAGTCAGAGAACTGGTGCTCAACAAAACAAAGTCCAGTCCCTTGGGCAATTTATATTCAAATGAAAAGAAACAACCCTAGTCTCAAAGAAAACACTCAGTAATATCTGTTACTCAAAAATGCTGACTGCCCAAGGGAGAAATTAAGTCTAAGCAAAAAGAAAAATGCTTTATTAGAGAATTATTGAAACCAAAAATATGGAAAGCTCACATTATTCCAATTAAATCTTTATGTTATGAATAAAGTGTAGGTCAAAACCATAATTTTTGATATCTGTCAATTAACCATCATTGACAAAGGACCCCCTTAATTGGAAGCCAGTAAGTATCCTTCAATATGGGGGATTAACTATGAATTCCTCCCTATTCTCTTATAAAACCACACTACAGTAAGAGTTAAACTCAAACTTTTATAAACCCATAGGCAGACTGAATGGGACAGGAGACAATTATCACACTGGGGATGGTCACAACATCTTAGAAACGAAAAGCGGAAACAGACTTGGGTTTTGACATCCTCTGCTCTATGGCCTTACAGAAAAAGAAACCAATAAGGACCTGGCAAGGTTCTGGAATCGTAGGTGTGAAGTACCATAGAAGGTAGGGAGTTCTGTGGTGAAGTGAAAAAAACCAGATGACTGAAAATCTATAGGAAAGCACTTAAACCCTCCAGCTCCCCACCCTGCCTGCTCAGGCAACTGCTCCTCTCCTACTTTTATCAAAGACAGGCTTCATTACCTGAATAAACTGAAATAGAAAGCCACTAGATTTAAGGATATAAACACAAATAAAAATACCTTACAGATCTGGAGGACTAAGTGAAAATCTGAATACCAGAAGGTGAGCTCAATGAGGTCAGAGACTTAATATCTGTGATGTTCACTGATGCATCTCCATCACCTACAATGGTACCTGGTATATAGAAGTCACTCAATATGCAGCAGAAGAGTTTAGAAGATGTGTGTGTGTATTTTTTTTTAATCTCCAAGAAAGTAGAACAACAACAGCAACAAAATCAAGATTAGAAAGCGAGAGAGAAAAATATAAAATCTGAACATCAATCCAGGTGATTCTGACCCACAGGAGTATCTAGAAAGAATAGAGAAAACAAGGGCGGAGGGGTACAAATACAAAGAAATAATGCAAGAAATTTTGCAGAACTAGTTTCTAGCACACACAAAATAAATGAAATTTCAGAATACCAAGAATAAAAGACAATATTCTAAAATATTCATGTTATTTTAGGTAGAAAGGTCACAAATAAGAATCAGAAATGAGAATGGTGCTGGATTTCAACAGCAACCCCGAAGCTAAAATATAATGGAATAATGCCTTCTAAACTCTGTGGGAAATGGTTTTTAACCTAGAATTCTATACTTAACCCAAATAACAATCCTGCACAAGGGTGAAAGTAGGAATAAAGACGTTTTCAAACACAGGAGGTTCTCAAAATTTACCTTTCACATATCCTTTTTCCCTCTACTCTCCCAAAAAAGCAAATGCAGAAATATTCCTTTCTTTTAATGGAATAGAAAGGAAAGTACTTGTATCTCAGAAGCAGGTAATATAGCACTGAAGAGGGGCCAGAGGAATTCCCAGGATAAGCAAAAGAAAGTCCCACCATGATGGCTCTTCAGAGGCTAAAGATGACTAGTTCCAATTAGAGCAAGAGAACAGGGCGCTACCTGAAGGACAGTAACAAAACAAAATTCTTGGATTTATGTGTCTTATGCTGCGGATGGTTCATCAAGAGAGTTTGGGGATAAATTAATGACAAGGACCTTGTCTTATAAATTATAACAGCAGCAGCAACAACAACAACAACAACAACAAAAGTAAGCGTCTTTTTCCAATTAATTCTAAAAAAAATGTTAGATGGGCTGGGCACAGTGGCTCATGCCTGTAATCTTAGCACTTTGGGAGGCCGAGGTGGGTGGATTACCTGAGATCAGGCATTTAAGACCAGCCTGGCCAACATGGTGAAACCATATCTCTATTAAAAATACAAAAATTAGCCAGGCGTGGTTGCGTGTACCTGTAATCCTGGCTACTCAGGAGGCTAAGGCCAGAGAATCCCTTGAACCCAGGAGGCAGATGTTGCAGTGTGCTGAGATTGCACCACTGCACTCCAGCCTGGGCACAGAGCAAGAATCTGTATCAAAAACAAAAAAGTTAGATGGAAAAAGAAATGATAAAATATTGCATGGCTTGAATATAACTTTCTATCATAATAAATACTGATGTCCCCTACAGTTGGTAAAAGGTTACATAGAAAGGACATGCAGAGGAAAAACATAGGAGTGAGGTGTAAAAGAATTAAATCTTCATCATCCAAAGTCAAAAGCCAATGGATAATGTTTAAAATGAAAAATTCAAAGCAATGGCCATATAAACATGGAATTTAAAGAGAGAGGTAAACAGTAAAACCAAAACAAATAGCTTTTCTTAAGTACATCTGGGAAATAAAAAGGGCATGAGAGATTGGGGCAGCAACTTCGTATTTGTCTTAAAACAGTTGTAAGACTATTTTTTAAATTATAGACATATTTTATTAAATATAAGTTGAATTTTTTTAAAAAGAGAATTTTCTCCAGTAAACAACTTAATTGGTCACTTCTTATCTCAACAGGATTATAGATTATGGATCTCTGGAATAAAAACATTTAGTCTCACAGCAAAAGAAGTTTTGAGTTTATATACAAATTAAGTAAAAGACTAATTTTGGTTTTGAAAAACTTGCTGTCTAAACTTTTACAGGAAGTTTAAATAAATTACATCGTGAACAAAACTGCAGTATGCCTAGGTTTTCTTGTAGGATTTTAATGGTTTTAGGTCTAACATTTAAGTCTTTAATCCATCTTGAATTAATTTTTGTATAAGGTGTAAGGAAGGGATCAGGACATAGGCGTGGGCAAGGACTTCATGTCTAAAACACCAAAAGCAATGGCAACAAAAGCCAAAATTGACAAATGGGATCTAATTAAACTAAAGAGCTTCTGCACAGCAAAAGAAACTACCATCAGAGTGAACAGGCAACCTACAGAATGGGAGAAAATTTTTGCAACCTACTCATCTGACAAAGGGCTAATATCCAGAATCTACAATGAACTCAAACAAATTTACAAGAAAAAAACAAACAACCCCATCAAAAAGTGGGCGAAGGACATGAACAGACACTTCTCAAGACATTTATGCAGCCAAAAAACACATGAAGAAATGCTCATCATCACTGGCCATCAGAGAAATGCAAATCAAAACCACAGTGAGATACCATCTCACACCAGTTAGAATGGCCATCATTAAAAAGTCAGGAAACAACAGGTGCTGGAGAGGATGTGGAGAAATAGGAACACTTTTACACTGTTGGTGGGACTGTAAACTAGTTCAACCATTGTGGAAGTCAGTGTGGCGATTCCTCAGGGATCTAGAACTAGAAATACCATTTGACCCAGCCATCTCATTACTGGGTATATACCCAAAGGACTATAAATCATGCTGCTATAAAGACACATGCACACATATGTTTACTGCGGCACTATTCACAATAGCAAAGAGTTGGAACCAACCCAAATGTCCAACAACAATAGACTGGATTAAGAAAATGTGGCACATATACACCATGGAATACTATGCAGCCATAAAAAATGATGAGTTCGTGTCCTTTGTAGGGACATGGATGAAACTGGAAAACATCATTCTCAGTAAACTATCACAAGGACAAAAAACCAAACACCGCATGTTCTCACTCATCCGTGGGAATTGAACAATGAGAACTCATGGACACAGGAAGGGGAACATCACACTCCGGGACTGTTGTGGGGTGTGGGGAGGGGGGGAGGGACAGCATTAGGAGATATACCTAATGCTAAATGATGAGTTAATGGGTGCAGGAAATCAACATGGCACATAGATACATATGTAACAAACCTGCACATTGTGCACATGTACCCTAAAACCTAAAGTATAATAAATAAAAAATAAAAAAAAAAAAACTGCAGTATGCCAGTTCATATCCTCATGACCTCACGATTCTGCCTGAGCTCCACATCAATGAAAGGAAAATCAGATAATGAAGCACTTAGTCTAATATCTCAATAGCAACCACCAATTATGATTACTTATACTTTTTAAAAGTTTCTCTTCTATTTTTAGAAAACTTAACCTTATATGTAAATCTATCTAGTGTGCAAATGACATAGTGCTTATATGTATGTAAATCTATCTCGTGTGCAAATGATATAATGCTGGGGTAGTTAAACTGTGGCCGAGGGTACCCCAAATCCAGCCCATTCCTGCTTTTGTAATAATTCACCAGCTAAGAAAGGTTTTCGTATGTTTTTAATAATTGGGAAAAATATATACATTTTGTGACGTGAAAAACCACACAAAATTCAAATGTCAGTGCTTGTAAATAAAGTTATATTGGAACGCATCCTCATTCATTAATTTCTGCACTGATCACTGTTTTCTGGGCATGGCTAAGTTGAAAAGTCATGACAGAGATTATGCAGCCCACAAAATCTAAAATATTGACTATCTCCTTTCAAAAAAAGTTTGTTGACCCCTGAGATAAAGGACTGTAATTCTGAATTCAATTTGAATTTTACTTCAAATTATTAAGCCAAATTCATATATTAAAATGGAGATATAAGTCACTGAGTCAAGGATTAAGTAAGGAGGCTTAGGAATGGTCTATGTAACCCTTCAAAGAGTTAATCCAAAGGGATTTAATGGTTTGTTTATTAATCTGTTCTCACACTGCTATAAAGATACTACCTGAGACTGGGTAATTTATAAAGAAAGGAGGCTTAATTGATTCACAGTCCCACATGGCTGGGGAGGCCTCAGGAAACTTGCAATCATAGTGGAAGGTAAAGGGGAAGCAAGGCACATCCTTACATGGTGGCAGAAGAGAGAGAATGTGAAAGAGCGAGGAAGTGCCACACTTAACATCGTCAACTCTCATGAGAACTCCCTATCACGAGAACAGCATGGGGGAAACCGCCCCCATGATCCAGTCACCTCCCACCAGGTGCCTCCCTCTACATGTGAGAATTACAAATGGAGATGAGATTTGGCTGGGAACGCAGAGCCAAACCGTGTCAGTTTTCTTAGAGTCACTCAGGTAAATGGGAACAGAATGAATACTACAGCCTCCGACTCTGAGATGGCTGCTCTGTTAGATGAGCATCTATCACCGAAGTTTTAACCCTAACATGCCTTTGTTCCTACACTGCTCTTCAACTTTCCATTATTAAGTCACCTGTTTCATTTCAGTTAAAATGCTAATAAAATACATTCTTTCATCCAACCTTCCAAGTATTTAAAACAGATTTCTGTTGATATTTACTTATGACCATGCCAATACGGCAGTACAGAATACTAATTAAGTATGGAATCTCTGGTTTCAGAGAGACCCTGGCTCTGACTCTGTCCCTGAGTATCATTCTGCCTTGTAACCCTGGGAACTTCTCTAAACTTCGTATTTCTCACCTCTAAAGGTGAGTTCAGTTAGACTGAATAAGACGAAGGATGTTAAGAATGTAAAGGTAATAAATGTCACAGAATTAAGAGCTCTAGAAGCATTATCTATTATACTTTGTCTTATGTCCAAATATGTTATTCATTATCCTCGAAGAGCTTCATGGGCAGCGTTCTCAAATGTCAATGTACATGAGAATCACACTGGTGAACTTGTCAATGCAGATTCCCCTGACCCTACCCTCAGACAGTATGATTCTTTAATCTGGAGGCTCCAGAATCTGTACTTTCAAGCTCATGTATGATTTGGATGCAGGTGGTCCATGGAATAGAAACAGTGTTCCCGGAGGATGAAACAGAGGCCCAGAGGTTAAGAGACAAGCCAAAAGCCTACATAATTACAGCTTCAAGTAGTTCCCTGCATCAAATAGCAAGGAACTGAGTACCATTCATTCATTTTTGCTGTTTTTCCAACTGCCCTTTTTTTAAATTTAAACTTCTGTTAGACTCCATAAGTTAATTAATGTTACAGACAATATGAAGATTTCTTAGTTTTAAAGGTTAGCACTTCCAGTTATATATCCAACTAAATATTAAAGACACTCAATAAGGTCAGTACTCAGATCCCCATGAAACCCTGTTTTCTGCCTTAGAAGCCAGCCCACACAACCTTGTTACCGACCCCAGAGCACTGATAACTGACCATTTTACTGACTGGTATATTTGCAAACAGAAAAAAAAAAAAGAAATAAAATGTGTGTTCCTATATTGCAATATAAACTAAAGCAAACTAAAAATATGGCTAAAATCAAGCACAAAACTAAACACATCCTACATTGAGAAAGCTTGATGTGTAATACATGTGAAGCAAATTGCATGCAACAGCTGCACCTCAGGGTAAGAATTTTCAATTGAAATGTTTATTCCAAAACCAGCAACAAAAGCAGCACTGAGAGTGACAAGAGTTGGAGAATGTAAATGCACGCACTCACAATTACCTTGCTCCAGTCTAAAGCACAGGGAACGTCTCGCTGCTTCCATCTCAGGAGTTGGGTTATCTAGGACATGTCTACACCACTGCAAAGGAGTCAGGGATTTCTCTGATGAGGTGAACGTCTTTGAAGAGCCAATGTATAACCTTAAAAAAAGAAATCTACATTATAGGTATGATATAGGTATACAGAGAGTACCTCTCTCTGGGGAAAGCAACATGTATTTAACAATTTCCATAGGAACAGAACTCATATTTGATCACTTCAAAGTATCAGAAATAGTTTTTAACAGGCAAATATCCCCAAATAGAATATGATACTTCCTGTAGCCTGGTGAGAACTTCCAAAAAAAGGTCTAACAATTTTCCCCCAACTGTGTGTTTCAGCATCAGAGATCAAAGGCTTTTTTTTTTTTTTTTTAACTAAACTAGCCCTAAAAAGGCACTATCATGATCTTACTATCTCTATTGACATGTCAAGAAATGAAAATTTTCATCTTTCTCTTTGGCAACAGAATCTTTTGAAAACTTGGGCTAATGAAGGTAAACACGAGGTGGCAAACAAAGCAAACCTCATGTGTATTTTTTAAAAATAAGTCTAAACACCCATAAAAGCCAGTCAGTTGATTCTTTGAACCCTTACATAATCACATATTTCTCCTGTCTCAAATCTATACTAACCTTGGTATATGCTTCTTTTTCATTAAAGCCAAACAAAGAGCTTTAAAAAATATGTTTTAGGAAGATTTCACTTTTAGCACCTACACCATTACACAATAATGGGTAGTATTCAAAATAACTACCCAGAGGCACTGCAAGTTATAAAAAAGCTTCTCTCATTAATACGCCATGTTAAAGTAGATTTCAGAATATTTTCAGTGATAGGGCTATACAGAAAGGTTTATCTTGAGGAATAAGCAGCAGTTAACTAAAAAAGGAGGGAGGGTGAGTTACCTCCCCAAAACTGCTGGCTCTAATACATGACACCTTACTACTATAAGCTTACATTAATTACAAATCTAAAGTAATCTTCCTTCCAACAAAGCTACCACAATTCTAATGAGCACATATTCTTGAAATAACATACTTCATTATTCACACTTTTACTGTTCTAGACAAAACGTTCACCTATTAGAGTAATTTATCAGTTATCCAAGATGGTTGGGGAATGTACTATTCTTTGGTAAATTATTCTTATAGATCAGGGATTGCCAAATGTTTTCTGTAAAGGGCCAGCAAGTAAATATTTCAGGCTTTGTAAGCCACATGATCTCTGTCACAACTACTCAGCCCTGCCATTCCAGTCCAAAAGCATCCTAGACAATATGTAAGCAAATAAACATGGCTGTGTTCCTTTAAAATTGATTTATAGACATTGAAAGTTGAATTTCCCATAGTTTTCACATTCTTTGTATTTTTTTTCATCATTTAAAAATGTAAAATCGTATCTTACCCACCATACAAAACATGCAACAACTCTGATTTGCCCTTAGGACAGTTTGCTCACTCCAGTCACAGATGAGGACTCTAAAATATAGATCTCAATGGATTTAATTGTAAGTCCAATATATTATTTTTTTTCCTTAGAGTGTGTTACACAGTTGTGACTCCATCAAGAGTATATATAGTAAAAAATTCATATTCTTGGGCCCCACCTCCGTCCTACTATGGCAAGATTATCACCTACCTATGTAGGTAATAATCCCTTCCATTCCTTGCAATATACCCTAAACTGTCCGGTACAGGGTACTTCTCCCTACTCACAAGTATGGGTTAGTCCAGGCCAGTTATTCTCAATGTCTCATGCCTCAAAATTACTTGTACATCTTGTTAAGACAAATTGTTAAACCACATCCCTTAAGTTTGATGCATAGGGTCAAAGAATCTGGAGTTCTAAGAAGTTTCCAGATGATGCTAATATTACTGGTCTGGAGCCCACACCTTGAGAGGCACTCCACTAACCCAATCATGATATTTTCATTGTTCCCCTTTGCCTATGACTGGTTTAGGCCCAAGCCCCAAATACAATCCTAGCCAACAGAAACTGAGGGAAAATCATCTGATAAGCTTGCGGACAAGTTTTTCCTTAAAAGGAGGTGGAAGTGTCACAAAAGACTCAATTATATGCTTCCTACAGGAAATGCACCTTAAACATGGGCATACAAATAAGTTAAAAGTAAACAGCTGGAAAAGTAATTGAAAAAAAAATTAAAAACTACCCACAAAGAAAAGCCTGGGCCCAGAAGACTTTACTGCTAAACTCTACCAAGTATTTAAAGAAAACATCAGTTTTTCACAAACTCTTCCAAAAAACAGAAGAGGAGGGAATACATCCTAATACATCCTATTAGGGCAGTATTACCTTGATACCAAAATCAGACATTACAAATTAAGAAACTAACGGCCAGTATCACACATGAACACAGATGTAAAAAGTCTAAATATTTCAGTAAATTGAGTCTAACTTTACCATTAGCATATTTCACCATTAATAAGAGGGGTTTATATCAGAAATAAAAAGTTGGTACAAATTCAAACATCAATATAACTTACCAGATTAACTAAAATAGAAAAAGTATATAATATCGATAGAAAAAAAAAGCATTTGACATCCACTCCTGATAAAAATTCTCATCAAATCGGAAACAGAAAGAAACATCCTCAACCTGATTGAAGGCATCTACAAAAACAGCATAGTTAATGGTAAAAGGCTGCTTTGCCTGTGATATCAAACAGACACAGACATTGGCTCTCATCGCTTCTATTTAACACTCTGCTGAAGATCCTAGCCAATGCAATCAGACATTACATTAAAAACATTTACATTGGAAAGAAACAAGTAAATCTGTCTTTATTCACAGATGACATGATCATCTATGTAAAAAAATCTGAAGAATCTACAAAAATGATAATAGCATAAGTGAGTTTAGTAGCAAGATTGTAAGATACCATATTGATGTAGGAAAGTCAATTGTATACTTACATATATTAATAACAAATGAATTCATATTTTTAAAATTTCACTTTTCATTTACGATAGCATTTTTTAAAAAACCATAAGATGCTTAAGGATAAATCCGACAAAAGATGTGTAGGACCTGAACACTTAAGACTACTAAACATTCTGAGAATTAAAGAGGACATAACTGGAGAGATATGCCATTTTCGTAAGAAAACTAAATATTAAGATGTCAATTCTCCTTAAATTGGTCCATATAATTTGCAAAATCCCAATAGAAATTCCAGCAGGCTTTTTTGTAGAAATGTAGATGATCTAAAATTCATATAGAAATGCAAAGATCTTAGAATAGCCAAACAAATGTTAAAAAAAAAAATGGAGAGTTATACCACTGACTGAAGCTCATGACAGTAATGAAAACAGTTTAGTGTAGCATAAAAATAAATGGATCAGTGGAAAAAAATAGCCCAGAAATAAAACCACACATATATGGAGGATTTTTAGTAAAATACAATTTAAAGCATAGTCTTTTAAATAAATGGTGCTGGAACAAAATGGGTATCTATATGTAAGGAAACAAAAAAAAAATTTTGATCCACAATACAAACAATATCCAAAACTAACTCAAAATAGAGCACAGACAAAAATGTAAAACTTGAAACTGTAACACTTTTATAAGAAACCAAAGGTAAAAGTATTTGTGTCCTTGAGTTGGCAAATGCTTCTTAGATACAATTTATAAGACTGAAAATACGATCCATAAAAGAAAAAAATATCAATTGGACTTTATCAAAATTAAAAACTTCTCTTTTGAAAGACATTGCTAAAAGGATGAGTGATAAACCACAGATTGGGAAAGACCTATTCGCAAATCATGTATCTACCAAAGAACTTTTATGCAGAAAACAAGAAACTACAAATAGCAAACAATTCAATTTTAAAAATAGACAAAAGCTTCGATTACACATTTCACCAAAGAAGACCTATTATGGCAAACAGCTATATGAAAAGATGTTCATCATCAGTCATTAGAAAAATAGCTAAGACTATTTTTCTACAATGCAATTCTACTACATACCTATTAGAATGGCTAAAACGAAAAATACTAGCCATAGCAAGTGTTAAGAAAGATTTGGTGCCACTGCAAACTTCACACCCTGGTGATGGAAATGAAAAATGGTGAAATCACTTTGGAAAAGAGTTTGGCAGCTTCTTAAAAAGTTAACCTACACTTACTCTCTGTTCCAGACACTGAAGTCGGAAGTATTTACCCAAGAGAAATGAAAGCATGTTCATACAAAGACTTAAACATAAATGTCCCCAGTTTTATTTGTCATAACCCAAAACTAAAAACAACCCAAGTGCCCATCAAAAGATGAGTGGATAAACAAGCCATGGTTACAATGATGAAATCTAACAGCTCCCACAATAAAAATGAACTACTGATTCCTGTAATAACACAAATTTCAAAATATCTAGCTTGAAAGAAGCTAGACCAAAACAAACAAATGGAAGAGTACATATTCTGTGACTTTATTGATATAAAACTATAAAAAATGCAAACTGCCTGTAATCCTAGCACTTTTAGAGACCAAGGTGGGCAGATCACAAGGTCAGGAGATCGAGACCATCCTGGCCAACATGGTGAAACCCTGTCTCTACTAAAAATACGAAAATTAGCTGCATGTGGTGGCATGCACCTGTAATCCCAGCTCCTCAGGCGGCTGAGGCAAGAGAATCATTTGAACCCGAGATGCAGAGGTTGCAGTGAGCCAAGATCGTGTCACTGAACTCCAGTCTGGGTGACTAATCTAAACTAACAGAAAACAGATCAGGGGTTGCCTGGGTTGGAGGTAGCAAGGATCAGGACGGAAAGAATAAGGAAAACACGGGACCACAGGAAACTTCAAGTGTTGAAATCTGTTCACCACACATTAACTGTGGTCATGATTTCCTGGGTATATATACATGTTAAGGTCTATCAAATTGTACATTACAAGAATGTGCAGTTTACATATTAATTGTATTCCAATAAAGCAGTTTTTAAAAAGTCGCAAGATAAGGAATCACCGCTTTGTGGTTTTGTTTGTTTTGAGACATGGTCTTGCTCTGTCACCCAGGCTGGAGTGCAATGGGACAAACACACCTCACTGCAGCTTTGACCTTCTGAGCTCAAGTAATCCTCCCACCTCAGCCTCCTGAGTTGCTAGGACCATAGGCATGCACCACCACACCCAGCTGTTTTATTTTTTAAGTTTTTTTGTAGAGATGGGGTCTGCCTATGTTGTCGAGGCTGGTCCCAAAATCCTGGGCTCAAGCGATCTTCCTGCCTCAGCCTCTCAAGGTGCTGGGATTACAGGTGTGACCCACCATGACCAGTCCTCAGTGTTCTTAAGATGAGAAACTCATAGTTGCCATCTACCACGTACGTAAAAAGCCATGAATACCACAGCCCTGACAGAAATGAGCCACTAGTTAGTCAACTGTGGAGTTTCCTTATCTCAATACTTTTTTCACCAATTTTCCTTATTTTTTTTTATTACTATAAGTTCTGGGATATATGTGCAGAACGTGCAGGATTTGTTACATGGGTATACACATGCCACAGTGGTTTGCTGCACCCATCAACTGTCATCTACGTTAGGTATTTCTCCTAACGCTATCCCTCCCCTAGTCCCCCACCCCTCGACAGGCCCTGGTGTGTGATGTTCCCCTGTGTCCATGTGTTCTCATTGTTCAACTCCCGCTTATGAGTGAGAACATGCAGTGTTTGGTTTTCTGTTCCTGTGTTAGTTTTCTGAGAATGATGGTTTCCAGCTTCATCCATGTCCCTACAAAGGACATGAACTCATCCCTTTTTTATGGCTGCACAGTATTCCATGGTGTGTATGTGCCACATTTTCTTTATCCAGTCTACTATTGATGGGCATTTGGGTTGGTTCCAAGTCTTCACTATTGTGAACAGTGCCACATAAACATACGCATGTATGTCTTTATAGTAGAATGATTTACAATCCTTTGGGTATATACCCAGTAATGGGATGGCTGGGTCAAATGGTATTTCTGGTTCTAGATCCTTGAGGAATTGCCACACTGTCTTCTACAATGGTTGAACTAACTTACACTCCCACCAACAGTGTAAAAGTGTTCCTATTTCTCCACATCCTCTCCAGCATCTGTTGTTTCCTGACATTTTAATGATCGCCATTCTAACTGGTGTGAGATGGTATCTCATTGTGGTTTTGATTTACATTTCTCTAATAACCAGTGATGATGAGCTTTTTTTCATGTTTGTTGGACACATAAATGTCTTCTGTTGACATATCCTTTGCCCACTTTTTGATGGGGTTGTTTTTTTCTTGTAAATTTGTTTAAGTTCCTTGTAGATTCTGGATATTAGCCCTTTGTCAGGTGGATAGATTGCAAAAATTTTCTCCCATTCAGTAGGCTGTGTAAGCTCTTTAGTTTAATTAGATCCCATTTGTCAATTTTGGCTTTTGTTGCCATTGCTCTTGGTGTTTTAGTCATGAAGTCTTTGCCCATGCCTATGTCCTGAATGGTATTGCCCAGGTTTTCTTCTAGGGTTTTTATGGTTTTAGGTCTTATGTTTAAATCTTTAATCCATCTTAATTTTTGTATAAGATGTAAGGAAGGGGTCTAGTTTCAGTTTTCTGCATATGGCTAGCCAGTTTTCCCAGCACCATTTATTAAATAGGGAATCTTTTCCCCATTACTTGTTTTTGTCAGGTTTGTCAAAGATCAGATGGTTGTAAATGTGTGGCATTATTTCTGAGGCCTCTGTTCTGTTCTATTGGTCTATATATCTGTTTTGGTACCAGTACCATGCTGTTTTGGTTACTGTAGCTTTGTAGTATAGTTTGAAATCAGGTAGCATGATACCTCCAGCTTTGTTCTTTTTGCTTAGGATTGTCTTGGCTACATGGGCCCTTTTATGGTTCCATATGAAATTTGAAACAGTTTTCTTTTAATTCTGTGAAGAAAGTCAATGGTAGATTGATGGGGATGGCACTGAATCTATAAATTACTTTGGGCAGTATGGCCATTTTGACTATATTGATTCTTCCTATCCATGAGCATGGAATGTTTTTCCATTTGTTTGTGTCCACTCTGATTTCCTTGAGCGGTGGTTTGTAGTTCTCCTTGAAAAGGTCCTTCACATCTCTTGTGAGTTGTATTTCTAGATATTTTATTCTCTTTGTAGCAATTGTGAATGGGAGTTCACTCATGATTTGGCTGTTTGTCTATTATTAGTGTATAGAAATACTTGTGATTTTTGCAAATTGATTTTGTATCCTGAGATTTCACTGAAATTGCTTATCAGCTTAAGGAGATTTTGGGCTGAAACGATGGGGTTTTCTCAATATACAATCATGTCATCTGTGAACAGAGACAATTTGACTTCCTCTCTTCCTATCTGAATACCATTTCTTTCTTTCTCTTGTCTGATTGCCCTGGCCAGAACTTCCAATACTATGTTGAATAGGAGTGGTGAGAGAGGGCATCTTTGTCTTGTGCCAGTTTTCAAAAGGAATGCTTTCAGCTTTTGCCAATTCAGTATGATACTGGCTGTGGGTTTGTCATAAATAGCTCTTATTATTTTGAGATACATTCCATCAACACCTAGTTTATTGAGAGTTTTTAAGTATGATGGGGCGATAAATTTTATCGAAGGGTTTTTCTGCATCTATTGAGATAATTATGTGGTTTTGTGATTGGTTCTGTTTATGTGATTATTATGTTTATCAATTTGCATATGTTGAACCAGGCTTGCATCCCAGGGATGAAGCTGACTTGATCATGGTGGATAAGCTTTTTATGTGCTGTTGGATTCGATTTGCCAGTATTTTACTGAGGATTTTCACATCGATGTTCATCAGGGATATTGGGCTGAAATTTTCTTTTTTAGTTGTGTCTCTGCTAGGTTTTGGTATCAGGATGATGCTGGTCTCATAAAATGAGTTAGGGAGGAGCCCCCTCTCTTTCTATTGTTTGGAATAATTTCAGAAGGAATGGTACCAGCTCCTCTTTGTACCTCTGGTAGAATTCGGCTCGGAACCCATCTGGTCCTGGGCTTTTTTTGGTTGTTAGGCTATTAATTACTGCCTCAATTTCAGAACTTTTTACTGATCCATTCAGGGATTCGACTTCTTCCTGTTTAGTCTTGGGAGGGTGTTTGTGTCCAGAAATTTATCCATTTCTTCTAGATTTTCTAGTTTATTTTCACAGAGGTATTTATAGTATTCTCTGATGGTAGTTTGTATTTCTGTGGGATCAGTGGTGATATCCCCTTTATCATTTTTTATGGTGTCTATTTGATTCTTCTCTCTTTTCTTCTTTAATAGTCTGGCTAGTGGTCTATCTATTTTGTTAATCTTTTCAGAAAACCAGCTCCTGGATTCATTGATATTTTTGAAGGGTTTTTCATGTCTCTATCTCCTTCAGTTCTGCTCTGATCTTAGTTATTTCTTGTCATCTGCTAGCTTTGGAATTTGTTTGCTCTTGCTTCTCTAGTTGTTAATATTAGAGTGTTGATTTTAGATCTTTCCTGCTTTCTCTGGTGGGCATTTAGTGCTATAAATTTCCCTCTGAACACTGCTTTAGCTGTGCCCCATAGATTCTGGTACATTGTGTCTTTGTTCTCATTGGTTTTAAAGAACTTATTTCTGCCTTAATTTCGTTATTTACCCAGTAGTCATTCAGAAGCAGGTTGTTCAGTTTCCATGTAATTGTGCAGCTTTCAGTCAGTTTCTTAATCCTGCGTTCTAATTTGATTGCACTGTGGTCTGAGAGACTGTTATGATTTCCATTCTTTTGCCTTTGCTGAGGAGTGTTTCACTTCCAATTACGTGGTCAATTTTAGAATAAGTGCGACATTGTGCTGAAAAGAATGTATATTCTGTTGATTTGGGGTGGAGAGTTCTATAGATGTCTATTAGGCCCACTTGGTCCAGAGCTGAGCTCAAGTCCTGAATATCCTTGCTAATTTTCTGTCTCATTGATCTAATATTGACAGTGGGGTGTTAGAGTCTCCCACTATTATTGTGTGGGAGTCTAAGTCTCCTTGTAGGTCTCTAAGAACTTGTTTTATGAATCTGGGTGCTCCTATATTGGGTGGATATATATTTAGGATAGTTAGCTCTTCTTGTTGCATTGATTCCTTTACCATTATGTGATGCCCTTCTTTGTCTCTTTTGATCTTTGTTGGTTTAAAGTCTTTTTATCAGAGACTAGGATTGCAACCCATGCTTTTTTTTTTTTTTTTTTTTTTTTTGGCTTTCCATTTGCTTGGTAAATATTCCTCCATCCCTTTATTTTGAGCCTATGTGTGTCTTTGCATGTGAGATGGGTCTCCTGAATATAGCACACCAATGGGTCTTGACTCTTTATACAATTTGCCAGTCTGTGTCTTTTAATTGGGGCATTTATCCCATTTACGTTTAAGGTTAATATTGTTACGTGTGAATTTGATCCTGTCATTATGATGCCAGCTGGTTATTTTGCCCATTAGCTGATGCAGTTTCTTCACAGTGTCAACGGTCTTTACAATTTGGTATGTTTTTGCAGCGGCTGGTACTGGTTTTTCCTTTCCATATTTAGTTCTTCCGAGGCCAGATGCAGTGGCTCACACCTGTAATCCCAGCACTTTGGGAGGCCGAGCCTGGCGGATCATCTGAGGTCAGGAGTTCAAGACCAGCCTGACCAATGTGGCAAAACCCCACCTCTACTAAAAATACAAAAAATTACCCAGGCGTGGTAGTGGGCGCCTGTGATCCCAACTACTCAGGAGGCAGAGGCGGGGGAATCGCTTGAACCTGGGAGGCACAGGTTGCAGTTAGCCAAGATCGTGCCATTGCACTCCAGCCTGGGCAACAGAGTGAGTCTCTGTCTCAAAAACAACAACAACATATTTAGTGCTTCCTTCAGGAGCTCTTGTAAGGCAGGCCTGGAGGTGACAAAATCTCTCAGCATTAGCTTGTCTGTAAAGGATTTTATTTCTCCTTCGCTTTTGAAGCTTCGTTTGGCTGGATATGAAATTCTGGGTTGAAAATTCTTTTCTTTAAGAATGTTGAGGCCGGGCATGGTGGCTCATGCTTGTAATCCCAGCACTTTGGGAGGCCGAGGCGGGCGGATCACGAGGTCAGGAGATCGAGACCACAGTGAAACCCCATCTCTACTAAAAATACAAAAAAATTAGCCGGGCATGGTGGCAGGCACCTGTAGTCCCAGCTGCTCGGAGAGGCTGAGGCAGGAGAATGGCGTGCACCTGGGAGGCGGAGCTTGCAGTGAATATTGAAGAATGTTGAATATTGGCCCCCACTCTCTTCTGGCTTGTAGGGTTTCTGCAGAGAGATCCGCTGTTAGTCTGATGGGCTTCCCTTTGTGGGTAATCCCTCTTTAGCTGCCCTTAACTTTTTTTCCTTCATTTCCACCTTGGTGAATCTGACAATTATGTGTCTTGGAGTTGTTCTTCTCTAGGAATATCTTTGTGGTGTTCTGTGTATTTCCTGCATTTGAATGTTGGCCTGTCTTGCTAGGTTGGGAAAGGTCTCCTGGATAACATCCTGAAGAGTGGTTTCCAACTTGGTTCCATTCTCCCAGTCACTTTCAGGTACACCAAATGTACGTTTGGTCTTTTCACATAGTCCCATATTTCTTGGAGGCTTTGTTAATTCCTTTTCATTCGTTTTTCTCTAATCTTGTCTTCATGCTTTATTTCATTAAGGTGATCTTCAATCTCTGATATACTTTCTTCCGCTTGATTGATTTGGCTATTGATACTTGTGTATGCTTCACGAAGTTCTCGTGCTGTTTTTCAGCTCCATCAGGTCATTTATGTTCTTCCCTGAATTGGTTGTTCTAGTTAGTAATTCCTCCAACCTTTTTTCAAGGTTCTTAGCTTCCTTGCATTGTGTTAGAACATGCCCCTTTAGCTCGGAGGAGTTTGTTATTACCCACCTTCTGAAGTCTATTTCTGTCAATTCATCAAACTCATTCTCTGTCCAGTTTTGTTCCCTTGCTGGCGAGGACTTGTGATCCTTTGGAGGAGAATAGGTGCTCTGGTTTTTGGAATTTTCAGCCTTTTTGCACTGTTTTTTCCTCATCTTCGTGGATTTATCTACCTTTGGTCTTTGATGTTGGTGACCTTTGGATGGGGTTTCTGTGTGGACGTCCTTTTTATTGATGTTGATGTTATTCCTTTCTGTTTGTTAGTTTTCCTTCTAACAGTCAGGCTCCTCTGCTGCAAGTCTGCTGGGGTTTTCCTGAGGTCCACTCCAGACCCTGTATGTCTGGGTATCACCAGCAGCAGCTGCAGAACAGCAAAGATTTCTGCCTGTTCCTTCCTCTGGAAGCTTTGTTCCAGAGGGGCACCTGCCAGATGTGAGCCAGAGCTCTCTCGTATGAGGTGTCTGCCAACCCCTGCTGGGAAAATTCATGTTTCTGTCTGAGCTTGTGCCTGTTGTTTTCAAATCCTTCTCAGCTACCATCAGCACTGCTATCTAAAGCACTGCTCTGCCTGTTACCTCCAGTATCCAATGGGAGAACTGCTGATCTCTTCTGCTGCTAGGAAGCTTCCTCCAACCAGCTTGACTCTGGATTCCAGATACTTCCATTCACTTTTTTTGATAGAGTCCTTTTTTTGGTTGTAGGGGAACACCACAGTAAGGTGTCTTCAATTACTTAGGGCCTATGTGATATAAATATTTCATTTGTCCACACGGCCTCACAGCATATTCAAAAGCAGTGTACATTTCTATAGGCACATTCAGTTTCTAAGTGACCCACTATGCCATGTTCACTTATGGAGATTTCTCTTTCATACTCCACAGTCCAATTCCTATTGTCTGGTACTATATCTCATTCCCACTATGCATTTCATAGAAGGTAGGGATGATCATGGCACTAAAAGCAGTGAATCCAGTTGAAAGTCTACCTAAGGGACAACTGGAATCCCAAATCTCCTCCCATACAGCCAGTCCTACCACCCCTCTTCATCTCAACCTGGGACCAGAGACTTTGCTATGTGAATAAGCTGATCCAGAGAAGCCCTGACTTCAGGCACACCAAACTTAGCTGAAGGAGAAATGAGGTAACTTACTTAACCAAACATTAAATGGAAGTCCACATGCTGACTCGTTAGATTCTGGTCCCATTTCTCTCTTTATATTCCTAGAAATGACTGCCTTGCTTACATCTCCTAGGAGTATAGAAGGTTTATGCCTAGAGAAGAAGACGAATCCAAAAGAAGACCTAGAGATACTTGAATGTGGGCTGGCTACCCATCCAATCACTAGTAAACTGCACCAAGGAGCTCCATCCATGGAGAGCCTTAGATCGGCTTCAATACTTCCTTTGGGTATGAACAGACAACCAGTGACACCAAATATGTGAAAAATTCCTTTTACATGAAACACTGACACTAAAAGTAGAGGAGGTAAAGAGAACCAAAGAGAAAAACAATTGCAGGGAACAGATGAAAATTTCAAGACGAATATAATTTATACCATCTAAAAGAAAATGTT